>NW_026057577.1:86177426-86249347 GCF_023721935.1 Panthera uncia
GTGTTGTATGGAAACCAATTTGACAGTAAATTTCATATATTAAAAAAAAAAAAAAAAAAAAGAGACCACACAGAAAAACAAGCAAGGAGAGACCACAGGAAAAACAAGCAAGGAGAATGAAAATGAGCAGCCAGTAAAGGAGTAGAAAACACAAAGGAATAAAATGTATCAATGAGAAAAGGAGAAATAGCAACAGTGCCAAATGGTGCTGACAATTCAAGTAAAATAAAGATTAAGATCAGTTTTAACAGAATTGTGGAGGCAAAGTGCTGATTATAGTGGGATTAAGAGAAAGTGAGAAAGGAACAGAGACATCATCAAATAAACTCTTTTGAGGAGTTTTGTTCCAAAGAACTGGAGTGAAAGCAAAATCTCAAGGTTTTTTAAGGTAGAACTAGTAGTAGTGTTTATGTGTTTGTGAATATGACCCAGGGGAGAGAAAGAATGAAAGAAAAAAAAAAGACTGAAATCCCAGAATTCCTGGAATGTTTTTGAGTAAATTAGAGGGGCAGGATCCAGTGTATATGTTGGCTGTATGTCTGGTCATAAACAGTTCATCTCTCTAGAAACAAAAAGAAAGGCAAAGTATGTGGGGGCAGAGGAGGTGATGAGTGATGTGGAAGTTCTCATCGGTTTGCTTATATTTTTTTCCAGTGATTGGTGGCAGCATTAAGGGCCCACTTCAGGTCGGTAGTCACGAATTAACAGTGAAGCAAGTCAGCAGGGTAGGGGGCATTTCTTCAGCCATGTTTTTCCATGGATGCATGTAGAGAATTGGATTTTTCCAGCGTTTTAGTTTGTAAAGGACAAAGCCAGAGATGGGCAAGGGAGTGATTATAATGATCAGCTATGAAACTAAACTTGGTGAGGAGACAACTTAGAATGGTGAGGAGGTAAAAGACAATAAAAGGTGTTGGTAGGATCAATGGAGTGGAAATACTGAACTTCATTATTTTAGTTTAATCCATTTTTTCAACCATTCAATTATTTCTCAATCTTAATTCTGTTATTAAGACTATTACTTCTTAGGGCTCCTGGGTGGCTCAGTAAGTTGAGTGCCCAACTCTTGATTTCAGCTTGGGTCATAATCCCAGGGTTGTGAGACTGAGCCCTACATCAGGCTCTGCATGGAGCCTGCTTGAGATTCTCTCTCTCCCTCTGCCCCTCTCCCTTGCTCATGCTCTCTCATTTATATATGTCTATATGTAAATATATATGTATATATATATTTGTATACATATATATACATGTGTATACACATATATACATATATATAATTATTTTTGGGGGTCACATGAAAATAATGTTAAATACAGCATTAAGTCAATCATTCTTTCCTCTATTCAAAAAAATTTTACAGATGTACACTAAGTACCAGATGCTATGGGATATAAAGTTAAATAAGATTGGTGTTTGACCTTAAGTATTTCGCAGCCTAACTAAGGAAACAGATAAATGAGGAATCACAGGACAATGTGGTAAGTACAATGAAAAGCTACTATAGCAGGACAGAGGAGAGGCCTTCAAATTAAACCAGTGGGTAACAGAAGACTCCCATTTGGAGGGGATTCTGAAGCAACGTTTTGAAGATCAAATAGAAATAAAAAAGGGCCTTGCATGGCTCATCCAAATTATAAATGAAAATGCTGACTGAGTTTGGGCCAACCTAAGCGTTTGAGGCATATCCCAAAAGATCACCTCCTAAATTATATAATATCACTAAGTAGCCATAACTATTCTACCACACATGGCCATTTCACCCAGCTCTGTTTACCCTGTCTTGTCCATGAAGCCGCTTTGAACAATTACTTCGAAAGTCTTGCTGAAATCAAAATGCTCTCAGTTTCTCTAATCTCCTAATGTGAGGACTCTATCTAAGGGAGAGATTGGTTTGCCATTTGTTCTTAGAAAACTCATGCAGACCCTCATAATTTATCACTGACTTTTTCCCCAACTGCTAACAAATCACTTGTTTAACATTCTGTTTTAGGATTTTGCCACTAACTGACATCAGATTCATCATTTGTAACTTGCCTGTTTACAGGGGATGAAACCAGATTGGAAATCAGTATCTCTTTTTGAAAATGTTTTAGGGAGATGATAGTGTTTGAGAATCACTTTCACGCTAAGGGAATTGAGAGGAAAACACTGCCTAAGACAAAGGCTGAAAACAGACAGGGCAAAAGATAGAGAATGAAAAGACAGAACATTGCCTGGAGAAATGGTGTTACTTAAGAAGTTTGCATTCAGTTCATGAAGGGGAGTAATCTGGGTCAGCCTGGGTGAAGTCCTTAGAATTCAAAGATAAGGTCTTGGTTCTGACATCTGGTGAAGGGCCCTCTCAGAGATTAAGATAAAAGCCAGACTTACTGGGGAAAAACTTGGAAACCACTTTTAAATAAAACAAAGGAAATTCTTTTCTATGATATCACACTAATTCTGCCAAATCCCAGTTTGCCAGCGCTTGTCACAATGTTTACAATTAAGAATTTGAGTACATAAAAGTCCTTGGTTCCACTGCAGTTCAGAAAGGCTGCCAAGAATCTGGGATAGCTTCTTCAAGGGAGAAGGGAAAAAAACACAGAAACATTAAATTGATGGTGACAAAGACTCACAGCTCAACCCAGAAAATAGAGACTAGTTGGTTAAAGAAATTTCATTAAATGGGTCAGCCCAGGCCTATTTGATAGCCAGTCATTAATTGCTTTTTTTTTTCCTTTGCTTAATTGTAAAAGTTTATTCCCAAGTTTTGTTTTATTTGATTCCCTTAGGGTCTACATTAATTTTTCAATCTTAAAATCAAAACACAGATTTCACATCACTTTTATCAAGGTTAAAAGAAGTGCCTGATCAAGGATGAGACTTCCTTTGATTATCTTTTGGTTAAATCTTACTAAAAAAAAAAAAATGCTTGAGCAAAAAAGTATCTGATGAACAGAAAATCTAATATTCTCTGTTCAGTTTTTTCTGGGGAAGCAGGAGGTAGAAACTAGAAATCCTGAAATTGCCAAAATTAAAATAGTCTGATTAGGTTTCTTCTCAACTTAATATTAGGAACGGTTTATTATTATGCCAAGACTTGCCAGCCCTGAAAACAAATATGTTTCCTTTAGGGAAAGCAGCTAAGGCGATTAGGACAATATGCCAATTGTTGCAGTTTAGAAATATCATTGGAATATTCTTTCCATTTCAACAGATTAAAAAAAAATTTTTTTAACCAACATTACATAGGAAACAGCAACCAAACGGTGTGAATAATTAAATGGGTGGGTACCCCATGGGTGGGTACTGTTCTCTCTATTATCTTATATTCTCTCAACAGACAGCCATGATACAAAAGCAAGAAATTTTGAAAACTGAGCTACATGAATAATTTAGAGTAAAATGACATTAAATATACACAAAATTAATCTGGCATAGTTCATGATAAATCATTGTTATTGTTCTTTTATATTATTGGTGATTATGCATAATTGACAATTAGTTTATGTATGTATTGTAACTAGTTATTTACCCATTTTTTTTCTCTTCCTTAGATCTCAATGCCTGCTGTCAGTGTTGCTTGACAGTTTCCTCCATTCCATGGTAGATTTTAATTTTTATCACTTTACTCCTTTCATGGAAGTTAACACAAGATTCTAGACTTGGCACCTCAAATTGAGGCCCAAAGCTCTACTCTGAGGACCCCTGTGCCCCTCAGGGCTTTGCCCACCCTATAGCGCCACAGCTGGCCTTCAAATGCCATTGTAACTACTCTCCATTCAGGCCTCTAAGAAGTTCTGACATCTGAAGAGTCAAGAGAATGAAAATGTCTAAGAGTTGGTGATATGGCAAGCACATGCTGGAAGCAGTATACAGTGAGGGAGTGAGGGAGCTGGCCAGTCCACCTGACTGGATGAAAAAGGGAAGAAAAAGATGCCAGGGAGAGAGCAGATGTGAGTTTAAAAGCCTGCACCAAGATGCCTTCAAAGAAAACATAAAGCTACTCTGGTTATTTTTTCTTCTTATCTAATTTCTTCCTGACATTTGGCCTTAATAGTACCAGATGACTTAAAAAGAAGGGATAGTTTATCTCCACATTATGTCACCAGACACCTTTTTAATCTTATGCACTGCCTAGCACCTGGACCTAGCATAATACCTCAGATGCTGTAGGAAATCAATGAATAATTGACTTACATTATTTTTAATCTTTTTTAAAGTAACTTCTCACTATTGGATATATATTGTTCATGAGAACCAGGCCATTGGCTCAGTTAACCAATTACCCATAGATTGCTAAATCGTTAACCTAGAAACAGTCCAGACATCAAGGGCATAGCAGAAAGAACATGTGCTAAGTCCAGTTCTGGGTTGTTCATCCAGGGTTCTAGGTACACAACAGGTAGAAATCTATTTTATGTCTCAAATCTACATTTTTGTCCCAAGTAATTGTGTGAATTTGACCCTACTAGTGGCTAGCTGCTTGATCTCAGATACTACACCACCTTGGTTTTCTCATCTTTAAGAGGGGTGTATTCATTTTGCTAAATTTTGTTAAGTGGGTCCTGACTGCAAAACATCAGGCTAGACACTTCTATAGAAGAGAAACATGACAGTGTGATGTTCCCTGTTGTCCTCAGGGACTGAGACCATCCAAATGGGAAGGTATCTATCCTTGTCTAAACATTCACAAGAAACAGTATTTAGGAACATCTCTTAATAAACAATGTTAACCAAAAAAGTAATTCTTCACTTCCGCTTTCTTTTCCTTATATTCCTTTTGGGGTTTAGTAAGGACACCGATAAAATGCCTTACATTCCCTAGAGTTAGAAAGCTTTTTATTTCTAATCTAAATCCTTCCTGCTATAGCTTAAATCCATTTCCTCTTATTCCATTCTCATGGAAGACAGAGAAAAACCATTCATCCTCCTCTATATAATAGTCCTTCATGTATTAAAGATTTCAGCCTTCATTTCTCCAGGTTACATAATGCCAATTCCTTTCATTTTACTCATATATCTTATTTTCCTAAGCTCTTAAATTAATTCCACTGCACTCCCCTTGGATTGTATGGATAATGAAATAGTCGTGCAGCCCCTTTCAGACTCTAATTGGGTAATAAAGCTTCAGGGAGGCAAGTATTTTTAAATCTTAAACCAGAATCTCACATGATCTTGGATTTAAAACATTTTTGGAGAGCAGGAGGAGGCTGGAAAGCACATGTAACATTGGCACAGAAAGCATGGGAAGAAGTGGGAAAGTACCATTTGGATGTTATTATTTTATAAAAGAGGAAAGTAAGGCGTGTGTCACAGCAAATAAGGAAAAGATGCAAGATTAAAGTTACAATTAAAATAACCAGCTGCCGATTCCTGGTTTTCTACCAAATTGCTGTCAAGTGACTATTATATCTGATCATTGTAATCTAGGCTGAAGTTAAAAAAAAAATGCATTATCACAGTTTAATTGGGCAGTGGGGATTCACTATACACAGTGTTGATATCATTTTTCTGGAAAGTCTTCCAGTTATCTACTCTTACCTTTTCCAACTAAGTTCTGTGAAAGAGTCCCTCATTAATATATTCTACCAGGAGAAATAAATAAAAACACTGAGATTAATTTATTAGACCTCATATAATATCTAAATCAATTAGTATGTATATGAAATATTATTTGCCTTAATTTAGTAATTGATGGATAGCATAAACAAAATGTGGTATATCTATACAATGGAATATTATTCAGTGATAAAAAGGAATGAAATGCTAACACATGCCACATATTATAAATAAATCTTGAAAATGTTATGTTAAGTGAAAGAATCTAGACACAAAAAGCCACATATTGCAGGATTCCATTTGTATGAAATGTTCAAAACAGAGACAGGAGACAGATTAATGGTTGCCAGGGGCTTTGGGGAAGAGGGGTGGAGAGTAACTGCTTAATGGGGACAGCATTTCCTTTTGAGGTGATGAAAAAGTACTGGAAGGACATGGTGGTATAGTTGCACAACATTATGAATGTGGTTAATGCCACTGAATCATATGCTTCAAAATAGGAAATTTTAGGTCATAGGTATTTTGCCACAATAAAAAAATTATTTGTAGTCTCAGAAACTGTATGTATAGACACAAAATTAGGCAGAGATAGAGGTGGGACCCAAGAGGACCCTCTTGCAAGTTGGCAATCAGTGAGTTGAATATTTACTGAGAGCCTAGTGAGAGTCAAGTACTGGGGTGGGTACTGAGACATAGCAGCAACAGAGACAGATGTGGCCTCTGTCCTGGTATGAAACTTCATGAAGCATCCATTCTTGCATTTCTTCTCTTCTGCCAAAGATACATTTATTCTTAAAGGAAAAATAAGAGAAAAAGTAGTGATTGGACTCTATTGATCCAAATCTATACGTGAAAATAAACAACCCAAAATGAAGCATATAGCTGCTTAAATACATAAAACAAGTCCATCTTGAGTCCAAAAATAAGGATTGGCAAATTTACACTTAAATTTATGTTTAACCTTACCAGATACCATGAAAAGAAGAAGGCATAGTGTATACTGTATCTGCATATGATTGCACAGATAGAAATCCTTTTGACCTTATATACCATTTTTTATAAAGAATAAAACACATGAGACAGTTTGGATTACTGCTCAATAAATACTCCTTCCACACTTTCCCACCCCTCCAGGGGTGCAATATATTCCCCTGCCCCAGTGATTTGGGGCTTGGCCATATGATTGACTTTGGCCAATGGAACCTTCGAGGATGATGGGCATAGAGACCTTATGTGTGTTTGCACAGTTAAGTTTGGTACTTGTGTTTCCACTTTCTGCCACAAGAATATGTCCTGAGCAGACATTGGTCCAAGGATGGTGAAAGACACATACAGCAGTCTGAAGAAGAGTTTCCTAGTTGTTCTAGACTAAACCAAACTGTTGTTGTCAGTCATGAAATTTTGAAGCACTTATGCAGTGTTATTGTGGTAATAGCTGATTAATACAACACATACATTGAAATAAACTCACCCAGAATTCTCTCACAATATGACTTTTAAAAATACTTAGCAAGTTAACCATCAATAATGAATTAGTTTTTTCTTTCCATATTTTCTTATTCAGTTATACATTTAGTATTAAAAACTGTCAACTGTATAAGATGGAAATTTAAACTATGTAATCTAACTTTTATCTGTTAGTACAACTGGTAAGATTTGCAAGGATGTATTACTGGGATGTTAAGAAATATAGAAACTACATTTGCTGTATATATGCTGATATAATCAGGTTCCAGTAAACATCTTGATGAAAGTGAATTAATCACTAATTTGACATTTTCTTTTGGCAAATTAGCACGATTAGGTTTCACATTAAATGAAAATGTGTTTGCACTTAAGTACTCCATCAAAGCAAAACCTCTGATGGCATGAGTAAGGTGTATAATTCAATTAATCTCCTCACTACATTCTTCCATTTCAGACATTTCTATCCTAATTTTCATGTTTTCAGTCCCCAGAGAGGGCTCATAAAGCAATGTCACCTTTTGGTAAAATTTTCCTTATGAAATATTCAAGAAGTTTATAGGGAAAGCATCTGGCATATTCAGAAAAACCTTGATGTTATTCTTTTACCTATGTTCCTCCACTGGTCTAGGTGGAAATTTGAAAATTGAGAAAACCATACAGTAAATATTAAAAAGATGTTCATAAAAACATTGCATCTCTTAACAAACTGTAATTGTTTTAATTTTTCATAGCAGATAAGGTTTTTTCCTACTAAAATGCTACTTTATCAGATAAGCATTTTTTACAAACTCTGTTGGAACATCATGTGAAGGTAATTTTCCTCTCCCTGGATACTCTCTGTCATTCACAGAAGTTCACTGGAATAGGAAAATATGCAAAATAACACACCAAGAAGAAGAAAATGAAACAATGCTCTTTTTTAAGTTTATTTATTTTTGAGAGGGAGAGAGAAAGAGTGCACATGGGGAAGGGGCAGAGAAAGAGGGAAAGAGAATCCCAAGCAGGCTCTGCATCGCCAGCATGGAGCCCAATGCAGGGCTCAAACTCACTAACCGTGAGATCATGACCTGAGCTGAAGTTGGACACTTAACTGACTGAGTCACGCAGGCATCCTGAAACAAAACACTTAAAAAATTGTTTTTAATGTTTATTTATTTTTGAGAGAGAGAAACAGACAGAGTGCGAGCGGGGGAGGGGCAGAGAGAGCAAGAGACAGAAACTGAAGCAGGCTCCAGGCTCTAAGCTGTCAACACAGAGCCCAGTGGGGCTCGGACCCATGAACCCTGTGATCATGACCTGAGCCAAAGTCCCATGCTTAACCGACTCAGCCACCCAGGAGCCCCAGAAAAACACACTTTAAGAAGCATAAATAATCATGGGCTCCCCGGGGTTGGGGTGGGGTGGTCTGTCAGTTAAGCCACTGACTTTGGCTGAAGCCATGATCTCACCCTGCCTGGGCTCAAGCCTGGTGTCAGGCTCTGTGCTGACAGCTCAAAGCCTGGAGCCTGCTTCGGATTCTGTGTCTCCCTCTCTCTCTGCCCCTCCCCTGCTTGCACTATGCCTCTCAAAACTAAATAATACGTTAAAAAATTTTTTTTTAATTAAAAATGAAGCATAAGGAATTAAAGTTTTTTTTAAAAAAAAGAAAAAACAAAAAACTATTCATCTTTGTGATAGAAAAAATATTTGAGGATAGATAAGTAATAGAAAGAGGCAAGGAGATACAGCATCTACTTCCTTGAGGTGGCTGAGAGTTAAACATGACTGTGAAAAGAGCCAAAACGCACCCCTAAATAGCCACAAAAGGAAGTGTACCAGGAACTGTATTTATTCATTCATTCAATAAACATCAATCATAGACTATGTACTTGACTAGAAATTTAAATAAATCAAGGAAGTGGAGATTATAGGTTGTAGGAGCTCTGAGAAACTAGTGTACCGACTAGAGTAGAAACACAGCAAGGAATTCTGCTCTGGGGTGGGGGTGGGGGGGCAGGGGGAACACTCCAGAGGCAGGTCTCCAGAACAAATTTATTGTATGTGTCCTTGACTACATTAGAGCCCTGGAAACCTCCTCCTGTATATTCATGCACTGTAAAGCAGTAGGCGTTGTGATCAGAAAGAGAACTGAAAGCAAGAGAAGAAAGTATTTGAAGAGGCCTATCAGTTTCACTGTTGTAAAAACTGACAGATGAAATGTTGTGCTGTGTAAATTCAGAAATGCAGTAGACTCCTACTAAACACATTAAAAAAAACCTAAACATTTTTAATGAATTCCTAATATTTGTAAGACCAAGTAAATTTCAAGTCTAAATTATTTTAATCTTTATTTATTTTTGAGAGACAGAGACAGGGTGTGAGTGGGGGAGGGGCAGAGAGAGGGGGAAACACAGAATCTGAAGCAGGCTCCAGGCTCTGAGCTGTTGGCCCTGATGCAGGGCTTGAACCCATAAACCGCACTATCATGACCTGAGCCAAAGTCAGACACTTAACCAACTGAGCCACCCAGGCTCCCCAAGTCTAAATTATTTGAAATGTTTAAATAAGTTCCAAACCATTTTTAAAGTTTTTAATTTCTGTAGTGGACAGAACTCTGAGATAGCCTCCTGAGATTCCCAGCATCTGGTGTGCACACATCTTCTCCAGTTATGCAAACGAACAGTAATCCAGGTGCTGCTGTGAAGGGATTTTGCAGAAGTAATTAAGATCCCCACACAGCAGACCTTAAATTGGGGAAATTACATGGGTGGGCAGGACCTCAACACATTAACCCTTTAAAGTAGAGTTTTCTCCTATTTGTCACAGAAGAGGAAGTTAGAGATTCAATGAGAGAAAAATTCCCCATTGCTGGCTCTATTCATTTCTGATTGCCTCTGTAGCACATCATGACAGATTTGGTGGCTTACAACAGCGAAAATTTATTCCTCTATGTCCTGGAGGTCAGAAATCCAAATTGAGTCTTTAAGAGGTTAACATTAAAGTGTCAGCAGGTCAGTTCCCTCTAGAAGCTCCAAGGAAGAATTTGTGCCTTGGTCTTCCAGCTTCTAGAAACAGAAGCATTTCTTGGTTCCAGGCTATATTACTCCAATCTCTGCTCCTGTATTTTCATTGCCTTCTCTCCTATTAGGACCTTTGTGATGCCATCAGGCCCATCCAGATAATCCAGCATAATCCCCTATCTCAAGATCCTTAGTTTAATCTCATCTGCAAAGTCCTTTTTGCCACATAAGGTAACATATTCATAGGTTTCAGGGATTGGGACAAAGGGAACTTTTGGGGTAGGGCATTATTCACCCTGCCACACTGGCTTTGAAGTTGAAATGAGTGACATGGTAAGGAATGTGGGTGGCCTGTAGGAGCTAAAAGCAACCCCCAGGTGACAGTCAGCAAGGAAAAGAGGACCTCAGTCCTACCACTGCAAGGACTTGGATTTTGCCAACAAGAATGCATTTAGAAACAGATCTTTTTCCAGAATGTCCAGATGAGAACTCATTCAAGCCAATAGCTTCATTTCAGCTATGTGATATTTTGAGCAGAAAACCCAGGCATGCCATGCCAGACTTCTAACCTACAGAATGGTAAGCTACTATACAGGCATTGTTTTAAGCCACTAAATTTGTGGTCATTTGTTACACAGCAAAGAAGACTAATACAGTCTCAAAATATTTTAATCTCCAAATGTTTTTAAAATATTTAAAATTAGTTGCAGTATTCACAATGTTATGCACTAAAAGGTATTGAACACCATCTTTTAAGTCATTAAAAACCTGAGAAGCATGGATATGTGCAGGTATCAATATCACCTAGCTATTTGTGTTCTTTATTAACATCAGCATAATTACTTTAGTCAGCACATATTCTAGTGACATATAAAGGAAAGCCTTTGAAACCATAACACTCAGTTACATACTAGTTAGGAGCAGGAGACACAAGCAAGGACTTGGGAGAAGATAACACCATGCAACATCTACTCTTTCATTTCAATGAAATTTAAACCCAACCACAGGAGAACGTTGAGAGCTGAAATCCATCTCCATAATCTTGATCAGAGTACAGTTTTTGTTTGTTTGGTTTTTTTTTTTTTGCGGGAGAAAATATAAATCCCTTAAATAGATAGGGAAAATACCAAATCTATTAAAATAAATAAAACAAACCTATATAAATATAAAAATCTCATCTATAGAACCAGGGTACTACCACAATCTATACCAAAGACTCCAACATATCTACCTTCCATATACAATGAAATTTGGACCCAAATACAGGAGAAATTTGAGAACTTAAATCCATCTCCATAATCTTCATCAGAGTGCGGTTTTTATTATTTTTTTAAGAGAAAAGATAACATCCCTTAAGTAGAAAGGAAAAATAACCAATGGCCAGAATGAACCATGGAGAAAAACAAAAAAAAGCACCTGCTTGAGTCATATTTGCATATCCAAGTACAAACAATGAGGCAGGGTTGAAGAAAGTAACATGCACTCTGCCATCTTTGCTTTATGTGAAGCTAACTGGGATAATCCATTGTTATGATCTTTAATACAAACAGTTAGAAGGCAGTCCTCTTTTCTCATATACTACCCCCAATCCCCCCACCACACACACACTCACACACACACACACACACACACACACACTCACACACACACAGCAAGACATATCTTAAGGCAGCTGATTAATCAGATCTGGAAAATGTTTAGAAACAACACCTATACCAGGCTACAGACTGCCCTCTATCCAAGTACACACATCTCCGTAACCCCCAACACACACACACACACACACACACACCCCACAGACATAAAAATCTTACCTTCCACGTAAGTGTTAAAGGATCATTTTAAACAATGCTTATGTAAACATGATGGGTTTCCCACCCACTCTCTGACAAATAGCAGATCAAGTACTGATCCTATACATTGATCCTATACATTTATGATCCTATCCCCAATCATCAGGCATCAAGAAGGCCTATTCACAGAGACTGAGACCTATCTTCCCCAAGGCCTTCTACCTAGATTATCAGTGATGTAGAGGGGTTTGCACATAAAGTTAACAGCAAGCTCACCCAGAATCCTAACTCCATAAGGTTCAAGGTAGAGCCTCTCTTGTCAAGAGCAAACCCCAGACTGTGTCCCCAGTCAGGGAAATGCCTCCTGTAGGCTTTCTAACACTATAATATAGGGTCAGGTTGGAGTCCACCCACTGAGCCATTTCTTATTGTCTCCATCAATAGGAACCAAGAAGGAGCCTTAAGCATTTGGGCATTCCTGCCAAAAATACAGCTTTCCTACTAATTTCTATGTTGAATCAGTCAGGATGAATCTCATTATGGCCTCTAGCCTTTTTATGTTCATCTCTATAGCCCCAGATATCTAGGTCCACCCTTATCTCCTAATTTGTAATCCCCATAAGGCTCTGATAGTTCCTCATCTAACCCCTTCTCCCACCCCTCCTGAAATCCTTTCACTAGACATTTGAAACTCCATTATTAGCACAATCCCAAACATCCTAGCCCCTTCTCTGACTCTCTCCCTATTTTCTTACTCTAAAGGAAACCTGAAGACACTGGTCCTGCACAACCCTCTCAAACACAGGCTGGTTTTCTCACAGTCCTCATATCACTGAGTATGGGAATGAGGTGGATATCCTCTCTGTTGCTCATTACCTTTTCATTCCCATCTACCTACACACCTCCAGCTTTATATTTCATGGCATCAGATGATATTATCTCCCGTTCTTCAATATTATTCTATAACTTCTATATCCGCATACCTTCCTCCAGGTTACTCCCCCTCATTTTTCAAACAATTTCACTTCTGGCTCACTGTCCTTCTCTCCATAACTACACCTTTCTTAATTTTTGAAGACTGCAAGATACATGTAGATGATCCTTCAATTTTCCTAGCTTCCCAGTTCCCTTAACTCCTCTCCTCCAGTGATCTTCCACATTACTTTAGCCACCTACTCCCATGTCACATCGTAGACTTGGTCATTTTAACCTTAATCTCTCCATAGTCATAATTTCGTATGTTCTACTATTGGATAACCACTTCCTTTGGTTCTTGTCACTCCTTCTAGCACCCAAACTCCAATGATCTTTTGGCTCCACTGGGATTCCAGATCATTAGTCTTACCAACATTCTGCTGTCCCTCACCTTCTTGATATTTCTTTCCCTTCCTTAACCAGCTTTACTCTCACAATCAGTCATTATAATCCTCCTGCTATCCATCCTTAAATCCCTTGTCCTTCTTCTCCATCATTATAGATCGTTGGCAAATTTCTAACCCTGATGAAATTCAAACTTTTCAACCTCCACATGCCTGCACCTTTGTAGCTGGATGTGGCTAAACACACACACACACACACACACACACACACACACACACACACCACTTTGACTAGTCTCACTTTGAATTGATGGACACAAACCTCAAATAATCTCCTAATGCTCTCTGGCTATTATAGTATACATCCTTAGCCTATTCATTTTCTACTCTTTTAGAAAATTATTTTACTTTTTCTAAAACTTCCATAATCTCCTCCTGCATCCTCATTCTTGATCATGATTTTGCTTCCAACTTCACTATGAAAATTGAAGCAATCAAAAGGCAACATTCAGAGATGTCTCCTATCTAACCAACTGACAGCCTTGCATATATCACCTTTTACCATGGCAGCTTCCTGATTTTTGCAGAGGAAGTAGCTCCCATAGTACATCAGCTCATAAGCAGGCTCTGAGAATCATTCTTGGTGTCCCAGTCTAGAACCTGTTCCTTCTGCCCTTCAAGTGATGCTGTAAATATAAACTTCCCAGCTGTAAATTCCTAGTACTTAAAATAGCCAAAGTAGCTTTCTTTATCTGCAACTTAACTGACTGATACATTAGTCCAAAATTAATAGCAGACAAAATGCAATTGATAGTATTTTTAAAGTGGAATGAAAGGAACATACCCAACAAATGACATATGAAGAAAATATTTTGAAATGGAGATACTCCAGGAAATAGAAGAAAATTTTAGACCAAATATCTTAAATAGGTAATCAGATCAAAGAGAAGAGATGCAAGAGAACAAAGATGAGATGCTGTTTTGAGTGAAGAAGATGCAAAAAGGAGCTGGCAAAGCTAAGGGGGAAGCATATCATTACAGAAATAAAAACTAAATTGGAAACAGCAAACAATGAGCCAACACTGGTAAAAACACAGTTGTAATATGGAGAGGAAGCTCAAGAAAATAACAGAGAAATGAAGATAATAAATTTGAAAGGTAGTCAATACATAAAGAAGAGAACAAAGTGCAAACATTATTCCTCAGTAAAATTCCCTCTCTAAAAGAACTTATATGTTAATGTTAAAAGGTTATCTGTGCTTCATGAAAAAAAACAAAGAATCATAATCTTTCCTACTAATATTATTGTATTTCAAACACAAAGACTCTTATAAGTACTTGAGGAGAAGAATCAAATCTCCTATAAGTGTTTTTTAAAAATAGAACAATCTCAGACTCCACTTCAGCAACACTAGAGGCCAAAAAGATTTAAAAACTACATCTACAGAGGGATGAAGGGAAAGAATGGCATCCAAAAACTACATATCCAGCCAGGCTGTCATTCACAGAGTAGGAGGAAATGTCTGATTTTGCGATATCTCAGAAATAAATGCACTAAAAGCTCTTCTTGACAACAAAATATACATGAATTCTTAATAGAACCAACTGAAAGATGATTCAAAACAAAAAAATTCACAAGGGAAGAAAGCCCACCATGTAACAACTGTTGGTATACACAGACTCAAAATAATATAAATAATATAAGTAAAATAAGAATAATAGTATTATAATTCTTAAAAGAAAGGCTATATAAATGTTAACTATGATAACATAATAAGTGATCAATGCAAAAATTCCAAAATGGCCCAAGAAAAACAAAGGAAAATATTAAAGAATATTCGCAATCTAAAACCCCAATATTGCTAAGTATAAAATAATAAAAAACAAATTAATCAATCAGATAAAATCAAACCACAAAATGAAACTAAAGAAAGGGGAATGAAATAGTAAATAACAGGTACAAGATTAATGAATTAGAAAGTGGAAATACAATAGATTGATAAATCATCCTAGACGTAATTCCTAAAATAATAAATTAAATAAATTGATACCTAAATATTTTAAAATAATACAAACCAACATCCACAAATTAAAGAATGAGAGAAAAACACAACTATACCATAAATTAAGAGAATTATAGGGAAAGATTTGCACAATTTTAAGCTAATACATTTTTAAACTGGGACAAAATGGATAGTGAAATTATTTGGATAATTTCAATCCAAATTAAAAATTTATTACAAAATCATGAAGATGAGTCCAAGAAAAGATTGACAGATTATTTAATATAGTTTATGATTACTGGTTATTTTAATTTTATAAAGATTCTTCCCTAAACATCACTAAACCCCAACAATTTCAAAATAAATTGCTTCAAATCCCCAAGGAATAAAATTCCCATGCTATTTAAACTGTACTGGAGGACATAAAAAAAACAGAGAGAGAAGTATTTCTCAGACTATTTATAACATTAGCATATCACAGCTATCATAATCACATAAAGGCAGCTTTTAAAAAGAAAATATGGGCTAATTTCACTTTTCTGGTTTTAGTCATTCCAGGAAGGCAAAGATGGATCAAAATTAAGAATTCTATTAATAATGTTCACCATATAGTAACCTAAATAGATAGCAAAAATACATTTGATAAAATTTAATCTTTTATAAGAATTGACTTTAAAAATCATTGATTTTTGGTTTCAAAAATGTCAGTAAAATAGGGGCGCCTGAGTGACTCAGTCAATTGACCATCTGACCCTTGGTTTCAGCTCAGGTCATGATCTCATGGTTTGTAACTTCAAGCCCCACATCAGGCTCTGTGCTGACACTGTGGTACCTGCTTAGGATTCTCTCTCCCCATCTCTCTCTGCCCCCCACAACATTCTCTCTCAAAATATATTAATAAATTTAAATATGTGTGTATATATATAGATAGATATAGTGGTTATAGTCAGGAAAAAAGGTAAATAAATAACTTCTAAAAATGTCAATAAAATAAACTTTTATAGCTACTTAACATAATAGCATATATAATCCAAAAGCCAGTGTCTTGCTTAATGTTGAAACACTGAAACATATGATTAAAGAAGGAACAAGGTGAGAAGATGCCTAATATTACCATGATAGATTCACTTTGCACTGGTAGAACTCTGAAAACAGTGTATCAGAATAAGATTTAGAAATAAAATATAAATAAATAAATAAATAAATAAGGAAGGCAATGTCGTTACCGTTTACAGACTATATGATTATCTTTCTGAAAAACCCAAAGTAAGCAACTGAAAAAGTACCAGCAGAAAATAAAGTATTCAGCATTAGCTGGATCAAAAATTAATATACAAAAATCAATAATTTCCTATTTTCTTATATAACATGATGGAAAAATATATTTATAATTGAATCAAAAACTACAAAATATTCTGGAAAAACTTAACCAAAGAGTCATATTCCCCCAAAGAAAAGAGCACAAAATCCACTGAGAGACATAAAAGAATACCTGAAAAACTATTTTAATTCTATTTTTGGATAGAAAGACTCAATAGTTTCAAGGTGTTGCTTTTCATCAAATTAATGTATCAAATCAGTGTTATAAGAATTGATATCTCCACTGTACTTTTAAAGTTGGATCCATAATTTGAACAAAGGAAACTAGAAGGTCTCTTAAATATTCAAATATATTAAATCTACAGTAATAAAAACATCCAGGATCAGCACAGAAATAGACAGCCAAAATTAATACAACAAACTGTATGGAAATGTATTATTTGATAAGGATGGTATTCCAATTCAGTGGAGGGGAAAATGGACTATTGAAATAAGCAGGTTGTATAATGAGCTAGCCATTTGGAAAAGGATAGCAATTTGGAAAATAATTAAATTGAATCCATGCTTTATATCTTGTTACAAAATAAATTCCAGAAGGATGAAAAACTTACATACAAAGCAAAAACGTAAATTCACAAAGAAGTTTAAAAAAAACAATGGTAAATAGTTGCTATAAACTTAGAATACAAAAAGGATTCTAAGCATTGCATTAAACCTAGAAGCAATAAAATAAATTGTGAATATATATGTTCATGTGAAAATTTGAAAGCTCTGCAAGGCAAAATGTACTATAAACAAAATGAAGAAACAGAGGTAATCAGAGGAAAGTATAGACAATACACAGAAAAGACAAAAGCATAATATCCCAAATATATAGGTAACATATTATATATATGGCATATTAATATATATATATTAAAATCAGTGTTTAATAAAGCAAATACCCAATAGAAAAAAAAATGTACATGAACAGACAAGTCATAGAAGACATACCATGGACGTATAAACATATAAAAAAAAAAGCTAAACCTAATAATTAAATAAATTTAAATGAAAACAGGATTAACAAAGGTTAACAAAGACTTATGGTTGATACTAGCCAGTATTGATAAGTAACTGGGGATATGTAGGTTAATACAACTTTATTTGGCAAAGCAATTGATAACATGTTGATGGGCAAAATATGTTATTGGCAATCTACTAAAATTATAAAAGTTCAGAATCTTTGATCCAGCAATTTGGATCACTATTTTGGAGTACAAAAACAGAAGGAATAGTAGTGGAAGAATGAGAACAAGGGTATGAGAAAGAGGAATAAGAAGAAAAGGAAAGGGAGAAGGAAGATGAAGAGTACGGGGAAGAGGAAGACGAGACGGAGGAGAGAAAGCCAAAGGAGAAAGAGGAGAAGGGGGAGGAGTAGGAAGACGGGAAGAATCCCACAAAAATTAAAAAATAAACTCTGGAAGAATATACACAAACTGTTAGTTACTTCTGAAGGGTGAGGCTATAGGGGAATTTTACCTTATTGTTAAATATTTGTGAGGCATTTAATTTTTTAATAACAATATATTACTTTTGAAATAATAAAATGTTTCAAAGTAAAATGAAAAGGCAAGCAAGCTTAGAAAGAGCACTTCTCCCAAGTTGGTTTCTTAGCCACTCTTTTCCCTGCCAAGTACATATCTAGAGAGACTCCATAGATACAACTTTTGATTTCCATCCCAGTTGTGACCATTCCATCCCCTCTGTTCATACACTGCAAAAATAGAGGAGAATGGAATGGTCTCCATCAAAGCTTTACTCATTAACACCCAGCACTGACACAATCTATCTCCCCGCAGTACTCAGATTGTTGATTTTAAGAGCCATTAGGCAAGACACATTGGAAAGCTAGCACTGAGTTACATAAACAATGATCTGAATGGAATGAAAATGTGCTTTGCCAGGTCAGCAATCTAAGAATTCTGTTGGGGAAGAAACAGAAAGTTGTTTATATCAAGATAGTTTGTAATGTATCCAATAAAACTAAAAATCAAAGAACTTACTTGGACAAGCTTGCTCTTATTAATATTTTGGAAATGTCTTATCAGCTAAGGGCCTCCTAGAAGTTGTTATCTTTGCTGGGCAGAGTGAAGAGGAGGGTTTTCACCTTTTGAACCAAAATTTTTTAATCTTTCCTAGCACTGGTTCAATGCCACAAAAAATTCAGTTTATTATTGACTTCTACATAACAAACAATATATTAAATGGATTTATACATATCCATTTGTATGTTTCCCCATGTATAAATTTTCAGTGCAGGCAATGATAAAATGAAGAAAGGATCTTGGGAAAATATAGTTTAGTAACCAACTCTCCCAATCAATTCATAAATTATTTTAGTTTGTTTTGTTTTAAGCTTATTTATTTTGAGACAGAGAGAGAGAGCACAGTGGAGGAGGAGCAGGAAGAGAGGGAGAGAGAGAATCTCAAGTAGGCTCTGCACTCTCAGTGCAGAGCCAGATGTGGGGCTTGATCCCAGGAACCGTGAGATCATGACCTGAGCCAAGATTCAAGGGTCGGACGCTTAACTGACTGAGCTACCCAGGTGCCCCTAAATTATTTTAATTAAGACAGAGAGTCAAACTTCCCTGAGGATCTTTTTCTTCCCGCTAATATTATTAACTCTATTAGCATTAGATCTATTATCATGTCTATTAGCATAGATGTGACTAACAGAAATTGAAGTCAATACCAACCCATCTGCTGTAACTTGGAAATCGTTTAGGGATGTGTCTATTGGATGGACACATGCATACCCTGGATGCCCCTGGGTGTCCTCCATGAAGAAAAGCAACAGCTTGCTTCCCTTTACCTTTCTCATCTTCCAAATGTCATCTCTCATAGGTGCTAGGTAATTATACTTCAGAGTCACTTTAATTCAAACCTCATTTATGCTTTTAGAAGAAAGTATCTTTGTCTTTTGTAGTTTGCCTGTAAACTGAGCTACAAGTGAAGTATGTGATCATCTAAAAACACATACAAAATTTAAAATGAGGACTCCTCTATGAGCAAAACTACCACAGCTGAACTAGGAAAGAAAGAAATCCTGGTACCAGGTGTTCAAGGACTAAAATTAAGAGGCAGATCATGGCTGACTGTCAGTGGAGAATGTACAAAAGAGAAATGAAGTTAATTCTTAAGATATCTTGATCTCATTCAGTTTAGGACAAAAAGGAATCTCATAAGGTGGTAGACACTATCAGGACTCACTAATATTCAGTTCTTCCTCCTGGACACAGAAGGCTGCACCTCCTGGCACACCTATGCCTGAGCAGGGCCTAATAACTATCTATGGCCAATGTTATGGGCAAAATTGCTGTGCCCCTTCTAGGTTGGGATGTTTCTTCTAGGCTGAAACATTTAAGTACTGGCATAAGACTCTCCAGAGCTCTCCACCTGCTGTGTTGATCATACAAACACATCATAAAATGGCAGCGTCAAGGGTGGTGGTGCAGACTTCATCCTGGGTCCCTGAATGACTACAAAGAGCAGAGATCTGCTGCTGTGACTCACTGGGTGTATTCTTGTTTTAAGCCACTGAGATGTCAGGGATTTGTTACAGCTGCACAATCCAACCTGTCTTGACTGATACATACACGTAATCAGTCATCACGGTAATAGATGAATGATCTTTTTATTTCATCATTATGGCTGGCAAAGATGAGTTGGGGGCTTAGTATTATCATTTTAAATCTAGAATAAAGTCCATGATATAGTTGATTACACACAGATGTGAACATAAAAATAAATAGGTGGCTAAAAAGAATTCTATAGGTAATTTACATAGACTAATAGTGGATTTTTTTTCAGTTTGCCTTTTATTTCCAAACTCATTGGTTTATTTTTTAATGAGTAATATTGAAAGGAGAGAGAAGATTGGAATAAAAATCATCCTTACCTAGGGAGCAGCATAGACATAGGTAAGATGAGTGCTTTTTCTCTGTTTTAGTAGTAAGAAGGAGATATTCTTAAATCAGGGTGACATGTGCATAAGCCACAAGATGTATCATACAACATCAGGATACACGTTTAGCCTGAGACAGTTCTATTCTAATGAGACAAACAGTTAATGTACTGGATATTTTCTATTTGCTTAAGACATATCCTTCTCTCTCCTTTCCACTTTACTCTTACCTAACAGGCCTTCAAGCAATTCAGCTTCTTGTTGGGTTCAGCCAATGGATATGTTCAGGTAGAAAATAAAGAGGAAAAATATCAAGGCAAGGGTATTATTGCTCTAATTCTCTTCTTGGAGAGTCACCTGAACCTGGCTTTATCCCTCAAAAGAAAGTCATTGGTTGTCTCAAGACAGTGTGCCCTATGCTCATCCTTCTGGCTTTCAGTAACCTCTCCCTCTCCCATCCCTTCCAGCTATCAGTAACAGCTTCACTATTCCTAGCTCTGGGTTTCTTCACCACCCTTGTGGGTTCCCTATATACCACCCACAAATTTATAATTAGTCCCCCACCAAATTTCCAGTGTATTTGTCATTTATTTCCTTTTGGCACCCTAAGTGATTCCGCTAGTTGCTTACTGTACCAAAAGATTAATGAGAATAAACAACTGTGCCTGAAATAAGCAGAAGCCATGCAGATGCAGTTAGCAATGAATTGCAGTGAGATTCCCTATATAATGGGAAATTACATAAATACTTAAACTACATATATATGCATATACATTTATGTATATGCATGCATATAACCATATACATATATATATGTAGACACACATATATACATATATATATATATATATATATATATATATATATGTAGACATGCATATTTACATATACTTGGTTGTTCACATAAAGTTGCCAGGCCAACTTTTCTGCATGTAGCAGAAACCTAGGGCAAAGAGTATACAGTGTGAATTCACTGTCCTGTGGGAAAGGAAGTAGGCCACACAGATCAAGCCACTCTGAACATAATGTTCTGCTGACAGGACCATTTTCCCAGCAGCTGGAAATATCACTGAGCTAATTCAGAAAAACTGCAGGGCTGAGAGCTGAAGCCATTTACAATGTACACATCAGGACTGCTCAGCAGTTAGAAGGGCCAGAATCTGGACCTGGCAAGATACAGTTGGATGTAGCTGCTCCTGCCAGATGTAGCCTTAAGAGATGGTGACAGGGCACTCCCAAGAGGGCTCTAGCAAACACTGAGAACTTTCCAGATCTGAATATTTGTATAATCTTTTATTTCTTATCACTTTGCAACCTTCAACTCTATTGATTAACCTGTGGATTAGTGTATATAGGAAGATAAAAATATAATTTTAGAAGAACAAATCCCCTATAAACAAAGAACTATCAATTTCTAGCACACACTTGGGACAATGGCCAATATCTACCATAACTATTCCACTGTTCTTAAAATATATATGTCACCCAAGACACAGAAAGAAGTGAACTATGGGGCTAAAACTTTCGCACAAAGAGCAGCAATATAGATTTTTTCTTATTTGTATCACATTATACTACAAATTAATATCCACACCTTCTAAGAAAACAAGGAATGAACTAAAAGTCCACAACTTGTCATAGTTTGATTTCTATGCATTTTTTTAAGTTTATTTATTTATTTTGAGAGAGAGAGAGAGAGAGAGACAGGATGAGGAGTGGAGGGGCAGAGAGAATCCCAAGCAGGCTCCACGCTGTACATGCAGAGCCCAGTGCAGGGCTCAAACTCACGAACAGTGAGATCATGACCCAAGCCAAAATCAAGAGTCAGATGCTTAATCAACTGAGCCACCCAGGCACCCCTCTATGCATTTTTTTAAAACTTGTCAATTGACTCAAGGTCCCTTGCAGAGGCTGAACACCCACTGTTCATGTCAATTTTGTGGCAAATGGACTATACTGTACACAGAATTCTTCAGAAGCTGAACTACAGATAGGCCATTTTGTGCATTTACTCTTTTTTTTAAATATGAAATTTATTGTCAAATTGGTTTCTATACAACACCCAGTGCTCATCCCAATAGGTGCCCTCCTCAATACCCATCACACACTCACCCCTCCCTCCCACCGCCCCATAAACCCTCAGTTTGTTCTCAGCTTTTAGGAGTCTCTTATGTTTTGGCTCCCTCCATCTGTAACCATTTTTTTCCCCTTCCTCTCCCCCATGGTCTTCTGTTAAGTTTCTCAGGATTCACATAGGAGTTAAAACATATGGAATCTGTCCTTCTCTGTATGACTTATTTCACTTAGCATAACACTCTCCAGTTCCAGCCACGTTGCTACAGAAGGCCATATTTAATTCCTTCTCATTGCCACATAGTATTCCATTGTATATATAAACCATAATTTCTTTATCCATTCGTCAGTTGATGGGACATTTAGGCTCTTTCCATAATTTAGCTATTGCTGAGAGTGCTGCTATAAACACTGGGGTACAAGTGCCCCTATGCATCAGTACTCCTGTATCCCTTGGGTAAATTCCTAACAGTGCTACTGCTGGGTCATAGGATAGGTCTATTTTTAATTTTCTGAGGAACCTCCACACTGTTTTCCAGAGTGGCTGCACCAGTTTGCATTCCCACCAACAGTGCAAGAGGGTTCCTGTTTCTCCACATCTTCTCCAGCATCTATAGTTGTGCATTTACTCTTACTCTTTAAATTTTATTGTCTCTCATAAAAAGGTGTTATTTATAAATTAACTTTATAAAGCTCTTGTGAAATTATCTTTAATTTTTTACTTATTTTTTTAGTATAGTTTTGATATTAACTAGCAAGTTTCACCAAATAGCGCACATGCATAGAAATCAAACATAACTAAATATGACTACTGTATGTTACCTCAGAGAGTCAGTGGTATAATTATACGTTTTTATATTTGTCCTGTTGTGTACAGGTTCTGAGGGTGGGAAGATGAAATAAGAGGTGATAGAAGAGAATAATTATTGGAATATATAAAATTAATTGACATGTTATAGAATTCCATGACAGATCAGACTCAATAAAAGAAATGGTTGTTACTATATATTGGGTTGGGAAATAACGTGTTAAACATTTTTGTAATTGAATCACAACATTTCATTTTAAAAAGAGAAGAATAACATCAAGTATTATTTATAAAAGAATCTAATTTGTTATTTCACTGGGGCTCTATCTTCATGTTTGTATATTAAAATACTTTCCTGAAGAATCTCCTTGAATCTCTACATAAAATAACAATAAACTAGATGGGAAAACAAAACTTTTGCATCAGAACCAGTTGACAAAATAGCCCCACAAATCCACAGATAGAAGCAGGTAACAATAAATCAACAACATCCACAAGATCTACATGGCATCAGGGCCTGTGTGAGAAAACACACAGGGATGTCTGATGGGTCTGAAAATGAAAGAGCACAATAGTGCACAGGTATTCCTGGAAAGTAAGACCAGCTGATCTGACAACAGCAGCAGACACTGGAAAGCAATTTGCCCAGTCCAATAGTGGATGATCACAAGGGGCCCAGTTTCTAAAGGCTGAAAAGGACTGAAGCAGGCTGGGCCACATGAGTTGTCAAAAACAAACAACCAGGATTCCCTTTCAAGAGAGAGCCCTACATTTGGCAGAAACTTCATAGAGTGAAATAAAAAATCAGCAAGAATTTGAACAATGGAGACAAATGAAAGAGAGGATCCAGATAAGTTAGAGAAGGGAAAAAGAACCAGGAAATCTCAAAAAAAGTAAGTGAATCTGTGTTTTAACACTTAAAAAAAAAAAAAAACACAGAACTGGGAGCACCAAGAAATTAAGAAACCTACCTTGAGCCACATCTTTGGAGAGTTTAGGAAAATCAGTTTCACACAAATATGAGCAAAAGGAAAATATCTAAGTCAATCCCAAAACAAAATATAGAAGAAAAAGGGAGCGAAAACAGAATAGTATCCTCTAGACAATGAAAACATGCCAGCAAGATATGAACCACAAAACAGGTCCAAACACAACCTCCTAAATGAAATTGAACTAGAAGTTAATAAAATTATATAAGATTTAAAAGAACAACATAATTCAGAATTCTAAAACTCAAAAAGAGGGTAAAAGATCTAAGGAAAAGATGAAAAATTTAAAAAGTCATTTTAGAAAAGAAGACTAAGCCAGAGGAGACGTAAGAGCAAATAAACACAATACAAAATACCTTAACGATAATAAGTTACAGGAGAAAAGAAATAAAGGAAGTTATAAAGTAACAAATACTGAAGATAAGCAAAAAAGAGCCAACATATAGATAATCAGATTGCTTGAATATTAAAACCAAACAAGTAAACACAACAAATACAAAAGCATATATTTCATAAAAACTTTCCTGAACTAGAAGTAAAAAGATTAAAACTATACAATTTACATGAAAATAATGACCCAGAATGACCAACTGCAAGACACATTCTTATAAAACTACTCGACTTTACAGGGGAAAAAATGACTTGAGTATCTAAGCAAAAAGAGAATATAACTTTTTAAGGTAAAAAGTTAAATTACAATCAAATTCTCAACAGCAACCTTTGCACCAGAAGGAAAAAAAAAGTATGCATGTTATTCAAGGAAAGAAAGTGCAAGCCTAGGTATTTTATCTAGTAAAACTGACTTTCAAGTATAAAATTCACACACAAGATGTTATCAACATGCAAGAATTCAGAGAACATTATTTCCATGACCCTATCCTACAGAACAATTGTATATAATCTAAAAATCTAGAAAGACATCTATATAAAGATTGTGGGTGGGCATTAAATATATACGTGCTTGTAGGATTATGACTAAATAAGAATTAAGGAGGAGAAATTAAAGTATGCCATGGCTATGTGATCTGACAACGTAGATATAACAAAACCACTTTTTTTAATGGGGGAAGATTGGGGAGAACATTTGCTGAAACAGAAATCATATTGGAGGTAGTGGTAGTATTAGTGTCATCATTCTGAAATTAATGTGTATAGAAGATGTTCTAATTTTATCATCATCTGTGCCTATGAGAATCAGTTCTTAAGAACTCAGTGTGGAAGGCAGGAGATTCAGATGTATTCAATAAGATGTCAAGTAAAAGTCGTTAAGTCTTGAATTTGAATTGAAAATATCAGAATGAATTCTGTCCCCTGAAAAGTCCTGGAAACAATGACCAACTGATAGCAATGAGTGACCCTGGTCCCAGATTGTGATCCTGAAATAACACTTCCTACTAAAAGAAATTAGAGGTACATGGAGAAACAGCGATTCTAGCTCCAGGCAGGGAATGTACTAGATAGTTGGCCCTGGAATAGCTTGCCATACTGGAGTAGGTTGAATAATGGCTCCCCAAAATATCTAGTATTTTTTACTAGTTTTTAATTTATTTTTTAAAATTTTTTTAAGAATTTTTTTATTTTAGAGAGAGAGAACAAGCTGGAGAGAGGGGCAGAGGGAGAGAAAGAGAAAATCTTAAGCAGGCTCCATGCTCAGTGTAGAGCCCAATGTAGGGCTCGATCCCATGACCCTGGGATCATGACCTGAGCCAAAATCAAGAGTCAGACACAACCAACTGAGCTGCACAGATGCCCCATTTTAAGTTTTTAATTTTAATTCCAATACAGTTAACATAAAGTACTATATTACCTTCAGGTGTACAATATAGTATTACTTAGTACATATCATGATAAGTATACTTCACAGAACTAGAAAAAATAATCCTAAAATTTGTATGGAACCACAAAAGACCCTGAATAGCCAAAACAATCTTGAAAAAGGAAAACAAAGCTGGAGGTATCCCAATTCCGGATTTCAAGTTATACTACAAAACTGTAATCAAAACAGCATGGTACTAGCATAAAAATAGACACATTGATCAATGGAATAGGATAGAAACCCCTGAAACAAACTCATGACAAAAGAACATGCAATGGGAAAAAGACAGTCTCTTCAACGAATGGTGTTCGGAAACTGGACAGCGACATGTAGAAGACATGTTTCTTACACCAAACACAAAAATAAACTCAAAACAGATCAAAGACCTAAAGGTGAGACCTGAAACCATAAAAATCCTAGAAGTCGGGGTGCCTGGGTGGCTCAGTCGGTAAGTGTCCAACTTCGGCTCAGGTCATGATCTTGCAGTTCATGTGTTTGAGCCCCACGTCAGGCTCTGTGCTGACAGCTCAGAGCCTAGAGCCTGCTTCAGATTCTGTGTCTCCTTCTCTCTCTGCTCCTTTCCCACTTACCCCCTGTCTCTCTCTCAGGAGTAAATAAAATTTAAAAAAAATTTTTTTTAAATCCTAGAAGTAATTTCTCTGATGCTGTCTGAAGCAACATTTTTCTAGATATGTCTCCTGAAGCAAGGGAAATAAAAACAAAAATAAACTATTGGGACTACATCAAAATAAAAAGCTTTTCTACAGCAAAGGAAACAATCAACAAAAAGACAACCTATTGAATGGGAGAAGATATTTGCAAATGACATATCTAATAAAGGGTTAGTATCCAAAATATATGAAAAACATATACAACTCAACACCCAAAAAATAAATAATCCAAGGGAAAAATGGGCAGAAGGCATGAGCAGACATTTCTCCAAAGAAGACTTCCAGATGGCCAACAGACCCATGACAAGATTCTCAACATCACTCATCATCAGAGATATGCAAATCAAAACCACAATGAGATATCATGTCATACCTGTCAGAATGGCTAAAATCAAAAACACAAGAAACAAGTGTTGGCAAGGATAAAGAGAAAAAGGAACCCACTTGCATTGTTGGTGGGAATGCAAATTGGTGCAGTCACTGTGGAAAACAATATGGAAGTTCCTCAAAAAGTTAAAAACAAAATACTTAGTCTTAATCCCTGGGACCCGTGAATGTTACCTCATGTAGCAAAAGGGACTTTACAGGTGGGATTAAGTTAAAATGTTTGAGATGGGGAGATTATCCTGGTTTATCTATGAGGGCCTTTTAAGAGGGAAATTGGATGCAGAAGAGAAAAGGCAAGGTGCAAACTGAAGCAAGATGAAATGCTGCTGGTTTTGAAGATGGCAGAAGGGGACATAAGCCATGGAATACAAGGAATTCCTCTAGAAGCTGGAAAAGGCCAAAAAACGTGGTTTTCCAAAAGAGCTACTGGAAGAAGAATTGCCCTGCTGACACCTTGATTTTGGTCCAGGAAAAAAATTTCAGACCTCTGACCTATGGGGTTATAAAAAAACAATCGTGTGTTGTTTTAAACCATCAAGTTTGTAGTAATTGTTATAGCAGCCTTGGAAAATTAATGCCCATACCAAATAACAAGGATGTGATCTAAGACTAGGGTCATATCAAAGGATACCAAAGACAATTTGTAGAGGCTCTCACCAGCCACAATTAGGAAAATTTGAACTTCATAAGGAGAATAATTACAATAGATTGAAACCCATCAAAAATATTTAAATTCATTAGCTCATAATAATATTAAAAATTAATTGGATACCTTTGGAAGATGCTAGAGGGTAAAATCTTTATCTGGAAAAATGTTAAATAAATGGAAAGAATCAAATATTAAGGACCTCTTCACTGTACAACGTACATCACTAGATGACCAAATAGTAAATGAAGGGAAGCAGTATTTATAACAGTATTTCAACAGTATTTATTATGGAAAGTAAATAATAACATTGAATATTATCATTTGGCAACCTCCAATTTATTAATGGATCTAGGCATAAGGACCAGTGGCTATTACCATCAGAAAAAAGAGACAGCCAAATATTACAAGCCTCCTAGTGACAGAATTCAGCCCCTATCAAGCGGATTAAACCAGATTTCTGACCAGTTCCAGATTTCTAAGCTCTGGATCCAACTGTCAATTTGCAGGAAACACATAGATAGAAAAATGTGTTTAAATGCACCATGAGTGTGCAATCAGCAGCATCCAGACTGTAGGAAACTCTACAAGTCAAACAATTCTGGTCTTTCCACAAATGAAGTTGTAAGAAAACAGAAAAAACTGAAGATGGAATTTGTGGATTAAAAAATTTAAATGGCACATCCAATTTCTTATAAAGTGGGCATGACTAAATTATAATGTCTGGAAAAATGTACAGTAGTGATACACTTAAAAAAATTTTTTTTAACATTTATTTATTTTTTGAAAGACAGAAAAAGACACAGCATGAACAGAAAAGGGGCAGAGAAAAGAGAGAGTCACAGATTCCAAAGCAGGCTCCAGGCTCCAAGCTGTCAGCACAGAGCCCAATGCAGGGCTTGAACTCACGAACCGCAGGATCATGACCTGAGCTGAAGTTGGACATTCAACCAACTGAGCTACCCAGGCACCCCAGTGATACACTGTTCTTTAAAATTCAACAAGGTGGTAATGTCAGTATAATGTCTTTTTTGTTGTTGTTGGAAAGAGGTGATTGTGACAGGGTCCAAGCATATGGGAGACACATGTTTCATTTCTTGACCTGGCATGATGGTTACAAAGGTGCCTATGCAATTCATGAATTGTATTTATTTTATGTGGTTTTCTCAGTTTTACTAGAAAATGATTTGAAAAGAACAAAATACAAAAAGCCAGAATGAGCTACAAAGAAGCATCAGTTCTATTATTTATAAGATTGCATTAGAAAAATGGTTGATTCTGTTGGGTCCAGGGGAAAAAATATACAAGATGAGCTCAGAATATCTTGTCATACTAAATAGCAAGACCATTTTGGCCACTCTTCCCTACCACCTCATCACTTTTGAGTAGCAAGTAATATGTTTGAAATTCAAAATAAACAACAAAGTGGAAGGAAATATTTCTAACATATATAATATGCAAAGAATTGATAGCAATAGAATATTAAGAATTTCTAAAACTCATTAAGAAAAACACAGCCAGGCCAATAGAAAAAAAAGAAATGATAAATGAAAGAATTCAGTGAATTATCTGTATAATTATATAGATAGCCAATAAATACATGGAAAGATGTTTAACTTTGCCAAGTATCAGAAGACTCCAAACTAAACACAAATTAGAACAAAAATAAGATTGAATTTTTAATCCCCAAATTTAAAAGATTGATAATATTGAGAGTTGGCAGGACTGTGAGCAAATGGGTACTGTTAGATCCAGTAGTGGAGATGCAAATTACTGTAGCCTTTTTGGAGGGTCATAAGACAGTATCTTCTAAAATTTTAAAGGTACTTACCATTTGACCACTTCAAATGAAGTATCACTTCAAGGTGTCCATTCTTCAGCAATAGGCACAAGATGCATGTATAAAGATCACCAAAACACCGTTTGAAAAAGTGAACAATAGGGGCGCCTGGGTGGCTCAGTCGGTTAAGCGGCCGACTTCGGCTCAGGTCACGATCTCGCGGTCCGTGAGTTCGAGCCCCGCGTCAGGCTCTGTGCTGACAGCTCAGAGCCTGGAGCCTGTTTCAGATTCTGTGTCTCCCTCTCTCTCTGCCCCTCCCCTGTTCATGCTCTGTCTCTCTCTGTCTCAAAAATAAAATAAACGTTAAAAAAAAATTAAAAAAAAAGTGAACAATAGCAAATAACCTAAATATCCCTTAATAGGAAAATGATGAGCTATACAACTACTTTGTGAGTATAATACAATAGATAACAAGAATGAGGCAGATCTATTTACCTATGTGGATTCCCAAAATATGTTTTATGTGAGGAAAAAAGCAAAAATCAGAAAACATTTACAATATAAAACCCCCAAAAGAATCCTACATATTTTCACATACACATATATGTACACAGAGATAACATCTGGAAGGCTACACAGCAAACCCTCAACTTCGGACAGGAAATAGGAGATGGTAGTGGGGAAGGCTTTTTGCAAAAGGAGGAGGAGGCGAGTGGAGAGGAAGTGAAAGGGGGACGTGAAGGGGAGGCAGAGGGGGAGGAGGGGGAAAGGAGGAAGGGGGGGGGAACAGATGTAGAGAGGACAAGCTGGAGCCTGGCCTAGTTCCAGCTCAGATGCCCTTCATGTCCTCTGTGGCCCTGTACTCTACGTGAACATCCACAGCCACCAGCATCCTCACTGGCGGGACAGGTCTCTGCCCCCCCCTCCCCCCTGACAGTATATCATGTATTTATCGTCACTAGGGTTACAGCTCCGTGAAAGCCTGAATCAGTTGTGTGTTGGTGTATACCCGCTGTCTCAGCTCACATCTTGATTTCATTCTTGTGAGAGACAGAGCAGCAGTCCTGCTAAGCCACGCCTGGGCTGCTGACCCACAGAAACCCAGAGGAAATAGATGTGTGTTGATTTAAGCCATTAAGCTTGTGGTAATATTGTTTTGCAGCATAGAAAACAAATGTGCTACTTCATCCATTAAATGCTATTTGAAAGTCAAAAGAAAAAATGGTCTTCTTTTGCTTTTTGTTCTATACTTTTTATGTTGACTGGATTATGTATTTCTTGTATACTTAAAAGACAAACAAGAATTGCCACTTAAATGTTGCCCAGTAAACTTCAGTTTCAGGGTTCCTGGCTGGTTCAATCGGTGGAGCACACAACAACCCTTCATCTCGGGATCGTGAGTTTGAGCCCCACATGTTGTGTAGAGTTCACTTGAAAAAAATTTTTTTAATAAACTTCAGTTTCTTTTCCTATACTTATTTGGATTTATTATTGTATTGCACTTATCATGGAGGTTTTTTCCTTTTGGCTTACACCTGGATGGGATTACATCTGGACCAAAACAAGAGACTGGTTTTTTTCTGAAATATCTGCAATATGGCAATGCCACACCCTTAGGGCCCACGTTATTTACTGATCACAAACCAATAACCAGCCTATTCCCGGTTCCTGGCACTCATTTCTTCCAGTGGAGAAATAATGAATAAGAAATATTTGTGCACATATATCATGAACACAACACATATTTCATAAGATGAAAACAGCTATTAAGATCATCTGGTTTGATACTTTTATTTTATACAAGAGAAAACTAAAGCCCAGAGAGGCAAAATGACCTTCCCAAAATTATATATTCCAACATATTGTCATTATTTGTTTAAATGTTTAACTCCTTCCATGCAGGGAGTGTGACTTATTTGTCTTAAAATTTCAGCATGTAGCACAATGCCAAATACACGGTAATAACTCAATAAAGGTTTGAAGATACATCAAAAAAAGTCTAATGAGGATAAGAGTTAACTCCATTTGTTCATCTAACAAATATTCATTGAACTCCTTCTATGGGCCAATCACTATTCTAAGCTTTGGCAAAACCCTATCAAACAAAAACTTCCAGTTTATTGGGGCTAAGGATGGGCAGATAAATCAGAAAGTAATAAGTGTTACAGCAGGAATTTTGAAAGGGTGATGATGTCATGGACAGTGGATGAATGGCTACAGTAGGTTGCATGGTAAGGCAAGTCAAGGTAAGATTGTACAGTTCAGTGGGGGTTTTTGTTTAACCATTTATGATGCCTGGGAGAAAAATTATACCAGTCTACCTGTATATGATATATAGGGTTTTTCTGAAAATATGGGCCTTTTAAAAGAATTGCATTGTATCCCTACTGACTTATGTGTCCCTTCTACTCCAGAAATTTTTAAGTTTCTTATTTATCTCCTTAGGCATGGCTCCTCAAAAAAATTTTTAATTTAGTGATTTCTCTAGCCTCTGTGAAATAATTAATGATATTTAAACAAACTCTTAATTAATAACTAGCATTTATAAAGAATTTAAGATGTATGCTTTTGTAACTCGAATAATCACTTTCTTATTTATGTCTTAATGTGTAAATTGTAATGTGTAGATAGGGTTTTTATTCCCTCTCAAAATAAATGGAACAAAACTGAGGTTGTTCTTTTTCATTTAAAAATTTTTTTTTAACTTTTTTAATGTTTATTTATATTTGAAAGAGAGAGTGCGTGAGTGGGGGAGGGGCAGAGAGAGAGGGAGACACAGAATCCCAAGCAGGCTCCAGGCTCTGAGCTTCAGCACAGAGCCCGATGTGGGGCTCAGACTCATGAACTGTGAGATCGTGACCTGAGCTGAAGTCGGACGCTCAACTGACGGCACCACCCAGGCGTCCCTCATTTTTTAAATTTTTAATTAAAATATAGTTGATAATATAATATATATATACAAATAATATATTAGTATCAGGTATACAACATAATGATTTGACAATTATATACATTATGAAACATTCACTGCAATAAGTATAGCTACCATGTGTCATCATACACAGTTATAATATTATTAACTGTATTCCCTATGCTGTACTTTTCATCCCTATGACTTATTTATTTCATAACTGGAACTCTGTACCTCTTAATCCCCTTCATCTATTTTGCCTATCCCCACCGTCCTGCCTTCTGGCAACCACTAGTGTGTTCTTTATGTTTACAGTCTGCCGTTGCTGTTGTTTGTTTGTTCTTAATGTAACCAGATTTTAAGTGCATCTGTCCCTGTTGCTTACAAGTCTCAGCTCAGGCCCAAAGCTAAAGACAGTGGGTATTAAGAGTTCATATACCAAAGCTGAGCTGCGAGACCATTTACACTGAATTCACCATCACACTGGCTCTATACCCATCAAACACCCACCCATGACCACCCTCACGTATTTATGACAGAAGATGAGGACAAGGAGACAGGGCACCAGTGCTAAGTCAAGAGGCCTCACAGGCTCCAGCATAAGCCTGCAGCAGAGCATGGGGGAGGGAGATCTTGGGAGAAACTGATCATCTCCCCCAGGAATAGGAGGTCACAGAGCTTGGCTTGCGACTGTCTCCTGAAGACATCAGCTGGCCCTGATGGAGGGTGAGGGGAGCCCTGGTGGAGAAGGCACACACCCACCAATGGCAGGCAAGAGCATGATCCACAGGGAACTGGCTCCCCGAGAAGGAGGGTGCAGTGCACCACCAGAGGCTGGACCTGGAAGCAATCAGAAAGCATCAGTAAGGCAAATATCACCTGCACCAAGGAAATGCAGATGGAAGGTTCCCTACGGTAAAGCTACCCAAGAACACACTAGAGTGCCCTGTGAGAGGAAGAAAGAATATTTAGGCAACCACTATTCAGGGACACCATCGGCTTGGCCAGTTTATACTCCAATGCCCCCTGCCCCCTCTGTGGTTCTGCCAGGGTGAGGGTGGGAAGAGGGCAAACAACTTCAAGGATAGGGATGAAGAGGTGAAAATCCCAGGAGGGGTAATCAACAGGCAAACTGTGGTCCCCATGCCCACTATGGGTTTCCAAGCCTGGGAAGTTTTTAATTGGGTAAGAGACAAAGGATTTAAACAAGAAAGAACTTTCTAACATCTGAACTTGAGACTGTCTCTAATTCCTGAAAATGCCTGGAAGTCTATGAGATCTGCCCAAGATAGCTTCCTGGAGTGGAGAAGGGACATCAGACAGAAAAGGCTCAAGGACAAAGTAAAAATAAATAATGTAACAAAGTTGCTTCCTGCTGGCATCCTACCAATGAAATAGTTACATAGTAACATTTCTAGGTCCAGCACAGAAAAGCTACATTCTTTGGAATTCCTCAGGAGAGGGAACCAACAGATAGTGAGGACTGACTCTGTACCCTCAGTGTATATCCTTGTCTTTACAACCCAACAATGATAAAGTAAGGATTCATACATTCTGAATCTTGCAGATGAGGAAACTGAGACTCAGAAAGTTTATGTAAATTGCCCAAGGACACAGCCAATAATAATGATGGGTAGAACATTTGCTGAGTGGGATGTGCCAGCTCTGTGCTAAGAATTTTGTATGCATTTCTCATTTAATCTTAACGGGTACCCTGTGAGGTAGGTTCTAGTGTTAGGCCTAAGACAGGAAGTCAAATTCGGGTCTTTCCTGCTTCCTCCTGCTTCACCATCCCGGGCAGCCTGGTACTCAGGAAGCCAAAGAGAAGCTCAGGGCAAGAACTCTCCTCTCACCTGCTTCAGTGTAGGTGAGGACAAGGTCTTAAAGGCACCCTCACAGCGAAAAAAGTGTGTGTTCTAAATTTAATGCCCACTTTTCCTTTCATGACAGGAGCAGGTAGTTGCAACAAAATTGCAGAATAGAGTAGATTTTACTCACTATCCATTTGTAGCCCAAAATTACTTGATTCATACCAATAGTTGCTGGGTTGTTTTAAAAATACTCATTTTCTCTATTTAAAGCTGTCAGACACAAACTCTTGGGTTGCAGCCTGATGTAAAATTAACTACCAAGCATATTTCTACTGCCAAGAATAAAAACTTAGAGCCATAAAGTGTGGATGGTTTACGGTGCTATAGTTAACTTTATAGTTAGCATTAGTTTCTTTCCTAAGGAAGAGCACAATATAAGGTCTGGGACATATCACTGAATGCCAGGCAATCACAGAGAAACGTATTTCCAGAAATCATTGAAACTGTGCTAGGTGGAAAGGAAGGATAAATAGTTATAGCACACAAGTACACAAATTACACAAGTCAAAAGGACAATGGAGCAGACAGGAAGATGATCACCCTGGTTTTCTTGAAGCAGTATAGAATGTGGTATTTGTAAATCTTAGTTATGATGGTACTGAATCTACAAAGACACCCTCAGGAATCACCTCAGCCCTTTATTTTTAGCTGCAAGGCAAGGTTACATTCTGCTCTGTTTCAGTAAAAAAATGGAATTTGCTTTCTATTTTCTAGGCTCTGCTTTAATTAAGAAACCCTACTACGGAGACTTAAGTTAATTTTTAGAAATCAATTGTATAACCAAATCCATGTCTCCTCCACCCTTTGGCTGAGCATGTTTTTAGTAACATGTATTCTGTAGCCAACAACTTTCATTCCTTTGCTGTATCAGGACTTGTTTTTTGGGTCCTTAGCTCATAAGACACAAAGACATACTTCTGCTCCTACGGAACTGGTCTTCAAGGAAGGCGATAAGAAAAATGGAGCATGATAAAGGCCTTAAGGTCTTTTGACAGATTTCCAAACCACTTTTTCCTTCTTGGAGTTTGCTCATGTTATTATCCTGTTTATTTTCCCCTCATGATGATTAGTTTTTAAACCATTAAAAATCATAGATCCTGTGTTCTGTTTTGGGTCCAGAAAGCAAAGGAGTACTAGAAAGGTTGCATCTGAATCCTCAGCCAGAATCATGGAAAGAGGACACACACACACACACACACACACACACACACACACACACAGAGTTTGTGTACCAACATCATCAAATAAAAAAAGGATTCCAGCCTTGATGAAAAAAGAAAATCTTCAAGGAAGAACACCAGACCCTCAGAGCAGATGTGGGCGAGGCTGGAGTGAGTGAAGGGAATATCACATCTCGGTGGTTACAAGTGCATGATCTAAATGGCTGCCAACCCTTGCTATGATTTTCCTTTTGGAGACAGTGTGAATGGGCTTGCATTTAGGCAAAGCACCAGGCCACAGTCAGCATACCCAACCCAGTAGGGTCATGTTACACAAAAGTGTTTTTAATTGACCTGAAGGAGGTATGGGCAGACTGTCTCTCCCCAGCAGAGAATTTGGTAAAGAATGTCTACGGGCCCATCTAGCCAACCCAAAAATCCCCCCTAAACTAAAGAGCTAAAGTGACTTTCTATGATTTGGTGTGTTGAACAGTCAGTCTCAAAGCCAAAGAAAAACAGACACCAGCAAAGTGAGTAGAAGGAGAATAAGAACTGACTGAGTCATCATATAGAGAAGTTCCCTTTCTAGGGAGGTTCCAGCTGTTTTTCCTCCCAAGAGCAAGCCCTCAAAAGGAAAGGAAAAAAAAATAGATGTGTGTACTTTGCACAGATTTGGATATTCATATTTGGAACATCTTTTGAAAGCTTCAACAAAATGGCCACAGAAACCTGAATAAACACGGGCAATTTTTAAAGTAATGACTGCTCCTTTCAAACCAATCTCAGAAGCAACGAAGAGTGTGGTACTGCAAGGAATGGTTCAGCAATCCGTAAAAACAATCCCACTTATGGAAGTGGGTGATACTCGTGCATCACAAGTAACAAGGAAACATGCTCTATTTCTGAAGCCTTTATGGTGCATGTGTTGGCATTTATACTGGACTACTCCCTCTTTGATCTTAAGTGACACTGCATTATCTAAATTTAGGCCTCTTTTTTCCCTTATCACATTTTTCTTATGTCACATTTGCTCTTGGGTCAACATGAATGCTGCTGCGCAGAAACACACATGCTGGTAATTGTATTTTCCTTACTATGTGTTTCTTCTCTGTTGTGGATTAATTCTTATGATCCTTGTCACAAAGCCAAGCAAATCAGATTTATGTTCATGGAAATATAACAAGAATTTTGGAAATGTTTGTAATTGATCCCACATGTTCCGTTTGCTTAGATTCATAAAGCCGCAAGGGAATTTCAAGAGAAAATTTGGGGACTTTAGAGATGAAATTTTATATATTCTGATGTCATTAACTAATTTTCCAGAAGGAAAGATTGCCTGAGCAAAGGAGTGCTTTCTCTCCTATCAGAGAGTTCTCAATGTTCCAATTGAGGCCCTTTTTGTGTAAAAGAATGCATGATTTGCAGATAAAGAGATTTCTGATGTCCCCCCCGTGAAGGTATGAGAAGTCAACTGGTAGACACCACTGAACACCTTTAAAAATTCTAGTATCTAGAGAGATTGATGACACTAGAATTCCAACCAATTAAAAGCACAAAATATCAATGAAGCATTTAAAAGTAGTCATTATTGTTTCCTAAATGTAGTGATGCAATCTAAAATAGAGCAGACTGAGCGTGCTTTCTGCATGGTTGATCTACAAGGACTGGTCTGCTCAGTTGCTCTTCAGTCAGGAAACTGTTTTATCATTTAGCCTCCCAGACAGTGTTTGCCTTGAGGAAACTAAAAATGTTTACAGTCTTTTAGGCCAGCCCACCGCTGTTCAGGTGTCCATAGTTAAACTGTTCAAACTAGGTGGTTGTTCATCTAATTTTTAAGCCCCTTCAGAAACAGGAATCTCATAACCTTCTCCTTCTACTAAAATGCTTCCTAACTGTAAATTTACTCCTTGTGCTACTACCAAACCCACTAGAATGAGGATAGACTTATCATGGCAGCAGACAGACTGTTCACTGATACAGAATTGCCAATGCAGGGTAGGTGGGAAAGAGACGGCAGCAGGAAATGAAGAAGAATATTGGGACTAGCTCGTGAGCACATGGCACACAGCAGTGGTTCTCAAAGTGTCACCTGTATCATCAGAATCACCTGGGGGGCTCATTAAACAGCTTGCTGGACCCACCTCAGAGTTTCTAATTCAGTATGTCTGGTGTAATATAATGCCTGAAAGTTTGCATTTCTAAAAATTTCCCAGTGATGCTGATGCTGCTGGTCTAGAGACCACATTTTAAGAAAAATGGGCCTACAGTATTTGTTCCTGCAAAAAGTCGTAGCTTCCTGAGACACAGGAATGTATACAATATAAAGACAGAAAAACCTTAGGAAAAAATATTTGCTTTCCTTTCTCCTAGAAACATGTTTCACATACCATAAGGATTAGATCTGCAACCATTTGTTTCCCTACTGATGGAGTTAATTGCTCCGATCCAGAAAGACCCCGAATGGTTACAGCCCAGACTGGAGTGTTATCTCCCTAGGTATTTACATTTCAGGGAGGAATGAGCCCCAGAACTTGCAGACATCTCTTGGTGGTAAAAGCCAAGACACACAGGGCATTCTGGCTCCTGGAGGGATTTTATTTATAAACCAAAGGGCTGGAGTGAGGATTCAGGCCCATTATGTTTCCAAGGAGACAGGAAGGGAGGGGAACAGCTGCCTCCTTCCCCATTAGAAGCAGAGAAAAATAATTTTCCTCGTCTCTCACCTATGAAGCGTCCAGCCACTCAAGTAGGATTATTTGGCCTTTTATCACATTGCCCAGAGATGAGTTCTGGGGCATGAGGAGCTGACACACTTTTAAAATCTCTCTCCTACCTAGAATACTTTGTGTACACATTCAGGATAAAATTAATAAAAACTAATATGAAAAACCCAACAGCATCCCAGTGTTAAATGAGCTCTACTGTGATTAGGATGCCTAGCATCTCTCTCTCTCTCTCTTTTTTTAACGTTTATTTATTTTTGAGACAGAGAGAGACAGAGCATGAGCAGGGGAGGGTCAGAGAGAGATGGAGACACAGAATCCGGAGCAGGCTCCAGGGTCCGAGCTGTTAGCACAGAGCCCGACGCAGGGCTCGAACTCACGGACTGTGAGATCATGACCTGAGCGAAAGTCGGAAGCCTGACTGAGCCACCCAGGCTCCTCTAGCATCTCTTGATAAGAGTCAGGAGTGCAGCCAATTGATCCTATAAAAGGAATATTAAGAAGTTTTATTCAAATGACTTCTATCCAATTAATAACCCCCTATGTTACAGTTTATTGCATGTGAGGCCATTAACCAGTTTCCAATCTAACTTAACAACCTCGTTCTAACATTCTCTTACTAAATTTCCTATAAATGCCCAGTTTCTCAAAATTCTCTTGCAGTCAGCTTTCCATCTTACTGGTTCCCTCATTAATTGAGGAGTTGAGTAAAATCATTGATAGCTATTTAGGTTTGTATGAGTTACGCTTTTAACTTTTTGGAAATTATATTTATGGGCAGGTCTAACAACCACCAGTGCAACAGAGCCTGTGGCAACTGGGCCAGCCCCTAGTCCGTGTTGCTGTTGCATCTCCACTACCACCTCATGGAAATTCTGTCCATTTTCTCGACAAACGACTCAGCTGACTTGGGCGAGCATCATCATCCCTCTTCCAACATCAGTATGCACTCTACCCTGCTTGAAATGGGGGAAAACTTTAACCCTCACACCAGCTCTTTGGCAAAAGGTCTTTCTAGGGCTTCAGGGAGCACAGTTCCAGGCACCCTTGGACAGTCACATAAAATTCCATTTAAATGGTACCCTCCGGAGGGCAGGGTGGGTGATGGGTATTGAGGAGGGCACCTTTTGGGATGAGCACTGGGTGTTGTATGGAAACCAATTTGACAGTAAATTTCATATATTAAAAAATAAAAATAAAATTAAAAAAAATAAATAAAAAATAAATGGTACCCTCCGGAGTTGTGCATTGCGGATGGCTGGGGATAGATCCCAGGGAGAATTGTCTTGGGAGTATTTGTATTTTATCCATACTCATTAAGCCTGTGGTTGTATAATTTACCCACTCATCCAGAAGAAAAAGAACTATTCTAGGTCTACATCTGGGACTATACGACTAATAAAGAAAGTAGATGATAGGTTGCTTACAGGTATATAATGAGCCTCAGTCTTTTCCATTTTCTTGCTTTTATGCAGAAAGTCATCTCCTTTTCTGTATGAGAAAATACAATTAGTCATCTATTGACTCTCAAACACTGAAGAAACACAAAGGTCCACAAAGGCAGTGCAAGCTCTACTGATTCCTTTCTAGGATACTTTTGCCTCAGAAGCAAATTCTGGTTCTTCCCTCCAGCTGTATACACAGCCCGTGTACATGGTTTGTAGTGTAATGGCCCCTGGTAGGAATGATTTTGCTGAATTGCTGTTGATGCGACACCACTGATCTACACTGAAGCCTAGATAATCAACAACCCTCAGAGATGTATCATGACACCATAGGAGAACTCTGCTGAGAATATCATTCATTACATCACACCATGTCATTTCCATTAAGGCTCCAGGAAATACCTGCCTGTCTCCAGCCTCAGTGACACTTCTGTACCTTCAGAGCCAAAAATATATTATATAATATGTACCACTGAATCCATCCATATATTTCTTTTCTGAATAGCTTCTAAAACATGAGACACAAACTTGAGACCCTTTGTGGGTCTTTGTGGTTGGCATTTTTAAAAATTAATGTTATTTCTTGCTCCATTTTAATATCCATGTCTTTGTGTTGCTTTTGTCTGTTTTTCTTCAAAATTATATTATCTTGCATTCTCCACCACCCTCTCCTACATACACATACATGCGTATGAGCACACACACAGTGACAAATATCTGTAAACTTAAGATCTTTCTGAACAAGGCAGGCAGTGGAGGGAAGGAACGGTGAATTCTCTAAGGACAAGATGTAGTACTCTAGCCATCTATTAACTTAAGCCCTCATTATTACTCACACATCTTTTTCACCTATGATTCCCCACACCCTGTATTTTCCAACCTTTCTTTCCCACTTTTATCATGAGCAATAATCAGCTTATCCACCATTCAGTAAATTTTCGACAAATACAGTTCTTGATATTAGGGACTTCTTTCAGTGTCGCAAGAAACTGGAATATATTGGTTAAGGAGAGTCATTTGTTTGGGGAGAAGTGGTTTTTTGTATTAGTGGTCAGTAATTTGTACATTCATGTCTCTGTGCAGCAAGAGTAAAATTTATTACTGCAGAATATGTTTCTGATTGTGTTTTAAACTTTCACTGGCCACTAGCAGCATATGAAGTACCAGAAACACCAGCATTAGACCTAATTACAGCCCAGTGGGCATGCTGCCTAAAATGGTCATCTTCTTGCTTCTGTCTAATATAATTTTATTTGTTTGGCTTACCCTGTCAATTTAGGTTTTATGTGTCATCTCTTATCCATTATTATTTTTAAAGGCCTATACATACATCGCCAAGAAAAGAAAAATCAAATTTGCACAAAACATCTGAGTCCCAATTTTGTTATAAATTCTGAGATTTATTTCTTTAATAATGTATCAAGAGAATCTGAATAATAGCCTTTTTACAGATTTTTATGTTGCAAATTCTAGATGTTAAACTTTTAGCCTTAATTCTTATAATTTCCAGGAATTCAAGAAATTTGGAAATAACTCCTTCAGAAACATACTTTACTACTGCATGATAATTTCTTGTCTATCATGATTACTCTTAGAAGAGCTGGGACCGGGTGAAGGTTACCCTTTCCTCCAAAAGAGGCTCTGGTACTGAGTTTTACTCTTTGTGAGACTACCTAAATATTTGTTAACTGTGAAAGGAAGACACACCTTCCATCATTTCATCTCTGCTGCCCTTGAGATGCTCCAGCTCTAACCCATGCTCCCTCTCTCAGCTCTCTGTATTCTTTGGCTCATAAGCAGACAACATAAGTGGGAAGCATCATTAGCATTAAACATGCAAAAGAAGGTGGGGAAGCAGCAATCCCTCTTCCTTTATTTAGACTTCATGAAGGCTCACAAAGACAGTAACGTAGAAAGAAATTACAGGGCTCAAATGGAGAGTTGTAAAAGTTCCCACACCAGAACAGTAATGTAACAAGGGCACTATAACTCATCCTCCCTACCCCTGATCCCCAACTCATCCAAGTGCTAGGACTGGATCAAGAATTCATGCTTTTTGTTGGCTACTTCTAAAAATTCCAGATAAGTGACAGCCATTTGGGCATGCTTCCTTCCTTGCAAATCCAAAAATGAAGGGACTGAAATCTAGCACCCCCCACCCCTCCCACGGAGACATGTGAGTCACTCCAAAGCATCAGGAAAGTTTCTATTCTGGCAAAATGTCCACTCTCCCTTCCTTTCCTCATCTTCACAGCAGTTAGAAACACACTGAGAAGCTTCTGGTTATTCCTGGTGTATACAGACCACATGCATTTACCTAGCCTACCCTTCAACACCCCACTAAGATGACATGGAGGTATGAGAAAAAACCTATGCCTTGTATTAGTTTCTTGAAGCTGCTATAACAAAGTACCATAAACTTGGTGACCTAAAACAGAAGAAACTAGTTTCCTCGCAATTCTAGAGGCTAGAAATCTAAAAGCAATATCACTGGGCAGAAATCAAGATGTCAGCAGAGCCTCTGCAGGCTCTGGAGGAAAAGCTGTTCCTTGCCTCCTCCAGCTTCTGGTGGCCATTAGCATCCCTGGCCTTATGACTGCATGACTGCATCACTTATCTCTGCCTCTGTGGTCACATTTCCTTCTCTTCTTCTGTCTGTAACAAATCTCCCTCTGTCTCCCTCTTATAAGGGTATTTGTGATTGCAACTAGGGCCCATCTGGATATCCAGGATAATATCCCATTTCAAGAGCTCTAATTCAATCACACCTGCCAAGTCTTTGCTACATAAAGGAACACTCACAGTTTCCAGAGATTAGGACATGGATGTCTTTTTTCTTTTCAAGTTTGTTTATTTATTTTGAGGGGAGGCAGGGAGGGTCAGAGAGGGAGAGAGATGCAGGGCTCGAACCCACAAACCGGGAGATCATGACCTGAGCCGAAATCAGGAGTCAGTTGCTCAACCGACTGAGTCACCCAGGTGCCCCAGGACATAGATGTCTTTTCAGGGAGCCATTATTCAGCCTAATAAGATACCAGGGCAGTAATCAACACAGTCCAAGAAAGCACAATGTTTTAGAAGAATAAAGTAGACGGAACAGTGAGGATTGCTGTAACAGAACAGGGGAGGAGGGGGATACTAACAGAAAGTTAGCTGCTGCATCTACTTAGCATCCCTCTCCCAACCTTACAGGAGGGCACTGATTATTCTCTGGAGACATAACTGTTAGGAAGGCCTCACAGTCATGGCCATCAAGGAGAATGGAGGGGAGGAATATGGCACAGGAAGAAAACTAGGAAAAACTCAAAGTCTCCATAGTGAACTGAAGGGTTTGTAAGCCCCTTCCTCTGACTTACTCCCAAAATTCCACCATATAGCCCAAAGTCATGGAAGTGAGGGATTCTTTCCTGGAAGAAAATGAACAATTTCAGAAAAGTGCACCTACAAATAATAACATTTGGGGGCATCCCAATGAAAAGACCAGCTCCTTCTCTTAGGTCCTATAGCAGAGGTTCTTAAATTTTTTGGTCCCAGAACTTCCTTATACTTCCAAAAATTATTGAAAGCTCCAAAGAGCTCTTGTTTTACAAAGTATAGCTATCAAATTTTACCACTTTAGAAATGAAATTAGGAATTGTAAAAAATACTCATTAATTCATTTCAAAATAACAATACAAACCTCCTACATAATAACGTAAATAACATATTTTTATGGAAAATAAGCAATTACACAAAACAAAAAATTTTTAGTGGGAGAGTGGTATTTTTGGTAACCTCTTTAATGTCTGCCAAAATACATGTGGGTTCTCATATCTACTTCTGCGTTTAATTTGTTGCAACATATTGTTTTGGTTGAAGTAGATGAAGAAAATGCAGCTTCACACTAATACATAGCTGGCAAATGGAAAATAATTTTAATAGCCTTTTCAGTTAATTATGGATTGGGACTATACCACAACTTGAAAAGCTAAAGTTTCCTAAAGGTTAACTGCAAGGCAGAATCTGAAACCATATACTCGAACTTTTTGTACTCTGTTACACTGAAGTCCATTGGTCTATTCTGCACTTTGAAAGTATCTTTTAGCCATGCATGACTTGGTAACACCATGCTTCTCTCATTTCAAAAATCTTTACTCACTGAGTTATACAAATTTCCCAAATTTTGACACATTTCATTATACGATATCAAAAGGAATCACATTTATGATATTACCACTGATCTCATCAGAAGATTCTGTAACTATTGGTAAGCTGTCAAGTTCCCAGTGGCCAATACAAGTTTTCCAAATTTCTGATTTTTCTTGAAAGCCTGAATTTTATCATTGGCAATAAATATTGTCAGTTGTTCTCCTTAAGTGACAGGCTCGCTTTGTGTTAAAAAACTGTCTGCCAAATACCCAAGTCTGACTAACCATAGTTTGTCAGTCATTCTTTCAAGTAAAAATGGTTATGGATCCATGGGGGAAAAAAATGGCGACTTCAATTCTCACCTGAAACAATTGCACTAATGCTTTTCCTTCAAATAGCCATTGTACTACAGTATTTGGCACAAGTGTTGTTAGGCATACTTGCCATTTTCTCACATAAAATATTATGAGATGTGTAAATCTATAAATTTTACTGTTTCACTAAGGTCAATCTTAAGTGAAACCAGCATATTTTTACAACAGCATGTGGTGGTAAAGAATACTGGTATAGCTTGGTGCCATTTCCTTTGTTCATGGCAAAGGTTTCAGCAGTTTTATCCATCAGTGTTTTGCACCACCAATGAAAAGACAAATGAGACCTGGTATTAATATGAAAATAATTTTGACCTCGTGAACTCCTGACAAGTTTCTCTGAGACCTCAGTGTCCTTAAAGAATACTTTGAAAACCATTGCCCTACGATGAAATGAACAAACCTGCTCTTCATTGTGCATTTTAGTTGCTTATGTAAAATTATGAAGAGTTAATTAAGAATCATGTTCACGATGGACTTCTCCAAAACCACTCAGGCTCAGTGATTCACTAGAAAAACTCACAGGACTAGTAAAGCTGTTATACTCCTGGTTATATTAATAAAAGGATACAGATTAGAATCAGTAAAAGGAAAATGTATATGGGGTAAAGTCCAAGAAAAGCCAGGCACAACCTTCCAGGTTTCCCCTTTCAGTGGAATCATATAAGAATGCACTTAATCCGGGGTACCTGGGTGGCTCAGTTGGTTGAGCCGCTGACTTCAGCTCAGGTCATGGTCTCGTGGTTCATGGGTTCGAGCCCCGTATTTGGCTCTCTGCTGTCAGTGAAGAACCTGCTTCAGATCCTCTGGCTCCCTCTCTCTGCCCCTCCCTGTGCTGTCTCTCTCTGTCAAAAATAAATAAACATTTAAAAAATTTAAAAAAAGAATGCATATAATCCTCCCAGCAATAATATGTGACACATGCAAAGTGTTGTCAAATGGGGAAGCTCACCTGAGCCTTTGGTGTCCAGGGTTTTCATTTGAGGTCAGTCATGTAGACAAGTAGTACCTGTATGACCTCAGCTACTCAGACTTCAGGCTCCTTCCTCCAGAGCAAAACCAGGAATGCATCATGAATCACATTGTTAGCATAAACTGTTGGATTGCACTGGTACAGTGTGGTCTGAGGCCTCAAACATACAAAATCAATCTTATCAGGCATACAAAATCAATCTTATATTCGAAGGGCTCAGAATTTATCTTCCAGGAGCCAACCAAGAATCTTGAAGACAGGCCTTTGTTTGAGATTGGCTGGTTTTAATGCAGTCCTGCTAAGTTAACCCTTTCCTGCTCAACCTGCCTCCAACATGAAAGAAAAAGATAAAGACCAAGAGCTGAAAGAAACATAGAAGGGACAGAAACAAAGCAAAAGACAAAAAAAAAAAAAAAAAAAAAAAAAAGATATTGCTACACAATGATCAGAGGATAAGAAAGAGCTCTTAAAAACTAATCATCATAAAACATCCAAAATAAAGAAATCAATCAAATGGTTGAAAGTTAAAATAGAAGACATCATTGAGAAAGTAGAGCAAAAAACTAGAGTCAGAAAATATTAAAAGAAGGGTTAAAAAAAGTCCTCTAGAATTGATCTATGGTGGCCAATGAATGACAGGAATACTAAAATGAAAGAGCAGGGAGGAATAGGTTAAAGAAGTAACACATTTCCCCAAAACTGAAAAACAAGAATCTCCAGTGTGAAAGAGTCAACCAAGTGACCACAGCAATGAAAGGATATGCATCGAGAGAGCCAAAGCATAAGAGACTGTTAAAAACTGAGAACAAACTGAGGGTTGATGGGGGGTGGGAGGGAGGGCAGGGTGGGTGATGGGTATTGAGGAGGGCACCTTTTGGGATGAGCACTGGGTGTTGTATGGAAACCAATTTGACAGTAAATTTCATATATTAAAAAAATAAAATAAAAAATAAAAGCTCAATCATACCATAAAAAAAAAAAAAATTTCAGAATGCCAGAGATAGTGAGAAGATCCTAAAAGTTTCTAGAGAGAGAATGCCTGTCAATACAAAAGAATAAAAATGAGAATGGCACCAAACCTCACAATAACAATACTAAATGCTGAAATACAGTGGAGTGATGCTTCAAGATCTAAGGGAAAATATTTTTTCTACTTAAAATTCTTTTCCAAGCCAAAACATCAATCAAGTATGAAGATAAAATAGTTTTGACACAAAAGGGTTTTTTAAATGAACATCTTATGCACTCTTTTGAAGGATATGCTTCAGCAAACAAGAGAGTCAGTCAACAAAGAGAAATTCATGCATTCCAGGCTCCAACAAAGTGGCTCGAACAAAGGAGACAAAGAAAAGTCCAGTAGGATCATATGTATCACTCTGTCTTCCAGAACATACAACCTCTGGTGGGCAGTACCAGTCTACACAGGTTGGTCATATAACGTCCTTTAACTCTCAAAAATATCCAGATTTGACAATAAATTACGTGGTCATTTTAATTATAAGTCATTGTATTATCAAACAGCTTAGCTAAATTATTCTGTGGTAACAAATGACCCTGAAATCTGAGTTGTTGACAAGAAGATGAATGGGTTTATTTCCCACTCATGTTCACCACGGGTGTCTCTTCTTTTTGCCTTCATTACAAAGGTCAAGGCTGAAATAAAAGATCCTTGTTAAGAGATGCCAATTTTGAAGCGGAAGGAAAAAATGATGGCAGAACCACAATATGGCTCCTAAAGCCCCTGCTTAGAAGTGGCACATATCACTTTCACTCACATCTTATTGGCCAAAGCAAGTTACATAGCCAAATCTGATCACTGAGTTTAGAATTAAAAACCACCCATAGTGTGGGTTCTAGTAAGGAGAGAATCCGTTGGGGTTGGTGGAAGTAAATTATTTTTGAAAATAATTTACTTTACCACAGGTATTTAGAATTACTTAGTTTTAAAACTCTGTATATGTTTCACTTTAATCAAAATAAAAATTTATTTTAAAGTAGTAATTCATGAAAAACCTTGATTCTTGTCCAGGGAGCAGTCACTTAGATAGCTGTGCATTAAATCCTGGCATTATTCGTCAATACAGAACTAATGTTGTTTCATGGAAGTTATAAGTAATATCAGAGCTCTCCAAGTGAGCAATGTAGATCACTAGGTAAGACTCTACTCACTAGTGACTTACCACATGACAGGCATAAGCTTTCAACACAGCCACGCAGTGACAAATTGACCTAAATCTGTGTATTCATTCATTCCTTCATTTAGCACACATGTACTAAATACTGGAAATCCAAACTCAATTAAGATTATATAACTGCCTACAAGGAGCCCTAAATCTTGTTGAAGATGTGACAATCCTGATAATACATGTGGATGTATACCATCATGGTTTTTTACAAAGTTCTTTATGAGCACTGTTGGGTTGACCTCGTTCACTGGTCTGTATCTCACTGTCTCCTTCCTGCTGTGGCCTAGTTGAGGTACTTAGAAATATCTGTAATTTTTAAACTATATGGCATTTCTCCTAAGTAGTTAAGTGACCAAATATTCTACAATGACACCCTTTTTTTTTCTTAAGTTTCATGTTAAGTAATCATTTCATGCTATCTATCCGGAACATCTTTCTCTGATAGTCACGGCCATTAGCATAAAGGAACACAGAAGCACCATTGTAGGAATTGCCATTTCCCAAAGAAAATCTCATTCCAATTAGATCCATTTACATAAGAATCCTGATTAAGAGAGCCTAAATTTCACAATCGTAATACCCCAAATTACCAGCTAATGTGTAAACTTTCAGTGGTAAGCAAAAAACAAAACAAAACAAAAACAATAACAACAAAGTAGAATGAAAGTGTAGAGCATCTTAAATAAAGGTAAACCAGGTAAGAACCAGACTAGGTGAAATGTCAGGCTGCCACTGATGGTGTTCCCTAAAGACCCCTCCTCACTGATCCACATGCTGAATTATGAGTAATGACTGAGTTCCTTCTCTGGGTTGCACATTCCTAAATCTGCAATACATGTCTTCCACCCCTCCCTTGACTTCTACTCACTTCATGAGATCAGCCAAGCCTACTGTTTCTAAAGTCAAGGCAGATCTCAGACACCACCTCCATTATCTGAGGGAAGAAGTATTTCCTTCCATTTTACCCAAGCTGACATCACCTAGGAGTAGAGAAAGATGAGAAAATGTAGGCAAAAACTTTCTGAGAGCTGTGCTTTATCACCCACTGGGAATAGTGCTTGTTATGCAACATCTCATTTTATCTTCTCATGAGACCAGTGGGAACTTCAAATCTCCATCTTACCAACAAAAAAATTATGTCCCAGAAATCTTAACACTTTGCCCAAGATCACATTACTAGTAACTGGTGGAGCTAGGATTGAACCCATGTGGATTTCAGAGCCCATGACCTTAATTATATATTATACTGCTTCTATGGCTGCAAATATGGAAGAGAATGTAGTAATAGAAACTCCACAGTAGCAAATATCTTTTTTTTTTGAAAGAGAGAGAGAGAGAGAGAGAGAGAGAGAGAGAACCCAAGCAGGAGAGGGGCAGAGAAAGAGGGAGAGAGAATTTTAAGCAGGCTTCACACCCAGTGCAAAGCCAAAGAGGGGCTCTATCTCATGACAGTAAGATCATGACCTGACCTGAAATCAAGAGTCAGTTGCTTCACTGACTGAGTTACCCAGTGACCCTCAAAGTAACAAATATCTCAACTATGCACCAATTCAAGTCAATCTGCAGATAGATCAAGGGAACTAGTTAGAAACTCGTGTGGAACACGAGTTTTATGTGGAACATCCACCTTTCCTTTCAAACATCCCCAGCTGGAACAACAAATGCCAAATGACTTGAACATAGTAAGAGGCTAACAATATTAGCTGGGTGAATTTACTCAACAATCTCAACAAGAACCTACACAAAATACCTTAAAAGCTAAATATGTTCATGCTACTTCCTAGAACTAGTACAGCAGTTTGATTTATTGACAACAATTTGTTCCTTGTTGGGGAAAAAAATCTTACCAGACAGGAGATTTAATATGCATACTCACTGCAAGTTAATAACATCAGGAATTTCAAGAACAGTGAAAGAGAATAGTGTTTTTTAGTTGATAAATAAAATGTTTAGTTTTAAAATATATCATGTCTGTTCTAGTTGTAATTTGAGCAACATTAAAAATTAAAACAAAAATTGTTTTAATTTATTAGTAGCCATATTTTGTAGAATCAAGTTTTTACTTATAATCTATTATCAGTAAGGAAAAAGACTTGTAACAACACACATATAACACTTACAATTTATTTTTCAGCAGAGATATTCAAGATATTTGTATTTCAAACATTATATATACTCCAAATATCTAAACCCACTTGTATTTATTCTTTAAAAGGAAAAAAGGTCAATTTCTAATTTCACAGAACATTAGTGTGTACTTTGAAAGTATTGATTTTTGCCTCTGACAGAGTTATTTCATTCCATTAGAAAATTATGGCTTAGAGGTTATTAGAAACATAGCAGAATATTACATGTGCATGATGGCAATTTGTTACTGAGTTTTCTCAATTTTATTCCCTGTAGATTTCCACTTCCCTTCATGCAGATTGCCAGACATGCCATACTAAAAAAAAAGGAATGATAAGAAATTTTAATTTGTTAATTGGATTAGAAGAATTTTCAGAATTATTATTCAGATCATTGGTATATTTTAAGTTATATTATTTACATATTCTAGGAATAAAAATAAATATAACTGAGAATTTTCACTTATATTCACTAAAATATTCACAGAATTATTCAAACTAGATTATACAAAGCAAAATTCTTCAACATTTACTTTGATTAGCAAGTATTGGTATATCTATAAGTTGTTTTTATTTCCCAAATTCAACTGATAGGAATTATTTTATTTTTAAAGGATATATTATCCCATCCTGAACATACTGCATGGCATTTTTTTGGAATAAGCAAAGTGGAATAATGAAAACAAAATCTTGGGAAACTCAGCTATTCTAGTCCATTTAATCTGAAAAAAGGAAAGGCAGAGAGAAGGTAAGGACATCATACAGGATACATCAATCACACGCACAAACACTTTTTAAACTGTATAACTGTATGAAAACTAAAGATATTATTATTCAGAAATAATGACACATTTTTAGCATCAAAAAAGACAAAATATACTGTGAGAACTATAAAACACTGATTAAAGAAACTGAAGATGACACAAACAGAAAGGTATTCCATGCTCATGGATTGAAAGAACAAATATTGTTAAAATGTCCATTCTACCCAAAGCAATCTACAGATTTAATGCACTCTCTATCAAAACATCAACAGCATCTCTCACAGAAGTAGAAAAAAAAATCCTAGAATTTGTATGGAACCACAAAAGACCCTGAATGGTGAAAAAACCTTGAAAAAGAAGAACAAAATTGGAGGTATTACAATTCCAGATATCAAGAGATATTACAAATCTGTAGTAATTGAAAAAAAAAAATAGTGTGGTACTAGCACAAAAAGAGATACATAGATCAATGAAACAGAATAGACATCCCAGAAATAAACTCATGATTTATATGGTCAATTAATCTTTGAAAAAGGAGGCAAGAATATCCAATGGGAAAAAGACAGTCTTTTCAACAAATGGTGTTGGGAAAACTGAACAGCTACATACAAAAAGAAAAAGAAAGAAAGAAAGAAAGAGAGAGAGAGAGAGAGAGAAAGAAAAGAAAGAAAGAAAGAAAGAAAGAAAGAAAGAAAGAAAGGGAGGGAGGAAGAAACAACCACATTCTCACATCATACATAAAAATAAACTCAAAATGGATTAAAGACCTAAATGTGAGACCTGAAACTATAAAAATCCTAAAAGAGAGCACAGACAGTAATTTCTCAGATATCAGTTGTAGCAACATTTTTCTAGATATGTGTCCTCAGGCTAGTGGAACAAAAGTTAAAATAAACTGTTAGGACTACCTCAAAATAAAAACCTCTGCAAAGCACAGGAAACAATCAACAGAAGTAAAAGACAACCTACTCAATGGGAGAAAATACTTGCAAATGACATATCTGATAAAGGGTTAGTCTCCAAAATATATAAAGAACTTATACAACTCAACAGTAAAAAAAAAAAAAAAAAAAAAAACCCACAGATAATCTAATTTTTAAAAACCCAGGCATTTCTCCAAAGAAGATATACAGATGGCCAACAGACACATGAAAAGATTCTCAACATCACTCATCATCAGGGAAATAAAAATCAAAACCACAATGAAATATCACCTCACACCTGTCAGAATGGCTAAAATAAAAAACACAAGAAACAACAAGTTGTTGGCAAGGATGTGGAGAAAAAGGAATCCTCATGCACCATTGGTGGGAATGTAAACTGGTGCAGTCACCGTGGAAAACAGTATGGAGGTTCCTTAAAAAATTAAAAATAGAATTACCACACAATTTCACTAGTGGATATTTACCCAAAGAATACAAAAACACTAATTCAAAAAGATATATTTTTATCTTACCTTATCTTACCCAGATAAGATGTTTACCACTATGTTTATTGCAGCAATATTTACAATAGCCAAATTATGGAAGGAGCCCAAGTGTCCATCAATAGATGAATGCATAAAAAAGACCTGATATTAGGCACCTGTTGATGCTCAGTTGAGCATCGAACTCTTGATTTTGGCTCAGGTCACGATCCCAGGGTTGTGGGATTGAGCCCCATGTCAGGCTCTGCGCTGATCTTGGAGCCTATTTGAGATTCTTTCTCTCTCTCTCTCTCTCTTTCTCTCTCTCTCTCTCTGCCCCTCTCCCCTGCTCTCTCTCTAATAAAAAAAATTTAAATAAAAAAAAAGATGTGATATATATACCTACACACACACAATGGAATATTACCCATCCATAAAAAAGAATGAAATCTTGTGATTAGCAACAATATGAATGGATATAGAGGGTAAAATGCTAAGTGAAATAAGTCAATCAGAGAAAGACAAATACCATATCATTTCAGTCATATGGGGAATTTAAGAAACAAAACAAACAAATTAAAAGAGAGACAAACTAAAATACTGACTCAAATATAGAGAACAAACTGATGGTTACCAGAGGGGAGGTGGGAGAAGAGATGGGTGAAATAGGTGATGGGGATTAAAGAGTACACTTATGATGAACACTGAAAAACCTATAGAATTGTTGAATCACTACATTGTATACCTGAAACTAATAAAATACTGTATGTTAACTATCCTGGAATTAAAATTAAAATTTTTAAAAAATATAAAACATAATTCCTTAAAATTTTGTAACTGAACAGACCCTAAATATTTTAGTCCTTCTAAAAAAGGTAAGCTGGGGTGTATAACTAGTTGACATCAGAAATGAAGCTAAATTTCTATTTCACTCACTTTTTACTTGGCATACTCATTTTTACATTTCTATATTATTTCTATACTGGCTCTTTCTAAATACGCATATTCTTCACTCAACATGTCAGTCACCTCACTGTTTTGAGGATTTTTATAAAAGAGCAACAAGAAAACATTGAAAGGTTTTTAATGGAAAAATGGCATGACTCAATTTATGTTTCTAAAAGGTCTTCCCACTACATGGAGAATGGATTAGAAGTATGCAAAGCAGACACCAAGAGACATGTAGTGTTGAAATGACAGCTAGGATCAGTGTAGGGCTCTATAAATGGAGAGAAGCAGACATATTTAAGATATATTTGAAGGTACAGTACATAAGACTCAGTGATAAATCTGATGGGTGATATGTAAGAAAGAATGACTCTTGGTGTTAGCTTTTTGTTTTAAGTTTATTTATTTTGAGAGAGAGAGAGGGAGAGAGAGAGAGAGAGAGAGAGAGAGAGAGAGAGAGATTATTAGCAGGAGAGGGGCAGAGGGTGAGGGAGAGAGAATTCCAAGCAGGCTCCATGCTGTCAGGGCAGAGCCAGATCTGGGGCTCGATGTCAGGAACCATGAGGATCATGACCTGAGGCAAAGTCAAGAGTCAGACACTTAACCCACTGAGCCACCCACGTGCCCATGCTTTTTATCAATTAGGAATATTTTTGTTTTGAGTTATGTTCTCCCTCTTGGATCTCTATTGTATTAATTCAGAGCATACTTTGTCAGTTTTCCCCACACTTCACCAGACTGTCAGTACAGTTGATTTATCTTCATCAGTGCTACTGTGCCCCCTTCCTGGTAGATTATCACCCAACCCCCCAAAGGAATTGACAACATGGGTTTGAACTGCACTGGTCCACTTATATGTGTATTTTTTTTTTTTGATAAATACAGTACAGTACTATAAATGTATTTTCTCTTACTTATGATTTTAATGACATTTTCTTTTCTCTAGTACTTTAAGAATACAGTATAGATTACATGTAATATACAAAATATGTGTTAATCTACTGCTTATGTTATCAGTAAGGCTTCCAGTCAACAGTAGGCTATTAGTAGTTACTTACGGTGAAAGTCAAAAGTTATACTTGGGTTTTCATCTGTGTGGGGATTGGTTCCCCATTGTTCAAAGGTCAAAATCAAACCATCATTGAGCTGTATACCTTAAACTTATACAGTAATGTATATCAGTTATTTCTTAATATACAGTGGTGTATATCAATTATTTCTTAATAAAACTGGGGTAAAAATAACTCTCTCATTTCAATAGTAAAAAGGCAAATACTCAAGTTTTAAAGTAGGGAAAAAAAGATTGAAAATACCTTCATTCTCCAAAGAAGGTATATGGATAGCCAGTAAGTACATGGAAAGATACTCAGCATCATTAGTTACGAGGGAAATGCAAATCAAAACCACAATGAGGTATCAGTTCACACCATTAAGATGACTATTATCAAGAAGACATGCAGTTACAAGTGTTGGTGAGGATGTGGAAAAATGGAAACTCTCAAACATTGCCAGTGAGGATATAAAGTAATACTGCCACTATGGGAAACAGTTGGCAGTACTCAAAATATTATACATAGAGTTACTATATAACCCAGCAATTTCTACATATGAAACTTATAAAAACTGATGTATAAAAAATATATGAATAGTGGAAACAACCCAAATGTCCATCAACTGATGAAAGGATAAACAAAATGTGCTCTATCCATACATTGGAATACTATTTGGCAATAAAAAAGAATGAAGTACTGACACACACAGTAAGGATGAACCTCAAAAACATTGTGTTAATGAAGAAAGTCAGGCAAAAGGCCACATATTATATGATTCCATTTATATAAAATGTCCAGAATAGGCAAACCTATAGAGATAAAAGTAGATTAGTGGTTTTCAGGAGCTGAGGGAAAATGTGAGGTGGGGGAGGGGAGTGATTATTAATGGGTTATAGGATTTATTCTTGGCATGATGAAATGTTCTAAAATTAGATTTTGTGATATTACACAATTTTTTAAGTACAATAAAAAACATTAAACTGTGTGTACATTTTAAATGAGTGAACTCTAAGTGATATAATTTATATATCAATAAGATTTCTTAAAAGCATATTCACAGCAAAACTGTAACAAAAGAAAACTGAAAATAATCTAAATATCATCAACAATAGAACAAATAAAGAAACTTGAATATGCATGCCCTACAATATCCACAGAAGTAGAAATGAGTGAGCTTTGTAAGAGCATAGAGAAAAACCACAAAAACATATCACTGAATAGTAGGAGGAAGTTACAGAAGTACCCAGAATAATTCCATGTATGGAATTCAAATAGGTAAAACTAATCAAAGTAACTCTTCTTTGACTCAATTATTCACTTAAAGGGAAAAAAAATCCATGTCATAGTTAACAATTTGTCTATATTATAAAAAACTTTAATTTTATTTATTTATTTGTTTGTTTGTTTTTAAGTAGGCTTCATGTCCAGCATGGAGCCCAACACAGGACTTAAACTCATGACTCTGAGATCAAGAGCTGAGCTGAGATCAAGATTTGGATGCTTAAGTGACTGAGCCACCGAGACACCCCAAGAAACTTTAATTTTTAAAGTTAAAGATCATTCTGCTGTGTAAAAAGCCTTCCTCTCTAAAAATAAGCCCTAGCAACGTCTTTATCTTCACTCTGTACTTTATTTTACCAAATTCTTATTCAATGAAAGTTAAAAGAAAATTAACAATCTCTTGACACCAGAAATGTCAACATAGGTGGTAAAAACTAAACATTACAAAAACATCCACTAAACATGGCAAACACAAGAGTCAGCCCGTATTCTATCCTACTGAGAGTGATAGCATGTTAACAGTACAAATGAGGGCAGGAGCTTCTATTCCAACTGGGCATGAAAGACTTCGTAGAGCTTCAGAGTATTTCAAGAACTTCTGCTTCAAATAGAAACAGGTTGTGAAATAGAGAACGTTTAAAAGCAAACTGTCTTTCTTTTGAGGCCATTTTCTCCTTTCACAATTCTCTGCTTACATATTTACAGTCTGATTAAATGAGAAATAAAACTACAGTGCTCCCACACTTACCAATTTTCCATGTGGTTTGCAAGACGATTTGGGTGGTATCGTTTTTGAAAGAGAAGCGAGGGACAAGATCAATGGGTTTCTGGGTTCGACTAACAGGAGATTCTGATTCAGTGAGGCTTAAACATGTGAATATTTTGAAAGGCACCACCAGAAATTTTAAGGAAACCACTGAATTATAGACTTCTTAAAGTCTATAAGTGACAGGCCTGTGACAGTGCCAGTTTCACATTGTAAAATATGATAACTGTGTAAAGCAACTAGCTAGTTAGCAACATCAGAATGGTACAGGGCTGGTCAAGTCATCAAATCACAGATCTTGGAACATAAGCAGAGTCTGCTCTATGATAAGCAGAATAGCTGTCTTATCTAGTAAGAAAAACTGAAATCACACTCCAGTAGGAAGGCCCAACATTTGTTGAACACAAAATCAGTAACCAGAATGCATTCCTTAAGTAATGTACATTCCTCAAGGTACTTACTCCCAGGGAAAATGAGAAATTACATGATAAGGAGTTCTCATTCTCCAGGTATGTGCTAATATTTTTCTTCTAGATAGGTGTAAATAATCTCTACATTGTGATTGGGTCTCAGTTTTTACCCAAAGATTTTTATGCCTTTTTGCAAAAATGGACATTAGGAAACAAGAGAAAATTGTTAAGATCCAGATTTCTCTATTTCTCTTAACGTGGCAATGAAGCAGTAGCACAGTATGTAAAACAAAAAAAACAAAACAACAACAACAACAAAAAAAACCAAACAGCTGGAACTAAGGCAGAAACAGCTAGAACTAACTGAATATTTTATCCATTTGTGGTTATTTAGATAATAGTCATCTCCTACAGACTTCACAGCAATTTTATAATAAGTAATCTGATTTTTGTTAATGGTTTTCTCATAAGGTCCTCAAATTCCTTTCAAGGGTAGATTCTCTCCTGGGTTTTCCATGGATGCCACTTCCTACAGACATATGTTCATGAAGGGCCAGAGGAATTACCCAAATAGGATGGAAAGAGGGCCAAACACAGTAGTCCAGGCATGTGACAGAGCTGAACCTTTTTTGGTATCTACCAGTTCCCATCCCCAGTGCCACCAGGCCCCTCTCCAACAGAGCAGGCCTACTGGTCTGATCATACTTCCTCTAGGCTACACAACACAAAGAGGTTTTCTCTCATCCCCTTATTTCTACCTGGGACTGATTCATTGGTTTAACTTCTCAACTTTCTTTGGAAAGGAAGTTACATAAATAAAAACTTTCTTCTTGTTAGGGCATGTTGACTAAAATAAAGTTATCTTTGACTCCCAATATATTTTGAGAGGACAAATGCTAACAATTAAACACTACATAGCAATATGCCTTTTGGATTTTATTCTTTCAAGAAGAGGAAGAATATGAGAATAAGAAAACATACAACTTGTTTAAAAAATGGCCAAAGACTTTAACAGATACCTCACCAAAGAAGATATATAAATAGCAAATAAGCTTACAAAGAAATGCTCCACATCATATATCATCAGGGGAAAAAAAAATTAAAGCAACAACGAGATACTACTATACACCTATTAGAATGGCCAAAATCTGGAACACTGACAACACCAAATGCTGGCAGGGATGTAGAGCAATAGGAACTCTCATTCATTGCTGGCGGGAATGCAAAAGGGTACAGCCACTTTGAAAGAAAGTTTGGCAATTTCTTACAAAATTAAACACACTTTTACCACAAGATCCAACAATTGTGCTTCTTGGTATTTATCCAAAGGAGTTGAAAACTTCTGTCCACACAAAAACCTACACATGGATATTTATTGAAGTTTTATTTATAATTGCCCAAAGTTGGAAGCAACCAAGATTTTTTTAGCAGGTAAATGGAAACTATGGTACATACAGACAATGTAATATTATTCAGTTCTAGAAAGAAAAGAGCTATCCAACCATGCAAAGACATGGAGAAACCTTAAGTTCATATTTCTAAGGGTCATTTCATTCCAGGTGTGTGTGTGTGTGTGTGTGTGTGTGTGTGTGTGTGTGTGTGTTACTTTATTGTGGAAGAGAAATATGGAAGTATACCAATGGCATTCTGGTTTAGTGCAAGAGTGATAACCTGATCTAAAATTACATCCACAATTTCACCTCCCATTTTTTTTCCTTCTTTCTTCCTCTCTTATCTCTTCCCGTATTCTTCTCTACAGTGTAGTCTTCTTTTCTAAATCTATGATGCTTTTTGGGTCATTCAGCAGTTTTCATAATTCTCCTTGAAGATTTTGGTCCTTGGAGCACATATATTCTTTCAGTCCCAGTTAACCTTCATAACCTTCTTGGCTTAATAATATGAGAAACAATAGAATATGAGAATAATCTAACTGGAAATTAAGCATCATTAAAGAATGGAAGGACAAATAAACCATGAAAAGTATTTATATGTCCAGTTTAAAATCCTAGCTCAAATGATCAACTGCTGAAATAAGGATAAAGTAATTAACTTTATAAATTCAGCTAGCAAGACATATTTCTCCAAAAAGAATGAAAAGAGGGGCACCTGGGTGGCTCAGTCATTTGAGTGTCTGGCTCTTGATTTCAGCTCAGGTCATGATCTCAGGGTCGTGGGATCTAGCCCACGTGATGGGATTCTGCATGAGATTCTCTCTTTCCCTCCACGCCCCACCCAAACAAAACAAGCAAAAAAAAAACAAAAGAATAAAAAGAAAATGGAAAATTGGCCTTTACATTTTAAAAACACATTTTTCTTTCAAAATCGAATAAGGGAAAACTCTTATATTTTTGATGAGCTAATTTTGTTAAAACAAATATAATTAGGCCATGCTTTGAAAAATTTTAAGTGATAACCTTCTATGGATACAGAAATGAACCCCACTCCCAACAAGAATTAATTTTTGCCCTCTTAAAAAGTCTTTTTCCTTTTGTCTTTAAAAGCTCTTTAATCAGCAACTGAGTGAGAAGAAGTAAAACGTAATAACAGAGTAGATGATGAACCTGAAGAGTGGGGGAGCACCCAGAAAACCAATAAATATTCATTGGAAGGCACTGCAGACCAGCTTAAGAACAGAAGCTGAAACTGGCAGTTTTTAAAGCTAAAAACAGGTGAGAGGATGAAGTATCTAGTAAACTTTGAAGAGACCCAAGTAGTCTATGAACTTCCAGAAGTGATCAGCTGGGGCTCTCTTCCAAGACAGAGACCACACAGGGAGGAGATCAAGTTAAGCAGGATAGTGACAACTGAGACAAAGGAGGAGAAAAAGCTTATGGGAAGAAACCAGGAAACCTCAGGAAGGAAGTCACCATATTACTTAATACTACCTAAAAACAACAGAAAAAGAAACTAGAAGCTAGAAATACTTCCTGAGTCATCTCCTTCTAAAAGTTGAGAAAAACTAGTTTCTCATAAAATTTGGAAAAATGAGGATTGAGGTCAAATCTTATACCTTATGAAAAGGAAAAAAGAGAATAAAGGAGCAGAAAAACAGTACCAATAATGAAAGCATGCCAAAGGATGTGCCCATATATCAGACCAAAACTACTTCAAAATGAGCAAATAGACATTAAGAAATGGTACAAGACATGAAAAAACAATATCAGAATCATAAAAAAAACCCTCAGAAATAAAGTGACAGGGCTCATACAAGAAATAAAAATAAGTTTTAAAAAACCATTTCAGTAATGAGGAATAAACAGAAGGAGCAAAAACCATTTCAGTAATGAGGAACACAGGAGGAGCAAAAAAGCAAATAAACATAATACATAATGCCTGAACAGAATTATAAGGTGAAAAGAAATATGTTAAAAATTAGAAAGGAATGGAAGACATACATCAAAAAGGAACAGACAAAGTTAAAAAGGATTTAAGAGACAGTGACAAATACTAAACATAAACAAAGAGACCCAAGACTGATAACAGGAGCCTCTGAAAAAAAGAATACCTAAGCAAGGTTTGAGAACATTTGCCAAAAATTGAAAACTCAATAAAACTTCCCTTAAACTCTCTGAAACTACATATCGAGATTCATAATTATCAAAACCGAGACATATGCTAGCAAAATGGCTGGACTTTGAAGAAAAAGAGAAATGCCCTTCGAGCACTTTTTAAAAACTGAGCAAGGGACTTATAAAGAAAAGGAAATTAGATATTCATCAAATTAATTACCTTTTGGCACTGTTTTATGCTACAAAGAAAATGCTGTTAACATATATAGTTAAGACATTCTAAGAAAGAAAATGTAAGCCAAGGATTTTACCCAGCCCAAACTGACTTTCAAATATAAAGAACAATTGATATCAATGTGCAAAAAGTTAGCGACTGTGTTCCCATGAGCCCTCCTGAGGATCCACTAGAGAACAAGCTTCCAACAACCTGTATAGCCAGAGAGAGATTACCATAAGACACTAAATAAACTTTATTTAAGCATTAAATAGTTTCATGTAGAACTACAACTAAATGACGATTAAAAGGAGAGAGTATACTACCTGATGACTCTAAGCTCAGACGACACAGATAGTAAAATCATTTTAAAAGGAGGGAAGGGAGAGAGAGAGAAAGAAGAGCATATGCAGAGCACATTTTTAACTGTTTGGAGTAATCATTGTTGGTAATAGCATTAGCACTGCTATTATGAATGTGTTGTGGTACAATGTGGAATAAAGCAAGGGGATAATTACAGGATGTTCAGCTTGGAAGAAAGGAGATGAAGGCATAGTAGAAAAGAAGCTAAGTAAAAACCCAGTAATACTGAGGTATCCATAGTGCTCAGCTTGTGGTCTTGAAAGATCATTTCCACTAAAATAAACCAGGGCTTTTTAAAGCATGCCCTCAATAGGGTGGTATCACCTCCCTCACCACCAAGGAAGAGAAATTTGATTTGTTGGGGGATGAAAAAACTCTTTTAATACAGTGGTTTGTGGTCTTCCAAAGCTCAACTCTACCTAAAAAAATCTCATCTCTTAATATTTTATTTCTTTAATTAAGAATACATTAATTTAACTTTAATTTTCTCTTGGGGGTGGTGATGATTTTTTAAAAGGTTGAGAGATAGATACCATCTCAGAAAAAGAGTTGATTCCATGACTAGGGAGGAAATACATAAAATAAATCTGGAGTATTTTGTCATGCCAGAGAGGAGGAAGCTATGAAAGATTATTAGGATTATGTCAGGAGGACTCAAGAACCAACTTAAAGAGGCTCCCATCTGCCAAAGATGGACAATTTGAGCTTCACTAAAGATAATAATAGCAATGGACTGAAATCAGCCAAATATATTTGAATCCATCAATTCATAATGATACTAAAAAGTAGTCATTAGTCACCTTCAGAGATTAATATGGAACTAATTCATTATTTCATATCCTACGTTTTTATTAGGCACTATACCATTATTTTGTGAACTCAGTGAATTACGAGATACAGATTACTCCCGTTACAAAAATAGAGACAACCAGACATAAAGTTTCTCCCCCACCCCACCACCCCATGGTCTTTCCAAATACCAATTAGAGTTTTACCAAAGGGACTAGACCTGAGTCAGGTCAGGCTTCTGGATCCATCTTCCAAATACTATGCCAAGAAATAAAATTGATTTTTAAAAAATTATGAGTTTTTGTCAAAAGGATACAGAACAGCTGTAAGTTCTGACTAGCCAAAACTGCATCAATTTGAGCATCAAAATAAATGATAGCAATGGGTTTTAATTGTTGAATAAGATAATAATCCACGTGTAGTGCCGATAGAAAGGAAGGAAGGGGAAAAAGGGAAGAAGGAAGGAAGGAGGAGAGAGAAAAAGGAAGAGCAATTTATAGTAATACAGTTATTTAGAATAAATATGAAAAGAATGATGGAATTAAAAACTGCAGCCATGGCAGTAATAATTAAATCATGCAAACATCAACAACAGATGATAAAACTAATAGGAGAGTTTGCTGAGAAACATGACATTTACATAATCTCAACACATCTCCCCACAAAGTACTTACTAATTAAAAAGGGATTAAAAATAGGTACTTCACTGTAAAGAAAACTAAACCTTTACAATAAAGAAACCTTAACCAAGTGATTCAATTTAGCATTACCAACAATGGGGAAAATTGACATTGTATGGCTCCTGATGTGACACACTGAGCAAAACAAAGCACCTGTATAATATTTCTGCTGAAAATACATAAATGGAATTGCATAATGAGGAAACAGCAGACTCCTAAATTGAGGGACATCAACAAAAACAACAGTAACAACAAAAACTGACCTGCATTCTCCTAAAATGTCAAGATCGTAAAAGACAAGAAAATGTTTAGAGACTATTCTAGACTGAATAAAAATGAAGAGACAAGACAACTAAAAAGCAACATATGATCCTGAATTGAGTCCTGAATCCATTGTTAGAAAGGGCATCCATTGGGCCAATTAGCAAAATTTAAATAAGGTCTCTGGATTAGATGCTAAAGTTGTGTCAATGTTAATTTTCTTATAAAGATGGTTATATTGTGATTACCTAGGTTGTATTGTGATTTTTTTTTTTAGAAACTGCATACTAAAATATATAAGGAAAATGGCACATCTTGCCTGTAACTCACTTTTAGTTGATTCAGGAAAAAGGAATAGCGCATGTATATGTGTGCACACACTTGAAGAGACAGAGACAATGACAAAGCAAATGTGGTAAAATGTTAACATTTGGTAAAACCAGGTAAGGATATAGGATGGTTCTTTGGCTATTCTCATAGCTTCTTTGAAAACTACATACTACTTCAAAATAAAAGGTTAAGAAAAAGCCTCTCTGTTAAACAACTCTTGGGTCAAAGAGGAAATGAAAACCAAAATTGCAGATTATCTTTTTAAGAAAATAATAAAAACACTGTATTATAGCCAATGAAGAAAACCTATGGTCTCAAATATTTATATTGCTAATTAAAAAAAATCTAAGTATTACATTCAAGAAATTAGAAAAGGCAAGCAAAATAAATCCATGAGAAAGCAATATAACAAACATAAAACCAGTGGTTAATAAATTAGAAAAAAAAAGAAAATGAGTAGAACTAATAAATAAAAATCAGGTTAACAAAATAAAAACAATAAAATAACCCATGAACAAATTTATTCAAAGAAACATGCAAGTTACAAAACAGCATATAGTATATATTCCATACTTCCCATGTCCTGCCTCACACTCTCTTGACCCAGCTTTGACTGCAGTCATTGCTGTGGTAAGTAATGCACACAGGTGCACCCTATTCCTCAGTTCACCATGAGGTGTTCTGGAGCTATGGCCAAGATAAAACAATCCATCTGAGAGCTGACAGAATTCCCAATTTACTGGCATAAGATCCAAAGCAATCTCTTACAGTGAAGGAGATACACAAGCAGGCATATGTCCACAGACAAACAGAACAATGAATAGTTTATTAAAGGCTCTGCTAAGCTGCCAGTTCCAGAAAGACATGGTGTGAGGTTGGGGGACTCTCCTTCCAGATGTAGTTATGTGTATTGATCTATATAAGTTATGCTGTCCACACCTGGAATCTGAGAAACAGGGTGCCAGTAGGACTGGCCTCTCTCACCATTATTCCCGTGACCAATTTGCAGAATTTGTGTTTTCTGTCCCCTCAACTTTATTCTCGTCTGGACACTTGCTTCCAGAAATGCAGTAAGGGTTCCACTGAAGTTGAAGCTTTGACTACCATGAGGACTTTGTGAAAACAGGTAAAGAAAGGAATCACCATATTGGTGGAGATAACTGACTCTAAATACCCGAGGGGCAAGGTTTGCTGTTACACAATGAGAGCAAGAGGAGTATGTGTGAAACCCAGCAAAATCACTGGGATAATGTGTTTCCATATTCAGTGTTCTGATAAATTTCAGCTGAAGAAAGAGAGCTAAAAATATTGAACACTCAACATATATGTCAGGCATTTGTTTTACATGTACTTTCCCACAAAATCTTTTTTTTTAAGTTTATTTATTTATTTATTTACTTATTTATTTTGAGAGAGAGAGAAAGCGCGAGTCAGGGAAGGACTGAGAGAGGGGAAGAAAGAATCTCGAGCAGGCTCCATGTTGTCAGTGCAGCCTGATGTGGGGCTCGAACTCACCAACGAAGAGATCATGACCTGAGCCCAAGTCAGAAGCTTAATCGACTGAGCCACCCAGGCACCGTTCCCACAAAATCTTTATAACAATCCTAAGGTATAGAAATTATTTCCTTCACTTACCATAGAGAATGACAGGGCAGAGTAAACCCAGATTCGTCTGACATCAGAATCTGTGTCCTTTAACCATCTCACTCCATCTTAGGGCACTGAGAGGAAACTTGAGACATGGCGCCATCCTCACAAGAACACTGTTGGGAAAAATCTCCATCTGTGACATCCACAGATGTCATCCACACTTGAAAAATCCTATGCAAAATAGTAAAATCACTGCATTTGGACTCTGGAATACTCCAGCCTCTTTCTCCTTAACTGATTTAGAAACTCGCCTTTTACAGGCTTACACTGCTGTTAGATCACCCCTTTATTGACCAGATAGCTAGCCCAGGCCTATTCCTAATTCTGTAAAGGTATCTCCTGCTCCATTCCCACGTTTTGTTGAAATTACCATAACTTTGTTGTCATAGGTCCAACTGAGTGTCATAAAAACAATTTTAAAGGTTGACTCATACTAACATATGACCAATATACATAGCTCTGGAAACAAGTTTAAAAACAATGCTATTATACCATCACTAAAAGTGAAGACTAGCTATAATTTCCTTCAAAAGACCTAATATATTACTACAGTACAGTAGAGAGATACATGAAGATATTCTAAAGCCATTCTATGTGGTAAATAAATTAATTAAGCATAGTACATTTATTTAGAAAATGATTACAATTGTCCATGGACAAAGTTAGTGAATTTAGAATTACTACATCTTAGAACAAATATGGTCAACATAATTCAGTGTGTTCCTTACCCTAGAGAAGCCAAACAAAGATACCAGAAGAGAGCAATGGCCTTACAAGAGCACAATCTCTCTGGATAATAAAAATGTTATGTAAGAAGAATGGGCAAAACAGGTATTAATGGGCAGGAACACATCACAGTTCCAAACTAATATATTCACTCAGTTTCTCACTTTAAGCCCCAGAAGGCACCATCAACAAGTCTTCTTATCCCACAGAAGAAATTTAATATTTATCTTTCTATTAGGCTTATACCAACTACCTAAATAATACAATACACTGGAGAAGCCATGAATAATAGCATGGATTTTAAAAGCTGTATAAGGTAAATAATCCCTTTTGTGCTTGGAAAACAAAGCTAAAACCTCTGGCAACAAGCATATTACTGAGTACTTTCTGGACACAATGCTCGTTAAACAAGTATTTACTGAGTACCTACTATGTACTATACCAGACATTATGCTTAGATCCTGAGGCTACAGTTGATGGTAAAAGCCTCTCAGCCCCTGGTGATCCCTACACCTCCAGTTATTCATCCTGTGTAACCCCCTCCCCTTGAGTATGAGCTAGACCTAGTGACTCCCTTCTAATGAACAGAAATGACAAAAGTGATTGGATGTCACTTCCGAGATTAGGCCATAAGGATACTGTGGCTTCTGTCTTGGATTCTCTCTCTCTCTCTCTCTCTCTCTCTCTCTCTCTCATCAGTCACCTTAGGGAAAGCCACCAGTCATGTAAGGAGGCAGCCAGGCCCATATAAATTAGCCTGGAAGTAGATCACCTAGGTCTGCCAACTACCACAGGAGTGAGCTTGAGAGATCCTTCAGCCCAACCTCAGGAGAGATCCTGAGCCAGAGACACCCAGCTACACCACGCATAAATTTCGAACCCACAGAAACTGTAAGGTAATAAATGCGTGCTGTTTTAAGCTGCTATACATGGGGTTAATTCGTTAAGCAACAACTGAGAACTATTACACAATGGTTTATAACACAAACAAGGTCCTTACATAAGTAGAGCTTACAACTGAGTGGGTAGAGATGGATAATAAACACAGACATAGATAATATAATTTCACATAATTTTAAATGCTATGGAGAAAGTCAAACAAAGTAACGGGATACAGGGTGACTGCATAAGTGAATGGAAAAGGAAGACCTCTCTGCAGAGACCAGAGCGAAGTGGGCCTTTGCATTCGAGGTGAAGTATAAGTGCTATTATAATAAGTTAAATGAAAAGGTAGGTATGAGAATCCAGCTAGCTCCTTTTAAACCAAACATTAAAGAAATTTGCAAAACTATAAAGCAATGCCATTCTTTTTAATAATTTTTGTTTTGAAAAATACAGTTTTAATTAAAATGTCGGGTAACATGCATTATTGTCTTTAAATGAATTAATAAATATGTTTAAATTTTGTTTAAATATCTAATATAATAAATATAAACAGCTATAACTCACATAAACAAAGTCTTTTGAGGATCCTCAACAATGTTTAGGAGTGTAAATAGATGCTGAGACCAAAATGCAGAACTGCTGGTGTGGAGTACTGTAGCAAATGCTATGGAGTATGGATCTCATTCTATGTTGAATGGCATAAAAATTCCATTGAAGGATTTTTGAGCAGGAAGATATGATCTGATTTAAGTTCTTAGAGGTTATCTGGAGTTCTGTAAGGAGAATGGACTACATAGGAGAGAAAGGTGGAAACCTGGCAGTACTTGGCAAATAATTACCCACACATGTTTTCAGGCAGACCTGAAGAGGATAGTTCTGAAACTGGGGGCTTGGATTTTTTACATCAGAAAAAAAAAATCCCATGTGAAAATAACTGGTATCTCTATTATGCAACTGAAGATGTGCTACTATCATATTAATTTAAAAATAAAGGAATAAACAAATCCTGATGATTTTCAATGCAACATGGAATTTCCTTTCATTTTTTCCTCAGGCCCTGGGGATTTATTTCAAGCCCTTATGTTGTATTCTGTGGACTTTACCTAGGCACACCATATAATTTCTAAGCAAAATAGCAAATTACACTTTGGTGACATTTTCTGCAAGATGAAACAATCAGAAAACAGGGCTACCTGCTGGCTACATTCGGCTTTGCTTTTGCCATTATGAAATTCATGCTTCTATAAATTGGCAGTAATAGAATTTCACCTACCTTATAAATAGCACTTTTCAAGTTGGATAAAATGTTATCTCCAACAGCGGTGTGCCACAGAAATAGAAAACAAACAAATCAAACAAAAAGCCCTCTAATTTTTGTATTGTTGGATGAAATGTGGTGGGCTTTTTTTTCCTGCCAACTATCAACCCACAGAAACAACAGGATCTAGTCTGAAGTTCTATAAAGATTTCAGTTAAGATGAATGACTATGGATGTTTTAGATATCTTTACTGAACTTTTCTGCCAGCTTCAATGAATACTCACTCAACACTGTCAATGACTAGTAAGCCCTAGCTTGATTTTTCTCCCATAAGTAATATTACAGAAAATATAGCTAAAATACTAGGAAAAACAGAAATTATATGTCTTCCCAAATTATAGAAATTTCTGATCTTGTTCATATCTTCCTCTGTGAATTAAAACACCAAGGTAGTGCCTACCTAGTGTAACCTAAATATAGTAACACATCTTACTCATTAACATTAGTAATCTCCCTTTTTACCTTTAGAAATGTAAAAAATAAAAACAAACAAAAAAAAACCTCCAATAATTTTATTTTCTCTGAGTAGAAAAGAAAAATCTGCATGACAAAAGAATAAAATGTAACACCATAAAGAGAAAGGAAAACCTGCTAAGGATTTGGTGTAGTATGCCTGATTTGGGCAACAGGGTACTATTTTAGCTTACATTGCTCAGCCTAGCTTTCAACACAGGGAAAAGTAAGCAGAAGATCAGATTTTTAAAATTCTCTTTGGGCCAGCCTCAGGTAAGCAATTTTAATATAGCTATTGACCAGTGGAAGAAAAGAAATTATTTTCCTGGACATGTGATTACAAAATCAAATGTGGAATAAATGCAAACAAACCTGATATTAAAAGGCATAGCTTCTATGAAATGAAAGTGTGATTATTTTTTAAGCACTCTTTCCAACTTAATGAAATTTACCAGAGTGAATTTTAAATAGTATGTCTGAAATAGCACTTTATTTGCAGAAATTCATTTCATGCAAATTTTCAAAACTGTATTTAAAGTAAAGCACATCGGGCTTATTAAATTATGTGCATGATAGCTAGAACAAGGAAACCCTGGAAGTCAGTTTAATTTCCTTCTACTTCTCCCCTTCTCATATCCTTTTCTTTCACTCTTATTGACAGGCTCTCAAGACCCCACTGTTCCTGCTCTGTGGGGTGATAATTGCCATATGAAGCAGGAAGCTTTAAACAGAAGAGGAATTAAGTATGCCAGGGCCAAGCTTACCTGTGGAAGCTGCCATCATCATGTGATTTTAAAAGTTCCAAAAGACCTCCTTGCCCTCCCTCCCAAATTTTGCCCACTGGCTTCTACTTCAGAGCCAGAAATTGCCATAATTTCTACTCATTGACCCAAAGAAGTGAAGACTCTTACCTAAATACCAATATTATATATGAGAAAGAGTGTAGCAAGGTTTAAGTGGAAGGATAAAGAATGAACGTATAAGAGTTGTGAACTTGGCACATCAGTGGGAGACTCTGAAATCCAAGCTAATTAAAGTGGAAATTTCGTCTACAATACACTTGGTAAGGGTGAAATGAGGTAGATATAGGGTCAGTAAACTGGAATCTTGGTAGATAAGTAACATGGTGAGTAATGAGTGTTCGATTTCCAGAGAAAAATGAATCTTCTCACTGGAGCAGAAGTCCAAAGTCTTGAGAAAAGCTGATTCAGGAGATACAGGGAAAACTAGGCACCAAAGAAGCAAATCAGAGATAGGTCAGATGAGTTTTTCCCTGGGGACATCTTAAAGGCATCAGACAACTTCCTAATTGATAACACATAATATGATCAACTTTTACTCAAACATTTGAGATCACAGCATAGAAGTAAAGTGGAGTTGTCTAGTTGGTTGATAGTAAGTATCTGTAACTTAAAAGACCAAACAAGACTGATGACCTAAGAGAAAAAAATTACAACTCATCCACAGTGAGTTGATGGAGTGACATCACCAGGAAAATATATTAAAGAGTAAGACAGAGAGTATAGCTGCAAAGATCAGGAGTAGCTACTGGGCTAGAAAAGGGGCAAGAGAAAGATTTTGAGATGAAAAAGAGGAGCCAGAAGGGTCTAGAAAACTAAAGGAAGAAAAAAAATTTCAAGAAAAGTGTAGACAACAGTGTCGATAGTTGGAGAGAAGCAGACAGAATAAGGACTCTGAGTAGAGTAAGATGGAGGGCACTGATGAGCTTTCACTGCATAGATTCAGTCGAATATAACAGGCAGGATAGGCTGTGTAAAAAGAAGATGGAGGCACAAAATATAATCTACTCACTGGCCATTAAAGGAAATAGAAAACCGGATGATAACTCAAGGAAGCAGTGATGTCAAGGGAAGAATTTTCTCATGGTAGAGGAGACCAAAAAGAGAAAGTAGATCTTATTTTCTCCTTTTGGCTTGAAGGTAAATAGTGAGCACAAGTAGGCAAGACATGTTTTGGCCACAGGTCCCTTTAGAAAACAAACTGGGACAAAATTAACTCCCCCTTGAAAGTAACAGATGTTGGTGTCTCTGCCAGATACATTGTTAAGGAATGAAAGACGTTTCTGCAAATACTCCTCACTCCATTGCACCCCATCCCACTCCCACCCTGCAGACACTGTGTGCTTTCTAGCAGTTTCCCACCCACAGGACCTCCGTCCAGCCCTTTCCTGCATCAGGCCTGGTGGTGGTAAGACCCATTCACCTCCTCTGTTTCAGCTGAGCCATCTACTTGCCTCTAAACCAAGGTTTCCCAGCTTCTGCACTATTGTCATATTGAACCAAATACTTTTTGTTGCCATGGGGGTGGGACTTCCTGTGCATTGTAGGGTGCTTAGGAGCCTCCCTGGCCTCTCCCCACTAAATGTCAGTAGCATGCTCTCCTACAGTCCCAACGATTAAAAAAGTCTCCATATACCGTCAAATGTTCTGGGGGCAAAATACTTCAATGCCACATGGAGAATCACTGCTACAGACACTTCTTTCTCTTGATTCTTCCTAGAGTTCAATACACACACCCTCTCCCACCCAGTTTCTCCCACATTTCCTGTCTCTGAAACAAGCAAATGACACTTTTTTCTTTCCAACAATTTTTCACAAGTCTAAACAAATACAATCCTGAAAAATTCCACTTTCAAGTATGCTAACGAAATGGCCATGCCCCTAGATTCCAAGGGAGTGTGATAGGAAAGGAGGGCTGCAGGTTCCATGCTCCCTTCCTGGGATTCCTTCTTGGCTAAGCCTGGGATATGGCTGCATCCCAATTATGGTGACACTGGATGCCAGACCCACCTCCTGATTCACAGTCTTGGACACACATAAAGGTTGCACAGCCATTAGATCCGGTAGGTTGGCTTCATTATTTCTTGTCAGGTTTTGGCCTCGTGGTCCCCCCTTTTTGCCAAAAATTTCAGTGTAGTTTCTCGGCAGTTTGTTCTTCTTTTGCTAGTCCTCTAACCTCTATCCTTCCAATATTCAGATTGCTCAAGTTTTGGTCATTATTTATAGACCTTGTATCACATGTAGAGACTTATGGCTCCTAGCCCTCATCCAAACAGGAGAGTGAGGAATAGCATCTCCCATTAGACTCCAAGTCCCCCTCCTTGGCCCCAGGCTGCCCTGCAATGACCTGTGCTCACTCCTTTAGTCTTCCAGGTGGTCTCCAAGGCTCTGGCTGTGTGATCGAGCCCTCTCCCCTGTCTCATTTTTCTCTGCACTTTTCATTTGACTAAAACATCTTTTTGAGTGTTGAAACTAGTTTGAAATGTTAGACTTCAATAAATTCTTCCCACAGTCCAAGCAAGGAAGTACATCCTTGCTCAGTTAAAGTGAAAAAATAACAGATACATATTGAGTCTAATAAATTCTTAATAAATTTCTAATGGATGACACTTGCTCCACCACTTTTCAAAAGCCTCTCTGAGTCATTATTTATGTCCTTTCCCTCATCCCTCTGAGGAAGTAGTTCTTTACCAGGTCAAGTCATTTTACACAGACCCCAGCACTAACTGATAATTTAGTTAACTTAGGGTTACATCCCTGACCTCTTGATCAGTGCAGACATTAAAAGTTCTTGCTTCTAACACTCATACATATATCCACATCATTCAACATCATTCTCCTGTAGTCTATTGGTCTCCTTAGGGTCAATTAGCAGTTTTTAAACCAAGATTAATACAAATTTAAAAAATGGTATGGGTTATTATAGGAACATCTCCACAACCTACTAATAACTTAAAAATACAAATTATAAAATAATACAGTTAGCAAAATGTCTTGTGTTTAGAAAAATATATACAAAGCAAAATTATATATATAATCATTTGTATATAAAAGTGATTACACGTACACACTATGTACACATTTATAAATACGTATATATGCATATGTATATATAATTTCCAAACATAAAGCTAGAAAAGTTCAAAGACAGAAACCACACTTCAGCAGGGTTACCTTTGAGGTGTCTGGCACTGGAGAGAGGCTGACCCATGGGGAGAATCTTCTATAGTGCTTCACCATGTGGATGCAGGGTAGAGAGACCATTCCCTGGGAGATGAATGTCAGGGTGTTCCTCCTCCACCTGATTCTGTGTTTTAATAAGTAAAAAGGTACATAAGAAAAAAAAGTTCTTACTTCTACACTCAGCCCCTTTATTTTTGGAAATGTATTTGCATATGTCTTTGGAATCCTCTCTTTGAATGATTTCATTCATTGTAATATAAGGCAATATTTATTGGTCCCATAAAAAGGAAAGACGTTTGGTCTCCTATCTTTCTCATGTTTTTATCATCGTGAGGATGGTTACCATTTATCAAAAACAGTCTATCCTTAGTAATACTCTCCACCTGGCTCCCAGATCAATCAACATGCCTGTAAATATTTTTCTTTCAGCCCTCTACCCTCATATAAACACTTAGAGGAATAAGTGCCTGTTTTTCCACTACCTTCTGGATAATTCCTTTAGTCCCTGCTCCAAAAAATAACTAAACGCTTCCCCTAAGGCTTTCATAAAAAATTCCTTCTAAATCCTACCAATTCTCCTCTCAAACTATATAACCTAGCTGAGCCACTGACTCCAGCATATGCCTAACTTGAAAGAAAGAAAGAAAGAAAGAAAGAAAGAAAGAAAGAAAGAAAGAAAGA
>NW_026057577.1:86249357-86493132 GCF_023721935.1 Panthera uncia
AGAAAGAAAGAAAGAAAGAAAGAAAGAAAGAAAGAAAGAAAGAAAGAGAAAGAAAGAAAGAAAGAAAGAAAGAAAGAAAGAAAGAAAGAAAGAAAGAAGAAAAAGGAAGGAAGGAAGGAAGGAAGGAAGGAAGGAAAGAAGGAAAACAGAAAGGAAGAAAGGAAGAGAGAAAGGAAGAAGGGAAAGAAAAGCCCAGCCAGAAATGTCAATACAGGAGTCCAGGATATCCACTACCACTTTACTTAGGACTGACAGGAGACACAAACACACACACACACACACACACACGCGCGCGCGCGCGCGCGCGCGCCCAGCCCTTCCCTTGAGCAAAGACTCTTAAGAATCTGTAAAATGTATATATTGAATCGATCTACTCATGTCACAGATAAAACTAACAGGAAAGAGCTTTCAGATCATTCTATTTCCTAACCTGCAAGATGAAGAATTATCATTTATAATCACTTCCCATTGCTAAAAACTCAATACATAACAGTAACTTTAACTCTTGGTTTATAACCAAACTTTTTATTTAACTGACCTGGAAGGTTGATTAAAATTCCATTTGGTGTTATAATTTAAAAACAAGTGAGATGACACTTCTAAGAATACATACACATCCACTTTTTTGAGTCATTTGGAAGCATTATAGAAATAAATGAACTGCACAACGAAACCAGTAGAAGTGAGAGTTGGTCCCTGTGGGTGTGTGGGGATTGAGTATAGCGAGGAAGTGATAAATTGGGAAAGGAGAACAGGATGCATCTCTCTTTAGGCCACAGAAAATAACATAGGAAACTGTTAAAGAGTGTAGGAAGGGTTTTCTCCCACTTCTTTCCTCCCACAGGAAGTCACTAATACTTTCTGAGAAAAGAGATAAGTCGTCTAGTTTTTACCCATTAGTTAAAAACAGCAATTTCTAGACTTAAGCATATTAGTGAGGACTGCCCTTTACAACAGCTCAAGAAAACCCCACTTAGAAAACACTTGACAGTAATCCCCATTGTTTCTAAGGTAAACCCACTCTATATTAAATGTAACTTTAAAACTGTGACTTTTATAAAGAAAAGCAAGGGGGTTAATACTGGAAATTCTAAGGCCTTGCTAAAAACACTTCAAATGTAAAATAATCCTTATCTAGAATTAATGAAGCAAAAGGGGGAGCATAAAGAAACGTATGCTTTTAAGGGGCATTTTAAGTATGAGTATATGACATGCCAGCCTTTTTGAGAACCTTTGGTAGAAACAACTGAGTGGAGCTACTTGGTGCCCCCATTTCCCTCCTTATACCCTCCTCTGAATGATGTGAAGTAGGTAGTTCATATGGGGAAGTAGGTAGCTCATAACAGATCTTAGTCTGGCATCCTTAATCCAGAAAGACACTTTAAGAGGCCAGGTCAGTTTCCATGGAGGATGAGGCTGGAACATCTCCCTTCCACTCCTTACTCCCCCCATACAGGTGCTTACTCCCTGGGCTGTCCCCAGAATTAACCTTGAAGCCCGGCAATCAGAGAAGACAGACATATACTCAATCTGGTAAAAGTCCTGAGGCTAACTTCTCATCTCTAGAATTTAACCACTTACTAGCCTGCTCCTAAATCATTTTCACTAGGTCATGATGAAAAAAACATTTTTATCTCTAATTCAATCACAATTTATGGTTCTAAGAAGAAAATAATGGCATTGAAAGTCAAAAGTTACTTACAGAACTTCTGATATGTTCTGCCTTCAAGTAACATGTGATTCTTTCCATAGTTCTATTTTTTATACTGACTCCAAAGAAATAGGTTCTTAACTGTTTAACAATTTTGAAATTATTATATAATCTTTTTAAATTATTTAGAGATCTACATTTAAAGACTTGAAAACTATAGAGAATTTACATTGTTGACTTCCACAAAACAGCACATATTCAATACATACCATCCCAAAATTTTGGGATGGGTGAGTGTTGGTTTACAGGTATGTGTTGTAACCTGAATGAAAATACCCCTGAAAAGAATATCTAACTTCCATTGCCATTTGGCATGCCAAGCTCTGGAGGTTCTCTTTCTCCCTGTTTTAGGATCTCTATTCCCTTCACACTTGCTAACTCAGCCCACATTGTTTTGTTGACATGTAGAGAGTGAGGGTAGGGTATAAGTCTTAACAGGTTAGCATTTTGACTGCTAGAAGACTAATATTACTAGGCAACATATCCATGTTTCTTGCCTGATAATTAAGACCCATATTTCGGGGATCCACGGAATCTCAACACCCCAGAAATGCCATGTAGCATTAAATATTTCTGTGCTTTCTTTCCCACTGTTATGGGCTAAATTTGTATCCCCACCTCCCCCAAAATTACTTTGCATAAATAATTACATTAAAATGAGGTCATTAGTTTGGGCCCTGGTCCAATATGACTGGTGTCCTTATAAGAGGAAATTTGGATATAAACATGCACACAAAGGAAAGACAGGAAGAAGGCACAAAGAATATGATAAGACAAGAAGAAGACTATCATCCACAAGCCACAGAGAGAGGCCTGTAACAGATCCTTTCCTCAAGGCCCTCAGAAAGAAACAATCCTGCTCACACCTTGATCTCAGACTTCTAGTCTCCAGAACTATAAGAAATTAAATTTCTGTTGCTTAAGCCACTCAGTCTGTGGTACTTTGTTATGGCAGCCCTAGGAAACTAATACACTTACCAAAGGAAGAAGAGTACAGGAAGTTTTAAGATGCCAAAATGACAGATTGTAAAACAGTAGGAAATGGGGAAGTTCATTAAGATGACAAGTGGGAGCCAACAGGTTACATAAGAGTACAACTGTTATGCACTCCCCATAAAGGAAAGGATTAATTTTAGGTCCTGCTGGACCATGCAGAAGGTGTAAATTAAAGAAAATTATCTCTCCAATCCTAGGTTTAAAGAAAAAGAAAACCCCATAGAACACTGAAATATAAGATACAAGGTAGAAAAAAGAAATCTGCCATATTGAAAGTCTATTACTTAAAATAAGTAGTCCTAACACTTGAATACATAAGACATTATACAAAGTCTTTGAAGCTGCACAGTGGCAATTCTAGGATTCCTTTATAATTCTGAAAAAAGTCCCACTAATGGACTTCCAGGAAAACGCTAGTAAAAACAGGCCTAGGATAATTGCAGAACAGTGAATTTAGGCTGGTAAGAAATAGATTTCAATTATATTTATCTAATCATTGATAATGGATTTTTCCCAAAGTAATTTTTTTATATCTACAAACTTCCTTTTACTAAATAATGATATATAAATGGTGACTTGAAACAAGTCATTAATCAATTTTGGTTCTCTGTTTTCCCATTTATAAAATTGAAAATACATGGGTTATAGCTACACAAATACTTGAGATACCCAGACTGAACTTACTATCTTCCTGGATAAGAGCCAGCAGAGGTGGCACATACAAAGAGCATTTAATATATAACACGTTATTCTTTTTGCTCTGATCATTCTCATTCTATCATCCTTCTCACTAGGGTGGAGAAATGTACCATCTAATGTTTCACAAAAGAGAAAACATTTTTCTGTCTTTCATGTCGTGGAGAAGCCTGAATTATCTTAATCATACATTGTGCTCTTGTCTTAAACATCAACATTCCCCTTGGTTTTCTATCCATGAGCCAGAATATTGGGTTGATTATTCTCCTGGAAGCACACTCTTTGCCAAGGTTTACCATTATTTTTCATTAGTTTCAATTCTGAAAGGAAGGAGACAGAGCCTATATATGATGATGAATGGGGTTAAAGGCCCAAGGACTAACATGATTGTATAAGAAGCTACTGCTGGGTGATATATGAACATATTGGAGTAATACATGCTAAAAATGAGGAGGCAGCACAGAGCAGTTGGCAGGACAACAGGCAGCCTAAATTACATCATTCATTTAATAGGTCTAACATATGGTAGCTATTAGATCTCCAAAACAAATGCAAGGCTAACCAACACTCTCATAGAAAAAAGGCTTCCATTCTTAATTTTTTTTTTTTAATAAAAGGCCTCAGTCCAAGTTGCTGCCAATTCCAACACAATAATAACATATATCTCTAAACGAAATAATAATCTGGACCTTGCAAAGAAATTAACAGTTTCACCTGATAATGTATGCTTTAAAATGTTAAATGTTCTTGTTTTTGTCTTTTACACATTTCTTAAGGAGCTATGCAAGAATTCAATGGGATAATTTAATGGTTTTAAGCAGCAACTGAATTCTGTAATATATAAATCAGCTCATAATTGTTTTCAGAATGAAAGATACAAATGCTCTATATTAAAGCTGGCCTTTGCTTAAAGCAAGTGAAACATATCTTTGATTCTGTCATTTTCCAATTAATCTCATTTTTGTGTTGCAAAAAACATAGGAGAAAGCTCCAGTGATCTTTTGGGGACGTAATTTTGCCCTTGTTTTACATGGTTTTCAAATAGTTACCCTAATCATAAAAAAAAAAAGAGAAAGAAAGAAAGAAAATGAGTAAAAAGGCAAAGTACAACCACTATCCCTCTATTAATAATCCCCAGAAATGTTTTTTTATCGTATTAAGTAAAACCTTTCATCTAGATGCCAGTTCTTCTGGTGAACTGCTCTGGAAGTCTCAGGCCTTTGTGAACACTCCAGAAGGGAAAGGACCTAGGGCCGACAGATAAATACAAAACAACTTCACCCCAAAATTCAAACAGGGACCCAAAAGATAGCTGCTTCCTCATTGCCTGCCTCTGAATTCTATGTTTTATTCAGGTCTTTCCCAGCATGACCCTTGTCCTTTGAATTCAATTCCTTCCAATTTAGCCCCTTGCTTCTTTAATCTGACTTCTCCCTCATCCCACTTTCCTTTTCCCAGTTGTTTAAGGCTGGAATATCATTCTTCTGCCCAGAAATTTCCAACATTTAAAACTTTTTTAAGATCATTTCTCAGGGTGTCCGGGTGGCTCAGTCTCAGTTAAGTGTCTGACTTCAGCTCAGGTAATGATCTCACAGTTCATGGGTTCGAGTCTGCATCAGGTTCCGTGCTGACCATGTGGAGCCTGCTTGGGATTCTCTCTCTGCCCTTCACTTGCTCGCACGCTCTCTCTCTCTCTCTCTCTCTCTCTCTCTCTCATTCTCTCAACAAAAATAAATAAACTAAAAAAAAAAAAAAGGAGGGGCGCCTGGGTGGCTCAGTCGGTTGAGCGACCGACTTCGGCTCAGGTCATGATCTCACGGTTTGTGAGTTTGAGCCCCTCATTGGGCTCTGTGCTGCCAGCTCAGAGCCTGGAGCCTGCTTCTGATTCTGTGTCTCCCTCTCTCTCTGACCCTCCCCCACTCAGGCTCTGTCTCTCTCTGCCTCAGAAATAAATAAACATTAAAAAAAATTTAAAAAAAAGAATATCATTTCACTTCCCACTATCCATTCACCTTTTTCAAGATGCTTTCTCCCAATTTTCCTCTGGTAAACAACTTCTTCCTTATTCTGTGTAAGTGCTTATAGTGAAATTAACTCCAGCCCTGTCTCCAGGGGTATGCAAGAATTAAATCATATCAATCAAACAATTACCTTCTACCCCCCTTCTCTTACCATTAATCTCTACTTTAAGGTGATGATGAGTTTAGGATGGGCATGTGAACCAATCAGATCTGATGAGATACAAGTTCTAGAACTGCTGACAAAGACAAACTCTGTTTTATTGGGCATAACCTGGGAAGATACAGACCTGTAGTATTGGTGGACATATTTCCAATACATGAAACCCAAGAATGAAGCCACAGTGAATGATCCAGAGTGAAGAGATGGTGTGAGACCACTGTGAGACTATTTACTGCTGCCATTTACTTCTTACGTTACTATTTAATTATCTCAGGAGTAGAATTGTATACGCCTTGAGATCTTGGTACCTTAAGCTATGTTCTTGGTACCTTAAGCTATGTCTAACATAGTTCTATATTTGCTCTACCAAAAAGGAATTACATAAATCTAATAATGTGTACATTATAATAAAAGGTATGTATATCTTTGCCCCACATTCTCATTCACACCCCAAATTCAAATTAACCTGAGAGACGTAAACTATTCTTCCTTCAATGTGCCTCTCATAGTGTGAGCATCTCACCACACTGAATGTGATTCTAGAATTTAAAGAAACCTTAAAACAGCACTGTCCATAAACTCAAGGCACCTACTTCATATGGAGCTCAACTGAAGATTTAATGAGATTTTAAGGGAGGAGTGCCTAACTGACTTACTGGGTAGAGCACGCAACTCTTGATCTCAGGAGAGTTCAACTCATCTCTGGTGAGTTTGAGCTCCATGCTGGGCATAAAGATTACTTTAAGGAAAAGAAGAAGAAGGAGAAGGAGAAGGAGAAGGAGAAGGAGAAGGAGAAGGAGGAGGAGGAGGAGGAGAAGGAGAAGGAGGAGGAGGAGGAGGAGGAGGAGGAGGAGGAGGAGGAGGAGAAGGAGAAGGAGGAGAAGGAGAAGGAGGAGAAGGAGAAGGAGGAGAAGGAGAAGAAGGAGCAGGTTTTAAGGTAATTTTCACTATGAATATTTGTGTTAAGTTGATTTCACGAACAAGCTCCTGAATAATATGCAACTCTGTTTTATGTGACAGGCTACTGCAGACCCCAGTCATACTAAACTCTGAAGAGAGATTGATGTGGGGTCCCTGGGTGGCTCAGTCAGTTAAGCATCTGACTTCAGTTCAGGGCATGATCTCATGGTCTGTGGGTTTGAGCCCCGTGTCAGGCTCTGTGCTGACACCTCAGAGCCAGGAGCCTATTTTGGATTCTGTGTCTCCCTCTCTCTCTGGTCCTCCCCTGCTCATACTCTGTCTCTGTCTCTCTCTCAAAAATAAATAAACATTAAAATTTTTGTTTTAATAAAAAAGAGAGATTGATGTGATTTAAGTGTCTGTAGCAGGAGCTTTATATGACATTTCTTTTTTTTATGTTTTTTTTTTTTTTAATTTTTGAGAGAGAGAAAAGAGAGAGAGAGAGAGCATGTGTACACGAGCAAGTGGGGGAGGGGCAGACAAAGAGGGGGACAGAGGATCCAAAGTGGGTTCTGCCCTGACAGCAGCAAGCCCGAAACAGGGCTTAAACTCATGAGCTGTGAGATCATGACCTGAGCCAAAGTTGGATGCTCAATCAACTGAGCCACCCAAGGGCCCCAATATGGCATTTGATAGCATACTATAGGAGAAACTTGTCTACTTCTCAGCTTGATTTTCAGTCTCCAGAAGACCATCATTGATTGTCATGAGTCCATGGGGACAGTACAGGTAACTCAGAGAGAATCTGCAATATGAGAGTGTATAAACCTTTAAATTCTTATAAAACAGTTCCTTTTCCTTTTTAGCAACGCTTATGCTTCTCTGAGCCTCATTATGGTTTTTGTCAAGGAGAGCTGATGAATAGGAACATAAAAATATGAAAGTCCCAGTACCAGGTATCAGAGTGAGACCTCAGAGATGTATCAGGGCCTCAGACAGAGACTGACCTTGAGGTACATGTAGGCAGATGGGACGCTGACAGCCTCACACAGATGCCTGTGTCCTAGCATGGTACACAGGCACAGAACATTCCTATCTCCTCTAGCCTGGCATAGAAGAAACAGCAGAGCCACCTGAGCAGAAGGGGCCATGAAGACTACTAAATGTAAAGGGTAGAGAGAATGTGGAGACCAGCATGGATGGGTGACCACAGGCCAGGTGGGACAACGTACAGTCCAGAGATCCCAGTGTAGAAACTGCTGCTTCAAGATCCCTGGAGCATAGGAATATATGAGAGGCTCTTCTGGCCCCACTTGCCAGGCATTCTACATAGCCATTCCCCCAGAACGGCACTGGGGCACCAGAGCTTAGAGCCCCTCTCGAAGGCTCCACTGGTTCCCCTTCTCACCCTCCAGCCTACAGGATCTTTCTCTAACCTTGAGGGAAGCCCTATTCTCTTCCTCCTACTCTTTCTAAATATTTTTTCCATACCCAAAATATTCTTAGTTCCCTAAGGACTTAGGGTTTGGAACACAACTCTGGAGAGGTTCTTTCTATGCTGTCACTTCCCTTACTGAGGTGATGAGCTCAGAGCTGACCATCTGCTCCAAATGGAGAGAGGAAAGGAAGTGCCAAAAAATATATAATAATAAATCTCAAAGATACTATTCCACAATATTTTCTTCCTAAATTAAATATTTATAGCCCTGTAAATGTACTCTATCTGCAGATGTTACTCCTCACCCTCACCAACTGCACCCTTCCGAACACACACGTACCACAGGTTGAGACCTGGGTCCAAATCCCAGATGAGAACTGCTGTGCACAAAGCAGCCCCTGACCACAGGAGTGTTATTTCCCCCAGGCTCCCAAAGGTGAGAATAGACCATGGGTGATTCTTCCCCTTATAATGCTCCCTATCTGAAGTTCCCCAGGAAATTCTTCCATCTCTCGTTAATAATCCCTTGGCTCCCTGCCCCCCAAATTCACCCATCACTTCCACTGAACTGAGAGGAGGCCTTGAGGGACTCACTTTACAAAAGAAGTGAAAGCTTTTGTTGACTTAAATAAGGCAGCAGGTGTATGACCAGGCTCCCCAACCTGACTCTCCACCATAACTTCATGCCTAAAATCTTTAAGATCTCTGAGCTTTAGAGGTCTGGAGAAAGAAGGGATATGAGGGTTTACTGAACCCAGACTCTTGAAGGTACAAAATGGCTCTATTCTCTGTCTTCTAAGTTTTCTGAGACGCTTTCCTCCTACCTTCACTGAGTAGGCCTTAGCTCCAGTATTAGTGGCTGATGGTTTCATTTAAGGTAATTTCACCATTAAAATGTTCTTCTCTTCCTACCAACAAAACAAAATAGGGGTGTTCTTGTACTTCACCAGAGTCTTAGAACTGTCCACCTTCCAATGCAGAGCAGCATCCTCTCAAGGCTTGTTAAGGAGTCCTTCTCCAAGAGATGTCTGGCTGTGGCCCTGGCCACTGCATCAATCCATAGCACAGTAAAGGGACACCCACTTGGCAGAGCATCAGGATCCTTCTGCCTTGGAAGCTACCTTAAGAACAGCCTGGGTCAGGGGATCTCAAAAGAGCTGCTTTGATAACTGCCCATCTGTGCCATCTGTCAGGGCCTGAGCTGGTGCTGCTGGAATCACTCCTTCCTCTCCGGAATCCACTGGCTAAAATCACTGTCTGAGAAAGATGCCTTGAAAAGAACATATCCTGCACCTACCTTTTTGACTACATTCTTGGTACTCACAGAACTCAGATCTACCCATTAACTTTATTAAGGTTAACAATTGTCCTCTTCCTTCTCCCCACCACTCTCAAGTTGCCCAAAAACTTCAAAGCATTTTTTGTAGAACTATTGCCAATTTAAATTTCACTACAGTCCCCTGGTTTTCCTGAAATCACTGGTATCTTGAGTACCTACCTTGTCTTGGCATGGGATCACAAGTGTTGCCCAAAATGGCTTGGCCCTAATTCTGGAGAGTATCAGTAATCTGTATTTCAGGATGTGCTGCATGAGGAATCACAGCAATTCCGGACAGGTCTCCATGGGTATTGCATACAAGTCTTGACCCTCAAAGCAAGTGTCCTACCAACACAATATTATTTTTCTATAATTCAGTCTAGCTTTTGTTTTAAGCTCCATTTCACTAAGAGGCAGAAATGATATCTGGTCCTTTGTCATTCTTCCTTTCCACATTGCCCTTTTCCTGGGTTGTAGTTAAGTCCCCAGGGATTCCACAGTGCCCTGCTATTACTGGTCACCTACTAAGGCATCCGATGTCCTGTCTGGTTTTCTCTCATCACCATTAAGACCTCCCTCACTTCTGTCTGCAGGGCGAGTCCAGTGACTTCCTCCCCTGCTTATGAGCCCTGCTTCAGTGACTCAGGAACCTCTGTGAGGCCATTTGTGGCTGGTATGCTGAAACGCACCATGTAGCAGTTCCTGTTCTGGATTTAGATCCTTCCCCATGGTTTCTCCTGGAAAGTGGGCAGAAAGCCCTACTATCTTGGGTCTCACAAACCTATCTCAGGTTGCAGATTCTCCAGAACATTTGGAGTTAAGTCTCAGAAACACTGGTCATTCCCTGCCAAGGGCTTGGCCTGAAAGACTATGTAGGATGACCATTTTCCACCCATGCCTGGAGAAGTAAAGAAAGCTTGTGTGGAAAGAGAATCAAACAGGTCCTCATAGAGAAGCAGAGAAATAAAGAAAAGGAGCCAGGAAATTGCTACCTTGGATCCTAATGGTTTTTTTGGTCATAGTCTAGTTCCTCATGAGGCCAGAATGAATCTTGACTTTTGGATTCTTTAATATAAACTTTTATCTTTCCAAAAAAATTTAATCTGAGTAGGTATCTGTTAAAATGGATTCACATCTTACTTCCAGGTTTGATTTTAAAGTCAGTAACTTTTTAAAAATCACATACAGTAAAACTATCCTTAAAATACACTGATTAGGGATGCCTGGGTGGCTTAGTTGGTTAAGTGGCTGATTCTTGATCTCAGCTTAGGTCATGATCTCATGGTTCATGGGTTCGAGCTCTACATTGGCTCTGCATGCAGAGCCTGCTTAGGATTCTCTCTCTCTCTCTCTCTCTCTCAAAGTAAATGAATAAACTTTAAAAAAATACATTGGTTAAAAATTATAGTGTGCAGGGGCGCCTGGGTGGCTCAGTCGGTTAAGCGGCCGACTTCGGCTCAGGTCATGATCTCACGGTCCGTGAGTTCAAGCCTCGCGTCGGGCTCTGTGCTGACAGCTCAGAGCCTGGAGCCTGTTTCAGATTCTGTGTCTCCCTCTCTCTGACCCTCCCCCGTTCATGCTCTGTCTCTCTCTGTCTCAAAAATAAATAAACGTTCAAAAAAAAAATTTAAAAAAAAATTATAGTGTGCAATTTTTTTGGCTCTCTCCCCCTCCCCAGCGCGCGCTCTCTCTCTCTCTCTCTCTCTCTCTCTCTCTCTCAAAATAAATGAATAAACTTTAAAAAAATACATTGGTTAAAAATTATAGTGTGCAATTTTTTTGGCAACTACAAGTTGATTTTATGCCCCCCCCTAATTTATCACTTATAAGTGTTTCACCACTCACTCCAATTAATTCTTCAATTTCTTCTTCAAGAATGTGGGTGAATCTATCACCACTAATATACCTGGTCACCAGAACAATACATTTCTTTCCATTGTCAATGACAAGAATAATTTTAAAATTAAATCATTCATACATTATTTCCATAGGTTTTGACCAACCTGCACTGACTGCTGACTACTTCAATCCTCTGTATTATTTAAACTTTTTCTTTCAATTTCTTTCTCTCTTGCTTTCACTCTTCATTTAAAGAAATTCTGAAGTTGAATAAGTTAATTATGCATATGATGAAATCCTATTACACTTGCAAACAAGCAAATGACATTGGAGATCACCTGCTTTTAGGACAACTTCTATTCATTCTGCCAATGTGGAAACTAAGGGCCAGAGAGCAAGTGCTCACAGTCATTTCAAAAGTATAGAGTGGTGATTAAGAATATAAGCTCCGGAATTAGCTACCAGGGTTAAATGCTGGCTCCACTACCTACTAGCTATGTGCTGTTGGGCAAGTTCCCTAATCTCTCTGGCCTCAATCTTTTCCTCTGTAAAATGAGCATAATTATAATAGTATCTACCTCACTGAGGTGTTGTGATTAAACATGAAAGTATAAGTGAAGGGCTTTGAGCAGCACTTAGCACATAGTGAATGTTCAGTAGAGGGGAGACTGGCTGGCTCAATCAGTAGAGGATGCAACTCTTGATCTTGGGGTCATGAGTTCAAGCCCCGTGTTGGGCCTAGAGCTTACTTAAAAAAAATTTTTTTTAAGTGAATGCTCAGTATATGTTAGCTGTTGGTTTTTATTAGTCCAAGGACATGAGCCAATTAGTAGCAAAGCTGAAATAAAAACTGAGCTTTCCAAATACTTGACTGGTGCTCTCCCCGTGCCAGGATCTCTCTCATTGTGTTGTCACGACAGTGACCGGCCAATAGTAAGAAGTCAGTATATGCTTCTTGGATGAGTGCAGAGGTGATAATAATCTCTGATCACAGATCACTCCTGTCCTACATGGCACTGCTCTGATCACAGAGCAAAAATCCATGTGTGGGACTTTCAGTGATAATAATGGTGAGTCAAATGAGTCCTTGCAAAAATAATTTATTTAGGAAAATATGCATAATATATTTCTAAATATTCCACAAATTTGAGATGAATGGTGTTAAATATATATATATGTGTACATATATACATACATATATATGTATGTATAAGAATAATGTGGAAATTTTGTGCATCAAAATGTTAACACTATGGTATATAATTTGGAGTGTTCTTTTGTTGTTTTCCTTTGGGCTTTTATTCACTCTCAAGTGTTCTTCAGGGAGCATGAATTATTTTTTTTTTGCTAGAAGAAACAAATAAATGATTTCATTTAAAGGTAGATGGACCAAACTAAAAGTGAGTTCAATACAAATGGAAAAATTATTGATAGTATCCTTTGTCAGTAATTCTTCATAATTCCCCAGCTTCATAAGGCAATTTTGATGGAGTTCAATATGAACAACTCAAGATTATGAAAGTAATTACATTTAGCTTAATTAAAATGACTAATTGTTCCACTTCTGCTCACATAACACCTGGTAGAACTGATGCTCAGGAGGCTGGGCCTAAACAGCTTAAAAAATGCACAGGTGCTAATTAAGAAAAAAATGTTTTCCAAAAATCTCAAGTAGACCACAGCTTGGGGTCAGAAATATCACATTTGGCTTGAAATTACATGTCATATACTCCTAAACAAATAAGCAGATAAATGTACAAATGAATAATAATAAGAGGTAGATGCCATGTAGTATGTGACACCTTGTCAAAAGTTACTGCGAGCAAAACGTTTAATCCATCGGTGGTATTGCTTTTCAAAGCTTCCCCCTTCTCTTCTCCCTCTGCCCATTCAAATCAACTGAAATGAGTGGATATAACAGTGGAATACTGAGTGTGGTGGGCAGCCTTGAAAATGGCCCCGGTGATTACCATCTCTTCCTCTTCAGAATGGCATTCTATAACCCCCATCCCTGCCTTGAGTGTGGGCTGGACTAGTGGATTACTTGTAACAAATACATTATGGCAAAAGTGGTAGGATGTCACTTGCAAGATTAGGTTACAAAAAAACTGTAATTTCCTTCTTGGCCACCCTCCGAGGGAAGCCAGCTGCCATGTTATGAGCTGTTCTAGGACTGTTCCTGTCCTACATGGCAAGGAACTGATGTCTCCATCCAAAGGCCAACAAGGACCTGAGGGCTACCAACAATAATGTGTGTGAGACTGGGGAAGCAGATCCTCCCCAGTCAAGTCTTGAGAAAATGACAGCTCCACCAAACACCTAACCTGCAGCCTTGTGAGGGAGCAGAGGCACCCAGTTCAGCAACCCCCAGACTTCCTGACCCATGGAAATTGTGAGATAATAATGTTTGTTTTAAGCCCCTAAGTTTTGCTGTAATTTGTTATGAAGCAATAGATACCTAGTAGACTGGAGAACAAAAAGAAAGCTTAAACTAATATCATACAATATAATCAATTAATAACAATAATAATAGTAGGCATAAAAACTAGAACAATTTGGGTAACAAAATAATGTTGTATTAGATCATAAAGTGGAATTGGATTATAATGTACACATACATTGATACTGATATATATAAATTATTGAAAAAGAGGAGGAAGGAAGGCATGTATCTTACATAAAAATTCCAAATAATACATATTAGCTTCTCCCTATTACAAGGAGGTAGATTAATCTCCCATGAAGGGATGGACTTAAAGACTTGATTCCAAAGAATATAGTATAGATAGGGGAAATGTGACTTTACAATGGAGAAACCTGGAAAACTCCACTTTATCTAAGTGATCAAGACTAACAACAGCAGGGATAAGTCATGTGGATATATATAGCCCTTTCCCCACAGGGGCACCACACCTCTGTGGTATTCTTCCCCAGAACTCATAACCCAGTCTAATCATGAGAAAAATACAGACAAATTCATAATAGGGGATATTCTACAAAGTATCTTACCAGTACTGCTCAAAACCATCAAGGTCATGAAAAACAAGACTGGGAAACTATCATGAACCAGTGGAGACTATGGAGATGTAACAACTAATGCAATGTAGTGCCCTGGACTGGATCCTAGAACAAAAAAGGGACATCAGTAAAAAATAAATAAATAAATAGATAGATAGATAGATAGATAGATAAGCAAGCCTTCTCCACTTCTCCCTGTATGTCTCTCCTCTGTGTGTCTTTTATAAGGACACTTGTCATTAGATTTACAGCCCAATCAAATAATCCAGAACAATCCCATCTTGAGATCCTTAACTTAATTACATCTGCAAAGACTCTTTTTCCAAATAAGGTCACATTCACATATTCCAGGAGTTAGTTTGTGGGCATATATTTTGGGGGGCCACCATTCAATCTACTACAGATGTTAACATTAGGAGACGATGCATGAAGTGCACATAGGAACTTGCTATATTGCCTTTGCAAATTTTCTGTGCACATAAAATTATTCCAGAATAAATCATACTTAAAAAAATAATTAACATTTAAGCAAAGCTGGCTTTTGACATAAAAATTCAGAGACTGAAATAGTAAGAAGAGGTATCCACAGACATCATTTTGAGGACAGCAACATTGGCACAGCAGACAGCAACACTGGCGGCAACTGTTATCTATAATTTTGTAAAGAATAACACTTAGATTAATAACAATACTATAGAAGACACTTGAAATAATTTTGTTTTTTGTAAGTACGTCTAAGTTACCAAAGATGGAAAACCATCCTGCTCTTTCAAATATCTTCAACCAGAACTTGGAAGTGAAGGATGTGAATTTACTTTTATGTTTGGTTACTCTTCCTACCCTTTTTAATTACAGATTTAGAAGAAAGGGGTCAATATGTATATACATATACTTACAGATTCAACATCACAGCACATTTCCAAACTCTACAAAATTTGCTCTAATTTATTCAGTGCTTTAAACAAACGCAAGATAAATAGTTCCAATGGTTGATCCTTCTTCTGTATTTAACAAAGGCATTCCTACAGTTCAAACCTGTGATTTAAAAGCTTAAAATTATTATGTGGAGTTGCCCTACCCAACTTTTTTTTTTTTTTTTGGTCTCCTTTCTGAGATACATTCCTATCTAATGAACATTGATCTGCTTTCTTTTAATTTCCTTGGGTTATTTTCCTTAATATTATAAAGTGGGATCTATTGTTTCAAATGGTTCATGTTGAAAAGTGATTTCAAGTTTATATAGAATTCTCACTCTTGTGGTTAGAACTCTGCACCTTTTTGGTATAGGGGGAAAAGTCTGCACTTAGATGACAGTCAGATATGGACAAATTCCCACAGACATGAATGTCAGGTTCCATAGCCCTGGGATCTAGCCCTGACTACAGACCAAACTTCACTGACTTGGTAGAATGACCACTCTTTCTTTCCAGAGTCATCCAGGGTCAGATAGAGATTAACAGAAAAAACAGGAAATTGATTCTCCATTGCAAGTTTCTCTGTGCTTCTGCACACAGAACATGCAAACCCTCTTAAAATAAAGCACTTGGGGCACCTGGATGGCTTAGTCGGTTGGTTAAGCATTCGGCTTCGGCTCAGGTCATGATCTTGCAGTTTGTGGGTTCGAGCCCTGCGTCAGGCTCTGTGCTGACAGCTCAGAGCCTGGAGCCTGCTTCAGATTCTGTGTCTACCTCTCTCCCTGCCCCTCTCCCACTCATGCTTTGTCTCTCTCAAAAATAAATAAACATTTAAAAACAAACAAACCACTTAGGAAACTCATTAGGGAGAGTGCAATCCCTGGCTTTTTCCCTCTGAGGAAAATACATACTGTTCTTCTCATACCTCATCTTTTCCTCATCATCAGATTCTAAAATTAGAACCTATTGTGCTGTTTAAAGTGACATATTTACCAACGTTGAAAAGAAAGTGAAGATATAAGATATTATAATGTTTAAAAACTATACAAATCACTTTTTCCTCTAGTAGCCAGTTTTTAAATCATAAAACCATGTGCTTTCTTTACCAATCCAAAGATGTCCTCCTACTTGTCCTTCTTTACCTCTTCCTGTCTCATTCGAACCATTATGAACACTCCCTTTCCTCACGCCTATATCCCAAATGTAAGTTCTAGTCATCCCACCTCAAATCAAATGATCTCTGAGAAGTTCCCAACTGTTCAGTTCTACTTGCCTAGTGTTATCTTCTGAGAGAAGCCCTTACTTCAATTGCAGGAAGAAATTTCCTGGCAGTTATCTTCTTTAATTTCCCACCATCTGTTTCTTTCTATGTTCTTCCAATCTTCCTTTCTTCACAGTGATCATCCATTTTAATCACTGAATTTCATAAGACAAAGTTGCCTATGTGACCACACCCCTCCCTCACCAACATCCTTTGGACTGTTCTAGAGGAACAATTGTAACACTCAGACTATTAAACTAGGCATGCCAGAGGGGCATTAAGCTAAACTTTTTTGTGGGGAGGCATAACGTAGGGCATCTAAGTCTTACAGGGCAATAGCAGGCTCTGAGTACATTGCTTCTTTTCCCCATATTCTATCATTTTGAGGATCCTTGGAGAGGGCTGACTCTGGACTATTCATGAAGACTTTCACACCCGGCTATAAGATTCCTCAATGTAAATGATAGCTACTGCCACTGCTACCCTCCCTAGAATCCTAAGGGTTGAAGTCCACTGTTGCTTTCTTCCATTTGTTGTCAGTCTTCTTCCCATTTTACAGATCTCCTTATGTTCCAGCTTCCCATATGCCTGAACACATTGTTTCCTCACTACATCTAAATATTGTTTAAAATTTTAAAAGATACTCCAAGTTATTTTACCTATTCTCCCAAAATAACATCTGGTATTTCGAATCATAGCCATGATACAAGAATGAAAATATGAACTTTATTGTGGCTATAAATATGAATGAAAATACTCATAAGAGTGGCTCAAGAATAACCTATTCACAGAAAATTAATACCTTTATTATAATAAAGAAACTGTTCATAATAACTGATAAGTCATTCAAAAGTGATCTAAGAAAAGGACTTCAGAAACTAATTAAGTTGTGATATCTGGACTACATAGATCAATCAGCAAGAATAGAAAAACGCTGAAAGAGTGAGATTTTCAGTCAGAAGATTAAGGCTCAAATCCTATCTCTGCTACTTACTAGCCATATGACCTTGAATAAATTTCTTAACTTTTGAAGTATATGCACCCAATACCTTTTTTAGTAAAGTAGTTGTGCTACCATTTTTTCATGCCTCCTTATATCCATTCCCTTTGACTTTCAGCTCCTCCCACTAAAAGTAGAGATTTGGGGGGTACCTAAGTGGCTCAGTCAGTTAAACATCCGACTTCAGCTCAGGTCATGATCTCATGGTTTGTGGATTTGAGCCCCACATCAGGCTCTGTGCTGACAGCTCAGAGCCTGGAGCCTGCTTCAGATTCTGTATCTCCCTCTTCTGTATCTCCCTTCTCTTGCTTGTACTCTCTCTCTCTCAAAAATAAATAAACATTAAAAAAAAATTTTTTTTTAAAGTGGAGACTATTACCTCATTCCCTGAATGAGGGTAACCTTGTACTTTGGTCCATAGGATGCAGGAGAGGTAGCAAGATGCCAGTACCTCACCTGAGCCTTGAGAGGACTTCCTGCCTTCACTCACTCTCCTGGAACCCTATGACATGCATGTTAACAAGCCCAGGCTAGCCTGCTGGAGACATAAGTCCAGTCACTCCTATGGGGCCCAGCTGAGAAGACCACCAAACTCCAGACCTATGAATGAGGTCATCCCAAACCACTCAGTTCCCAGAAATCTGCCAACTTACTGAAGATGCATGAGTAAGCCTGTTTAAGATCAGCTGAGCCTGTTCTAAACCAGAAGAATCACCCAACCAAGCCACAGACATGGTTAACTAAAGTCTTATTGTTTCAGGCTAGTAAGTTTTGGGACAATTAGCTACCCAGCAATAGCTAACTGATACATATACAATATAGGTTGTTGTGAAGGTTAAATAAAAATAACACAAAACACATCATGTACTCCATGCCATGCTTAGCACCTGGTAGATGTTTGATAAATTGCAGTTATTTTTATTATCATACCAAAATCATCTGTATTTTTAGGTTTATGAAGTAACATTCCAAAAGACAGTGTTTTCTAATATTTCTGTTTGAAATCTGTATCAGGCAGGGTACAAATGACAGAAATCCAAATCAACTTACATTAAACAAAAAAGGAGTGGTTTATTAGAGCTAACATCATACATAACTAGAGCCAGACCTCAAACAACATCACCATTTCCTTCCTCTCTTCTTTGTCTCTCTCAGTGTAGGCCTCATTCTGACAATTGCAGAAGGCCTGCTCCACAGAATGATAAAATTAGCCAGCCTCAGCTACTCATCCAGCTCCAGGAACTTAAAAGCAAAAGCAGTTTTCCACTATAGGAAAGTCTCAGACAAGGGCTCTCATTGGCCTAGCTTGGGTCATGAGTCATATCTTAACCAATCACAATGGCCAGGGGAAGAGGCTCTCTGACCCAATTAGGTCTTATGTAGATCCTTGTGTAAAGAGAAGCAGTAGAGACTGCACTAAAAGAGTAGGAAAAAAGAGGAAATGTGCTGAGTTGCAAAAATAATACTGCCAGAAGCCTGGAATGATAAGATGTGCTGCTGCCACCCTCTAATTCATGACATGTACAGTTGCCTCTTATTACCACTGGCCTACATCTGTGGACTTGGAGTCTATAGCTGTGTAAGGAAGAAAATAACCTGCCCTCAGAAACAGAATTCAGTGCTCTTTGTTTACTTCTTTCTCTGTAAACACTCCTTATAAGTCTCTTAACCACCATGATGTGGAGCAGCCACGGGAACATAAGGGAAATTAAACTAATGTACATGTATTTTTAAGGAAAGGCATTGTATTACACTTGATTTTCCATTCTCTTACTCTTATTCTCATTGCATTCTAACAAGGTTTTTGGTGTTCTGGATACTGAGATTTTAGAGCCTTAAGCTGCCATGGCTGAATTTACACCTAAGCTTTAAAGATGATGTCTCTTGTGAACTAAATCATAGGATTGTGGAGATAAAAGAAAACTTAGAGATCATTTAAATCCAAATTGGGTGAAAATAGCAAAGATATCTCAAGTTATAGGCTTTGGAGTCACGGGTGCCACGGTTTTTGCTTTTGCTGTGCTGTTCTAGTTCAATGTATGACATAGATGCTGCTGTATATATAAATATGCAATCCATGTATTATGCTATACTTCAGGAATCCTCCATTCAGTATCATTACAAAGGCTGAATGTCTTTAAAATTCAAAGCTAATAAGTACACGATCTAATTTATAACAAATTATTGCTATTGCTCAAGAGGTCAACCCAGAAATGAGGAATTCCAGCAAAGAACTGAGCAGATTAAGATAAATGTTGCCTTCTCATTTTGTCTATTTTATGATATTCTAATCAGTGGCTCATTTTCATTTGAACTGAAATACACACCTTACTGTATAATTTTAAATAACTAAACTAGTTAAAGCAATGATTTAGTTGTGCCAACCCTTTCCAGGGCATGTCAGATACTCTGACGGGAATTTATAGATAGTTACATTACCTTACCTTACAGAGCAGTTTTATTATGAAGAGACTTAACATTCAAGACAAACTAAGTCTATTTTTTGTTGCACAATGAGTAAGAACATGCAGAACTATCTCATGAATTCCAAGAGTTCTGGGGAGTTCTTTAATATTTAATTGTATTTAATTAACATTCCTTTTATCTCCTTCAATTTAGTTTGCCTGTGACTTTCCAGCTATAAAATGTAAAAACCACATGTAGACTGAATCAGCAGAATTAATATGGGTAAAACTCTTAAAATATATGTGCTCAAAATGCCATATCTTACTAAAGCTTATCTATATAAAGTTTAGCAGAGGAAAACTACTAGAGAAATGCAGAAGATAACCTTAACACTATATCTAGGCACAAAACACAATCAGTATGCTGAAAGAAAATGGAGATCAGCTAATGAAATTTTTTTTCTGAAAGAAGTTCTGGGTATAAATATTTATAAATACTAAATTTTTTATACGTATAGAAGACATATATTGTGTATCTTGATTGTGAAGTGAAATTGAAAAAGAACTACATAGCTAAAACAAAGCAGGAGATCATCTACAAGTGAAGAAACTTGGGACCCAAAGAGGTGGGGTGACTTGAACCTATGAACACTGCTATTTGGTGAAAGCCCACAACTAGAATCCACGGCTCTGGCATTCCCACTATCTATTTATTAGGTTGGTCTGCACAAGATGCAAGCAGAAGGCAGCTTTATTCTTTTCTACACTGTCTCTTCAAACCTGCTTTCTGGACTCCTTTTCTAAACCCTTGAATGGAAGGTCTAATAGCTCTCCCTATCCCTTTAAGTTGCAAGAATAATCTTACGTATGTTAAAAGTCTCTTGTTTACTATCAAAATTCCAACATCTTATTGAATTTAAATTGGCTCCCCTGAGCTATCTTCCTAAGATGCAGGCCTGTGGGGTTAGGTTACTCTACCTTTCTTGCCCTTAAAAATAACCCCACTTCTGGTCTAGGGGAAACACACACCTTTGCTACACCCCTTTCATGATGGAGAAGATTGTTTCTACCAAAGCTCTCTCTCTCTTTTGAGCTACTGCCAGGTATGTGTAACTTCAGCCAGTCTCTCTTAGTGAGTATCACTGTCCTTGAGTCTCCCAAATTCCAAGGCATACATGTCAAGCTCTCCCAGAAGTTCCCCATGGGGAGATGGGTATCTTACGGCACACTAATGAGTCTCTCAAATAGCCCTCATCACCAACTCTTCAACTCTAACCTCAGAGGTAAGCAATGGGCTAAATACAGGCAGAACTGGTTACCCAATCATTTGACATGACCCATTTAGGTAATCGATTTAGAATTTGGAAGCACTTGGTACCTATTATGTTTATCTTGGCATTGGGGCTTTGACCATATCTTTGAGACAACAGGAATAAAGGTCACATTTTAAATCTGATACTGCCTCTGCTAACTAAAGACATGGAGAAGAAAAAAAAAAACATATATTAGAATTAATGAGATAAATTAATATTGAGAAATGTTCAAAGGTACCTTTTCTCTTTTTAAAATGTTTATTTGTTTTGAGAGACAGAGAGAGCGAGAGCAGGCATGTGGGCAAGGGAGAGGCAGAGAGAGAGGAAGAGAGAGAATCCAAGCAGGCTCTGTGCTTTTGGCACAGACCCCAATGGGGGCTCAATCTCATGAACCGTGAGATCATAACCTGAGCTGAAATCAAGAGTGGGACACTTAATTGACTGAGCCACCCAGGCATCCCTCAAATATGCCTTTTCTTAAGGATTTTTTTTTAGCTTAATAATGGGTTAAGAAAATAACCATAAACACAGAATTGGAAGGGACTTTTAAATTCATTCAACTATCTATCAGTTGCTAAGACATTTCCATGCTTGAATACTCTAATAATGGAGAAGTCACCATCTTTTGAAATAGTCTGTACCTATCTGGGGTTGCTTGCAACCATCAGAGGGTCATTACATGAAATGCAAAACTGTCTAAGGTCTCCACCCCCTCGATTTTAATTTGAACACAGAACAAGTTTAATCCCTCTTTCACAGGCAGACTTCCAAATATGTGAAGCCAGTGTTACTCCATCTTCTGATGTAGTATTTTCTAATACTCAGTTTCTTCAGCCATGCCCTTCATAACAGTGTTTGCAGCTCTTATCATCTTGCTTGTCTCCTTCCTGAACAGTCCCTAGCCTAGCAATGCTCCACTTGAGGTACAGCACCCAAAATCGAAGAGAGGGTGGTCCAGCCAGTAGAAGAGGGAACATCTCCTCTCTCCTTTGCCATGCCACATTTTTTTAAATAAAACCTAAATTAGTATTTACTGACAGTCATGGTACACAGCTTATTTATACTATATTCACTGCCAACTACACTCCCTTAAGTCTTTTCTAGATGTGCTACAGCTAAGATATGACTTACCCTGTATGTATGCTGTTGATTTTAGGACTCAAGTAGTGGCCTTTACATAGATCCTCTTATTTTTTTTTTTATATATATTCTCCTTAAAATCACTCTTCTAGCACTCACCAAGTTCAACTAGCCTAAGATTTTAGAACTCTATTTGACCACTTAATTTATTCTCTTTAACTTCATATCATCTCAAATTTTGTAAGAATGCTTTCAACATCTTCATCCAAATCACTAATAAAAAGTATTAAAGAATAAAGGCCAAGGACATCCCTAGAAACATCCCTCCACTTGACATCAATCTATTAAACAGCACCACCTTGGTAGTTAATCAATTATCAATATACATAATGACACTTATACCGCACTTCAGCCAAAGGTGTGTTGAGAGACAACACCTTTCTGTCAACACCACACTGTCAAGTGTGTTGCTCAAATCAGATTTCTAGGTTTTCCACCCTTCCCAGCTCTGGAGGTCTGGACACTTTGTTTAAAAAGGAAAGTTTGCTGTGATGGGTGTTAAACCTAGTCTGGCTTCTCGTGAATAAATGATGCTGTTTCACCAATCATTTATTTTATCTTACAGAATTGATACGACATTTGTTATTATAATTTACTGAAATCACTTCTTCTCCTTTTGAACGTTTGAAGGATAAGAATCCTCAAACTTCTGTCTTTTAGGCCTTTTTGGGCTCTCTATGGTTTCTCACAGATCCCCCCACATCCATGGATGCTCACTTTCAAGTTGCCTCAGTACAAAGGATTTAATTTACTCAGCTGAGAGACTTCATATCTCTAATGGAGCAGCTGGAAATTCTCTTTCAGTGGCTAAAACAAATATTAACACTAATATAACTAAAGCCACTCATTAGAAAGCCAGGCTTTGGGTTTTGAGCTGTTTGAGCTATTCCATGTACCTGAGGAGCGCCTGTCTTACAGAACATCCTCCAACGCTTCTATCTGCTCCCCAAAGAAAGACTCTAGCACCATGAAAGAGCAAAGTTACTGATATGGAAACAGATGTCTCTAAAAATACCCTTGGAAATATATGGACATGAAACACATGCCATATATATATTTAGTTACAAAAATAAAAAATCATATTTTTATCTAGCAACTATTTATTTCCAGATATGTGACTAAGCACTGCAATCAAGTCATACCTGACTTAAAAAAATACTTAGACAGATTGAGCTGTCTAACCCACAAAAGAAGCATCTATGAATAATTCAACCCCAATTGCCATGTATATTTTCTGGCAGGCTGGCTCCTGACTAAAGCACTGGCTTTACTCTCCTGACTGGCTTAGGACATACAGTTCTGTGGCATAGGTAATCTTACCACTTAAAGATGTGTCAGTCTCGTCTGGACTGGAAGCCATAAGATGTTCTTTTGGGTTACTCAAAGTAACATATTAAAACAGGTCTTTCCTGTACAACTTGACCAGATTAAAAACAAAAACACAACAAAACAAAAAACAAAATCTAACCTCTAAAAAAATAGTATAAAACAAGGTTTAAAAACACCTAGGAAGATGGGGTGATTCTACTCAAATATGGATATTCAATTACTCATTTCATTCCAGTTAAAGTGTAACTATAAATTACAGTGAAGATTTTGTCCTTTGCTTGTACTGCCACCTGGTGGTATCCTGCTTATACTAAAACAGACCCATAAAGGAATTTTTTTAAATTAGCATTCATTTACCATTCAGTTTGCAGTATCACCATCGTTGACAAGTCAGTACTTTCTATAAAATGGTGCAGAGAAAATTTTACAGAAATCTTTGTTAACCAGGTTAGAGACAAACGACATCTTACTCAAACACACCATTTATATACGAACACATTAAGCATTAATGATTAGTACATTCACAGTGAAAAATCTGTTAAGAAAAACATTTAAGCCCAATCGCTTTCCCAAAATAAGTACAAAATTAAAGAAACAAGGCCTCTATAAACACAAACAGGCCTAGTTTTTAGAAAAAAAAAAGTCAACATAAATATCAGAAAAACAAATTGTAAATTGTAAATTTAGGGGTCAAATAGTATTATTACAAATCAGTAGGGTTACAAAAATATTTTTCACCGAATTCCTTAAGGTTTTGACACTTCTTGGTATGTTTTAGAATTCACGTTTCTCTTTTGTAAAATCTCTCTTTTTGCCTTTGATTCTACTAGGTTCTCAGCATTCACATGGATTAACATGAATGATTTAATTATTAAGGATTGTATTTGTTATGATTATATTTATTATAAGAATTTGGCCAATATGATACATGGAATTTCTCTTTAATTATTAAAGACAAAGAAATTTTAAATTTTGCCAAATTAAGATTATCAATTATTTTCTTACTCCCTCCAATGGTTTTGTTTTTAAAATAAATTTTATTTATTATTTTGAAAGGTAATACTTTCTCGAGATCAAAAAGTAAGATAAATCGCTCTACTACCTCATCATTCATTGTAACCAGTTTCTTGCCACCTTCCAAGCCATTGATTTTCAAGTTTATTCAGTACTGTCTATAATCAAGCAAGTATTTTTACATAGCTCTTTTAACATTTTTTCCCATTTAATTCTGTAAACTACATAGGCCTTATTTTGCTTTACATCAAGTAAAACTTTTTTTTTTTCAACATGACAAGTCACTCTTGCCAGCAACATGTGTGGGTTAAACCCACCTTTCTCTGCTGATTTGGGAAGTTTGCTTTAAGACATATCAAGACTTAACATATACTCAGAATTGTTATGAGTTATATCTTCCATTCCATTGATAGATGAGTACTTGTGCCATTACCATACAGATTTAATTATCTTATAAAGTTTAAAATATGTCTTAATATTAATATTAGAATAGAATTAGAATATGTTGAATATTTGGGGTGCCTGGGTGGCTCAGTCGGTTATGCCCTGACTTGGGCTCAAGTCATAATCTTAGCAGTTCGTGGGTTTAAGCCCCGTGTTAGGCTCTGTGCTGGCAACTCTGAGCCTGGAGCCTGCTTCGGATTCTGTGTCTCCCTCTCTCTCTGCCCCTCCCCTGCTCATGCTCTGTATCTACCTCTCTTTCTCTCAAAAACAAACATTAAAAAATTTCTAAAAAATAGAGTATGTTTAACATTTAATATTAAAGAAGGAGTTAGTCCTCTACCATTACTATTCTTTTTCTAAACTGATATGGCTATTCTCATCAATTTCTTATTCCAAATGAACTTGAGAATAATTTTGTTAGGTTCCCAAAGAATTTGACCAAGTTACTTTAAGAAAGAGACTTGGTGAGAATTTCTCTAAATTATAAATTATTTTGGGAAGAATTATTACCTTTACACATAGGTTATTAGTAGAATAAGCAGCCTTAGTGATAAGCCTTTCTGATGTTCTTAAGCTGGATGATTTTTCAAGGAGCAAATTGATGAAGAAACTCAAAAGGTGTTTTGTGCCTGCAAATATGGCAGGAGAGATATGCAGGAAAACCCCCTAATTCAGAATAATTAAAAGTGCTGGATAAAATATTTTTAAATATCATTCTAAATTAATGGTTGAGTTGGTTAAAAAATAGGGGAAGTCCTCAGAGGCCACAAATAAAAGTCAACTTGAATACAAAGCAAGTTCTGGAGCTGGCATTTGCTTGGGACCTCTCTCCGGGTGGCTTAGAGTTTAGGCTTCCTAGAGCCATATGGGAGTCAGGAGATAAGACATGAGGCCTGAGTGAAGTGGGAAACAGAACTTTCCATGTATGACCCGTGTGTAAGGTTGTGTCCCGTGAAAGGCAACATCCTTGGTAAGTGAATTAGGTGAGGAGAGGGGGAATAACACTATAGAGACAACCAGTAGAGACAATAAGCCTAAGTATTATGAAGAAGGATAAAATGAGGGGAAAAGTTTCCCTTGAAAATTACTAACACCAGTCTCTGCTCATATAGAATAGGGTACATCCTATCTTATGTGCAGTGGATAGGATAGTCTGAGAGTGTTCATGGGTTAGCAGTGTCCCAAGTACCCAGCAATACCAAACATAACCCTTTCGAGAGGAACAGACCCAAATGGATACCACAACTTAAAAAAAAAAAAAACAAAAACAAAAACAAAAACAAAAACAAAACAACCTAGGAGAAAATAGACAAGGGACAGTGAGTTGAAACAGAGTTAGACTATACAAATTTTTTACCTATAGGATATCAGATGAGTATGTTTAATATATTTCAAGAAATAAAAGAGGGTACATAACAAAGGAACAAAAGATATCACAAATAACCTACATCTTTGAGAAAGAACCAAAGAAAAATCCTAGAAAAATTTCTAATAATTGATATTAGCAACTCAACGTTTGGATCTGGTTCAAGATGGCAATAGAAGAGGCTTTTTTTTTTTTTAATTTATATCCAAGTTAGTTAACATATAGTGTAATAATGATTTCAGGAATAGAATTTAGTGATTCATTACTTACATATAACATCCAGTGCTCATCCCAACAGGTGTCCTCCTTAATGCCCCTTGCCCATTGGGCCCATCCCCCAACCCAAAACCCCTCCAGCAACCTTGTTTGTTCTCTGTATCAAAGAGTCTCTTATGGTTTGTCTCCCTCCCTGTTTTTATTACTTTTGCTTCCCTTCCTTTATGTTTATCTGTTTCATATCTTAAATTCCACATGAGTGAAGTCATATGATATTTGTCTTTCTCTGACTAATTTATTTCACTTAGCACAATACACTCTAGTTCCATCCATGTTGTTGCAAATGGCAATATTTTATTCTTTTTAATCACTGAGTAATATTCTCATATAAGAGGCTCTTGACCTCACCTCCTCCTATGGACACACCAAATCTACAGATACATACAGACCAAGTATCTCTGAAAAAAAGCCAGAAACTATCTGAGTGGCTCCCACACATTGGGTAAATGAGAAAAGACTCATAAAACCCGGCAGAAGAGGCTAATAAACAATCTCACCATAAACCCCACCTCTGGCACAGCAACACACAACCCGGAGGGAACTTCCAACTTCAAGCCTTGCACTTCCACCTAAGAAATGGGTGACCAAAACGCCAGATTTTGAAAGTTAATGGGGCTTGCATCCATGAGACCAACAAGGCTATAGAAAACTAAGAGACAGTTCTTAAAGTGCTTACAAGGACTTACCACAGCAAACTCCTTAGGGTCCAGCTTAAACATGGCCAGGCTTTCTGTGAAAGAGGTCTATCTACACATCTTAATACCTATAGCCTGCACAGTGGGCCTCTAATTTAGTGCACAACAAAGGGCTGACTACAATACCCTCCAGAGACCAGGGAGCTGGTGGGTACCACCTTTGTGCTCTCTTGCTGCCTCATGCCAGATTGCCAATATTTCCAGGAAAGGAGCTTGTGTATACATCTGGCGACCCAGTTTTTGTGGCTGCCATCCAAAAGATGCCCTTTCATCACCTGGCTCTAGTGGCCAGTGTGGCTTACATTTTCAGGTCCCTCCCACAAAACTGTAACAAACAGAGAAATAGTTCTTGGCCACTTATCCCCTCAGGACACAGTGCTGAGGCCACAGACAGAAATGCCCATCTCCCAGTCTTCCCCTGAAAGAGGCATATTTGATATTTTAAAAGCTGCTGCCTGGAAGTTAAGCTTCCAATGAGCCTGAATCTAGGTGTTGACTGAGATCCTCCCCTTTGGGACACTGACAGATCTTGACACACTTTCAATACTGGAAGCCACCAAGAACAAAAAAGACTGCTTAGGCAATCACAAAGACTTAAGAGACAACCAATAGCTAGGGCAAGGTTGAATGATATGGTTCTTCTTCCACATGAGAACAAGTCCATCAAGACTAGGAAATGTGGATATTTTATCTAAGGCATAGAAATCATCACTGAGAGGAAAAATGAAGAAATAGAGGAATATGTTCCAAATGAAAGAACAAAACATCAGAATAAGACTTAATGAAACAAAAATAAGTGATCAACCTAACAAAGAGTTCAAATAATGGTCATAAAGATACTCACTGAGGCCAGGAGAACAATGCATGAATAAAGTAAGAATTTTAACAAAGGGATAGAAAATATAACAAAGTACCATACAGAAACCACAGAGCTAAGGAATACAAAATCTAAGCTGAAAAATTCAATAGAGGGGTTCAATAGCAGACTGGTTGCAATGGAAAAAGGATCAGTTACTCAAAGATAGAATAGTGGAATTCATCCAATCAGAAGAGCAAAAGAAAAAAGAAAAAAAGATAGCTTAAGGGACTGTTGGGACACTATCAAGCAGGCCAATATTTGCATGATAGGGGATCCAGAAGGAGGAGAAAGAGGTGGAAAACTTACTTGAAGAAACAATGACTGAAAACCTCCCTAACCTGGGGAAGAAAAAAGACATTCAGAACCAGGAATCCTAGAGAGTTCCAATAAAATAAACCCAAGAAGACCTACACCAGGATGCATAATTTAAGTATCAAAAGTAGAAAGTAAGAAGAGAATTTTAGAAGCACCAAGAGAAAAACAATTTGTTATATACAAGGGAACCCCCATTAGACTATCAGCAGAAACTTTGCAGGCCAGCAAGGAGTGGCACAATATATTCAAAGTGCTTAAAGAAAAAACTGCCAATCAAGAATACTCTACCTGGCAAAGTTGTCCTTCAGAACTGAAGGAGAGATAAAAAGTTATCTAGACAAGCAAGAGCTTAAGAAGTCCAGCACCACCCCACTGGCCTTATAAGAAATGTTAAGGTGATTTCTTTAAGCTGACATGAAAGGGCTCTAATTAACAACAGGAAAATATCTGAAAGTATAAATCTCACAAGAAAAGGTAAAAACATAGTTAAGTTCAGAATAACCTAATGTAATGGTGGTGGGTTAATCATTTATAAATCTAGCATGAAGTTAAAAGACAAAAGTAGTAAATGTAACTGTAACTACAATAATTTGCTAATGGATACACATGTAAAAAGACAAATTATGACATTAAAAATATAAAACATGAGAGGGGAAATAAAAATGTAAAGCTTTTGAATGCATTTAAATTTAATTGTTATCAGCTTAAAATAGACTATTATAACTCTAGAATGTTTGATGTAAGCTTCATGGTAACCACAAAGCAAAAGCCTACAGTAAACACACAAAAGATACACAGAAAGGAATCTAAATATATCATTATAGAAAAGTATCAAATCACAAAGGAAGAAAACAAGAACAAAAGAATTACAAAACAGTGAGAAAACAATTAACAAACTGGCAATAAGTCCATACGTATCAATATTTACTTTAAACATTACTGGACTAAATTCTCTAGTCAAAAGAACAAGAGTAGTTCAATGTAGTAAAAAAATATAAGACCTGGGGCACCTGGCTGTCTCAGTTGGTAGAGCATGCAATTCTCGATCTCAGGGTTGTAAGTTCAAGCCCCATGTTGTGTGTAGAGATTACTTAAAAATGGAATGGAATGGAATAAAATAAAATAAAATAAGACCCAACTATATGCTGCCTACAAAAGACTTACTTCAGCTTTAAGGACACACATAGACTGAAAGTGAAGGAATAGAAAAAGATATTCCCCAACCTGGGGAAGAAAAGAAAGCATGGGTAGCTATACTTATATTAGACAAAACAAACTTTAAGACAAAGACTAATAAGAGACAAAGAAGGTCGTTACATGATGATAAAATGGTGAATCCAAGAAGAGGATATGGCAATTGTAAATATTTATGGACCCAACATAGGAGAACCAAGATATACAAAACAAATACTTACAGAACTAAAGGGGGTAATAGACAGCAATACAGTAATAGTAGGGGACTTCAACACCTCATTTTCATCAATGGGTAGATAATCCAGACAGAAAATCAATAAGGAAACATTGGACTTAAACTACACATTATACCAGAGGGATTTAATAGACATTTACAGAACCATTCCATCAAAAAGCAGTAGAATATTCATCTTGAGCAAATGTGGAACATTCTAATTCTCCAGAATAGATCAATCATATGTCAGGCCACAAAACAAGTTTTAATAAATTTAGAAGACTAAAATCATATCAAGCATCTTTTCCAATTCCCATGGTATAAAACTAGAAATCAATTATAAGAAGAAAACTGGAGAATTCACAAATACGTAGAAATTAAACATGTTACTGAATAACAATGATCAAAGAAGAAACTAAAAGATAAATAAAAAATATCTTCAGACAAATGAAAAAGGAAATATAACAACCAAGACTGAAGGGATTCAGCAGAAAACAATTGTTAGAGTGAAGTTCACAGCAATAAGTGCCTATAGTAAAAAATGAAAAAGATCTCAAACAAACAATCTAACTTTATACCTTAAGGAACTAAAAAAGAACAAATGAAGCCCAAACTTACCAGAAGGAAGGTCATAAAGATCATAGCCAAAATAAGTGAAATGGAGATTAAAAAGACAATAGAAAAAATCAATGGAACTAAATGTTAATTCTCTGAAAATATAAATAAAGTAGGTAAATCTTTAGCTAGATTCACTAAGAAAAAAGAGAGAAGATGCAAATAAAATTAGAAATTAAAGAGGAAATGGTGGCATAACTACTAAACAGAAATACAAAGGATCATACAAGACTACTATGAACAATTATACGCTAGCAAATTGGACAACCTAGAAGAAATGAATAAATTCCTAGGAACATACTACCTACCAAGACTGAATCATGAAGAAATAAAATCTGAACAGACCAATAACAAAGAGATTGAATTAGTAAACAAAAACCTCTTAACAAACAAAAGTTCAGGGTCAGATGGCTTTACTGGTGAATTCTACCAAACATTTAAAGAAGAATTAAGGGGCACCTGGGTGGCTCAGTCAGTTAAGCATCCAACTCTTGGTTTTGGCTTAGGTCATGATTTCATGGTTTAGGCTCTTCACAGACATTATCAGGCCTGCTTGGGATTCAATCTCTCTCCCTCTCTCTACCCCTCCCCTGCTCACATGTTCTCTGTCTCTCAAAATAAAAATTTTTTTAAAATGAAGAATTAATATAAATCCTTCTTAGACTCTTCCAAAAAATAGAAAATAAAGGAGCTCTCCCAAACTCATTTTATGAGGCCAGATTTCCTTGGTACCAAAACCAGATAAGGACACTATAAGAAAGAAAATTACCAGCTAATATCCCTGATGAACATACATGTAAAAATCCTTAAAAAAAAAAAAAATTAGCAAACTGAATTCAACAGTACATTAAAAGGATCATACACCATGATCGGGTGGGATTTATTTTAGGGATGTGAGGATGGCTCAATATCTGCAAATCAATCAATATGATATACCACATTAATAAAGTGAAGGATAAAAATCATATGATCATCTCAAAAGATGCAGAAAAAGCATTTGACAGAATTTAGCATCCATTCATGATAAAACTCTCAAAGTGGCTATAGAGGGAACATATCTCAACACAGTGATGCCTTATGCCATATATGCCACATATGACAAGCCCATAGCTAACATCATACTCAACAGTGAAAAACTGAAGACTTTTCTCTTGGAAAAGGACTATGACACCCACTCTTGCCACTTTTATTCATCCAAATAGTGGAAGTCAAGCTAGATTTATTAGGCAAGAAAAAGGGAAAAACAAGCATCCAAATGAGAACAGAAGAAGTAAAACTGTCTCTAATTCCAGATGACATATTATATACAGAAAAACCTAAAGACCATCAAAAAACTTAAATGAATTCAGTAAAGCTGCAGGATACAAAATCATTATACAAAAATCAGTTGTGTTTCTATACACAAAAAGGGCAGAAAGAGAAATTAAGAAAACAATCATATTTACAACTGCATCAAAAAAAATAAAATACCTAGGAATAAATTTAATCAATGAGGTAAAAGACCTATACAATGAAAACTATATGCCACTGATAAAGGAAATTGAAGAAGACATAAATAAATGGAAAGATATTCAGTGCTCATGGATTAGAAGAATTAACATTGCTAAAAGGTCCCTAACACCCAAAGTGATCTACAGATTCAATGCAATCCCTATCAAAACTCCAGTGGCAGAGTGCCTGGGTGGCTTAGTCAGTTAAGTGTCCAACTCTTGATTTCAGCTCAGGTCATTACCTCGCGGTTCATGGGATTGATCCCCCTGTCAGGCTCTGTGCTGATAGCACTGAGTCTGCTTGGGATTCTCTCTCTCCTCTCTTCCCCTGTGCTCATACCCACACACTCTCTCTCTCTCAAAATAAATAAGCATGAAAAAAAAAAAAAACCTCCAAAGGTAGTTTTCATAGAAATAGAACAAATGACCCTAAAATTTGTATGAAACCACAGAAGATTCCAAATAGCCAAAGCAATCTTGAGAAAAAACAATCTGGAAGCATCACACTTCCTGTCTCTAAACTCTATTACAAAGCTATAGTAATCAAAATAGTACAATATTAGCATAAAAACAGACATATAGATCAATAGAACAGAACAGAGAGCCCAGAAATAAACCCATGTAAGGCCAATTAATATATGGCAGAGGAACCAAAACTATACAATGGGGAAAGGACAGTCTTCAACAAACAGTGATGGGAAAACTGGAAAACAACATGCAAAAGAATGAAACTGGACTACTATCTTATACCACATACAAAAATCAACTCATAATGAATGAAGGACTTGAACATAACACCTGAAACCATAAAGCTCCTAAGAGAAAACACAGACGGACAGTAGGCTCCTTGACATCAATCTTGGCAATGATTTTTTTTGATTTGATAACAAAAGCAAAAGCAACAAAAGCAAAAATAAACACATAAGAATTACCTCAAACTAAAAAGCTTCTGTAGAGCAAAGAAAACAACAAAATGTAAAGGCAACCTACAGAATAGGAGAAAATGTGTGCAAATCTGATAAGGGGCTAATATCCAAACTATACAAGGAACTCCTACAACTCAATAGCAAAAAAACAATCCAATTTAAAAATGGGCAGAAGATTTGAACAGACATTTTCCAAAGACATACAGATGGTCAAAAGACACGAAAAAATGTTCAACATCACTAATAATCAAAGAAATGTAATGTCAAAATGTAATGTTACTAATAATCAAAGAAATGTAATGTCAAAACCACAATGAGATGCCACTTCACACCTGTTAAAATGGATATTATCAAAAAGACAAGAAATAACAAGTGTTTGTAAGGATGTGGAGAACAGGGACCCCTTGTGCACTGTTGGTGGGAATGTAATTGGTGCAGGCACTATGGAAAACAATACTGAGTTTCCTCAAAAAATTAAAAATAGAATTACCATATGACCCAGCAATTTCTCTTTGGGGTATTTATCCAAAGAAAACGAAATTATCATCTTGAATATTTGCAATAGCCAAGACATGGAAAAAACCTAATTGCCCATCCATGAAGAAATAGATAAAGCAAATTTTATATCTAAAACAACATATGTGTTTGCTTTATCCATATGTGTGTGTGTGTGATCAGCCATTAAAAAAGTAGGAAATTCTGCTACTTGCAATAATATGGGTGGATAGACCTTAAGGATATTACACTAAGTAAAATAAGTCAGAGAACTACAAATTCTGTATGTTCTCACTTATATGTGGAATATTCAAAAAGAACTGAATTTATAGATACAGAGAACAGATTGGTAGTTGCCAGAGGAAGGGCATGGATGGGGGTGAAGGGAGTAGGCAAATTGGGTGAAGGTAGTCAAAAGGTACAAACTTCCAGTTCTAAGATAAAAAAGTCCTGAGGATGGGATGTACAGCATGGTGACAATAGTTAACAATACTGTACCGTACATGTAAAAGTTGCTAAGAGAGTAAATCATAAAAGTGAACAAGAAAAAATTGCAACTATGTGGTGATAGATGTTCACTAAACTTACTGTGGTGATCATTTTACAACATACACACATGTCAAATCACTATGTTATATACTTGAAACTAATACAATGTCATATATCAATTATATCTCAATAAAATTAGTTAAAAGTAAAATTAAAAGATAATCAGATAATATAATAAGGTATGATAAATCTATTTTTGGTCTTTGTCCCTGGTTCTTGGCACAGAGCTCCTAAAACCTTTGGATTTTCTGAATGACAGAAGTATCTTTTATTATTCAGGACAGGCCCCTTCCAGTTATGTTTATATCATTAAGGTGACTCTTGGTAGTCTCCCTTGGTAGCTTCAGGAGTGGAACTTCTTGCCAGAGGAATCAACCATGTGACTACAGAGATGGAATTTTCAGCTCTACCCATCTAACCCCCATCTTGGGAAAAGTGTGAGGGGTTAGAGATTTTGTTCAATCACCAACAGCCAGTGATTTAACCAATCATTCCTGTGTAATGGAACCTCCATAAAAACTCCTACTAGACAGGGAGATTCTTGGTTGGTTAATACATCCAAGTGCTGGGAACGTGGCATAGCCAGGGAAGGCATAGAAGCTCATGCTCCTCCTCACACTATACTTTGCCTTATGCATCTCTTCCATTTGGCTGTTTCTGAGTTGTAGCCTCTATAATACACTGGTAATAGTAAGCAAAGTGTTTTCCTGAGTATGTGAGTCCTTGTAGTGAATTACCAAACCTGAGGTGGGGGAAGGGTCATGTTAACCCCCAAATTTTTGGTTGGGCAAAAGTGTGAGTAGCCTGACCATCCCATTGCAGCTGGCAAATGAAATGAGGGCAGTCTTGCAGGAGTAAGCTCTTAACCTGTAGGGTCTGATGCTAACTCAAGGGAATTAGTATCAGAGTTTAAGTGAATTAGACACCCAGTTGGTGTCAAACAATCAAAGAATCGGTTGGTGTGAGGGAAAAAACTCAGAACAATGAACAACTTCCTGCTAACAAACTTGAAAAGAGACATTTTCCTAGGAAAGATGTTTGGAAGTCATTCCAAACATGACTAAAGAAGAAAAAACCTGAATGGTCCTATAACCATTAAAGAAATTCAATCAGTAGTTAAAATTTTTCCCATAAAGAAAATACTAGGCCCAGATAGTCTTAAAAGTCTGTGGCTTATGTTTAAGGCACCTGGGTGGCTCAGTCATTAAGCATCTGATTCCGGCACAGAATCAGATTTTTTTTTTTATTTTTAAAATTAAAAAAAATTAATTCTGGGTATATCTGGGTGGCTCAGTCAGTTGAACATCTGACTCTTAATTTCAGCTCAGGTCATGATGTCAAGGTTCATGAGATTAAGCCCCATATCTGCCTCTGCACTGACAGCGTGGAACCTGTTTGGGATTCACTCTCCTTCTCTCTGCCCCTCCCCTGCTAGAGTGTGTGCTTTCTCTCTCTCTTTCTCTCTCTCTCTCCCCCCCCCCAAAATATAAATAAATAAACACTTTAAAAAGTTAATCCTGACATTATATTAAATTTTTTGGAGAAGAGGAAAATTTCATCAAGTAAATTTATAAAGCCATTACAGGCATATTCCACAAAACATTTCCCTGATGGATGTTTTCCCAGTAAATTCCCTCCTGTATTTAATTCTCCAACACCTACAACGTATATATTTCTCAAACTAACATGTCAACTGATATTTATGTAGGAAATGCTTTATTTAGCACCCCAAAACTCAATACATTTTTACCACCACCACCCACCAACAACAACAAAGGTATAGGAAATGCCTTGAGTTACATTACAAACGTTGGTAAGATGTCCACACCATGTCAGCAAATCAAAAGCATACTGAATATCAAAGAAGGGGATCACAAATGCTACTGGTGATAAAAGAAGCATTAAAATATCATCCTTATTGTGAATCATTCTCTGTCACATTCCCACAGTGTCTCTCGTATTTCATATCGCCCTTTTCCCTATGGTTTTATAGAATAAGAACCAAAAATGTTGACAAAGCGTTAAAGAACTTAATAGAGAAGGAAGAAAAAAAAGCAGAAAAGTAGTAACAATGAAAGAGAGGCTGTTACTGCTGACAAAGCAACTATTTATTAACAACTATATTGTTTAGTGATTCAGGAAGCAAAGTTATGAATATTTACATCCTAATGCTATACTTTGCTATTTAATGGAGGTTTGCTTACCATGTTTTAGTTATATTTTAGGAAATTGATTTGGGTTAACAAGCCACCCATTATAATTTTACCATTTAAAATAAAAATAGGAGCACTAGGTGGCTCAGTCAGTTGAGCATGTGACTCATGATTTCACCTCAGGTCCTCATTTCAAGGTTCGTGAGTTCAAGCCCCACATCAGCTCCATGCTGAGTGTGGAGCCTGCTTGGGATTCTCTCTCTCCCTCTTTCTCTAGCCCTCCCCAACTTGTGCACATGCTCATGTACTCTTTTTCTCTCTCAAAATAAACTTCAAAAAAAAATAATGAGAAAGAGATAAAAGCTTTTGCAGATGATGTGATTTTTTAGAAGAAAACCCAAAGAAATATACAAATGACTTTAAATTATAAAAAGTATTCAAATTATTTAATATCTGTTGGATATTAATTTGGATCTATAGCACCCACCAGAAACAAACATCAACCTCATACGGTTAGAATGAAATGTGCATAGTTCATCTGCAAAACTGTACTTATGCTCCTGATGAAAAAACTGGAGTGGGACAAGGAGGGGGATAAGAAAAACAGCTCACTTTTCACTCTCTGCCCCTTACAGGGAGTTTGTTTGGTTGGTTTGTTTTGCTGCCATAACATATTAACACAAATTTAGCAGCTTAAAACAACACAAATTTATTATCACACCTCTGTCGACAGAAATCTGGCATGAGCCTCACTGGCTAAAATCAAGGAATCAGCAGGGTCGTGCTCTTTTCTGGAGACTCCAGGAAGGAACCTGTTTCCATGCTCATTCAGGTTGTTGACAGAAGTCAGTTTCCTGCAGTTGTAGAAATGAAGTCCCTGGTCCTTGCTGTCACCTGAGGGCCATTACCAGCTTCTAGAGCTGAAACTGTATTCTTTGACTTCAAAGATCTTCCTCCAGTTTCAAAGCTAGCAATGGAAGGTTGAGTCCCTCTCCTGCCTTCTCTTCGGCCACATCTCTAATTCCTCTGCCTTCTTCTTTGATTTTTATCTCATCTCATGGTCCCTAACATTAATCACATATTCACAGGTTCAGGAGAGGAGGATGTGGAACATTTGGTGGACCATGATTCTGCCTACCCCACAAGGAAACCCAGCTTCTTCCATGTTTGCACTATCGCTACCTGTAGCTTGTACATCCTTATAATAAAGCCTCAGCCCCAGCAAACAAGGGTGGTGGGAAAACTAGGTAGAAAACATCCTCTATATTTTTCTTGTGTCCTTGCTGCTGGCCTTAGCTTAATTATTGGATTTTCTTTATCAGGCTGTGTGAGGTTGAAGCAGACAGGAAGATGAAGAATTTAGAACTGATTTCCTGACAACACTAATCCGGTAATTGGAACAAATGCCTCCCCTCTTTCTACTCTTGAAACCATCCAGAGTTTGGGAAAGAGATATAAAGGGGACAATAGGAAAGAGGAAGGCAGGAGCAAAAATGTCAAGCCATTAAAAGACAAACATAAGCATATTTGTCCTTTCCTTAAGAACTCAACCCAAGAAGATTCCATACCTGAGGTGGTGATAAATGAGAGGAAGAGCTAAGCTCCTAAGAGTCATTTGTTGGGTGTTATGATGTATTACGCAGTGCTAGATGATTCCACAAGCCTTTCTTAATTCTTTAAACTAACATGTGGTTCATGGGTATAGTTATTATCCTGTAAATGAGGAACCTTGGGGCTCAGAGAGGTGGTCATTTACTTGAGAGAACAAATGTCAGAGCTGGATGTAAACCTAGGTCGGGGGGCTGCTCCAGCTCAAGGGAAGCTCCTCTCTCCTTGACTTCCCCTAGCAAGAAGGCAAGCTTGAGATTTGTTATGAACACTACACTGTTCCCTTCAACGTCTTGAAATTATAGAGGTATCCTCCTTCCCCAACCTTTCCCTCCCCCAGATGTTAGTGACTTCCTAATGAAGGTCTCAGTTATTTCCTTTCTTGTGATCATTACACATTACTCCTTCTGTATGTCCCCATTGTCTGAGTTGACGTTACCATTCAGGCTAGTACTTATGTAATGACCACTGGGCTGTGAGCTTGAATTTTCTTTTTCTCCTTTTCTCTCCCTCTCTCTTTTTCAGAAGATTCAAAGAAACAAGGAAAGGTGCTGGCATGTGGTCTCTGGATAAGTCTCCGCTAGGACTTATAGGAGCAAGGAAACCCCCTTGCTATCACACAGCAGGTTTTACTGCAGTCTCTATCCCTTCAGTGAGTTATGGTTATCAAGCAAAAAGCCACTTAGCAACCTCTGCTTCACTTCTGTGGTAATAATCAACTCTAGAATTTCAGCCTAAAATCCCAACTCCTACTGCAAGTACAAAGCCTTATATGATTTGCTCCTACCTGTCTCTTCCGCTGCGTCTTATGCCACTCTGCACTCCTCAGGCACCTGCAGCCACACTGGCCAAGGCCTGCTTCTCAGCACTGGAAATGTGACTAGTCTCAACTGAAATGCGCTGGAAGTATAAAATATACACCAGACTTTTAAGCAAAATATATCACTAATATATATCACTAATGATTTTATATTGATTACATATTGAGTTACAATGGAAACTAATTTAATTTGTTCGTTTTTATTTTTTTATTTTATTTTTTTTTTTTGTGGCAATTTGAACATTTAAAATGAATTCGTGGTCCGCACTGTATTTCCATGGGACAGTGCTGCTCTACCACATTACCTTCTTTTGTTTCCCTACTTAACACACTGTCTGGACCTACAGTGTCCATGTTGTCTGTTTAGTACCTTTCTCGCCCAACCAGAACGTAAGGCAGGAACACTGTCCTCATTCACACTTGATTCCCAGGCATTTAGGACAGAGCCTGAAGCTTCCTAAGTACGCTACAAATAGTCTTTGAAGGAAACGCCTTACTCTTCCTCAGCTGGAGACTAAAGAACTCGAGGTCTCAAGTCCTCTGAGTTACACCCGTGGCTCAGAGCAGACCACATGCTCCCGACCCTGGGAAAGAGAGAGGTGAATACACAACCGGACGGGAAAAAAGCCTTCCGGGAGGTAGCACCGGTCGCACGACGCACAAACAAGGCGGCGACCCCAAACCCCTTCGCCCTCTTTCCTCCTGGAGCCCCGCCCCACGGCCAATCATTGGGCACTTAGCCCTCGCGCCACATTGCGGCGTCTCGCGAGGGCGCAGCGGCCATTGGTACAGCCCGTTCCCCCCGCGCTCCCCGGACAGTGGGTCCTTCCAGTCATAGAAAAGCATTGTGGGAGGAAACCCCCGGCCTTTTCTGCTTTTGCGCTCCGGGGTAGGGGAGGTGTTTCGCGCTTTCCGGGATGGCGGGGTTGGGGGGGCGCGGGGTATCTCGGTCTCCGAAGGGCCCAGGCGCTGAGCAGGGACGCGCGGCCACCCTGAGGGCGATGGAATATGCTTCGCCGCTGTGCCGGGCCCGAGGATCCCGTGCCGTGAGTCCGTGGAGGGAAGCGGCCCGGCCTGGTCTCCGCCACGTTGTCCGTGGACCTCAGAAGACTCCAACGCGGCCCCCAGGCTGCGTTCCCACTCCAGGAAGTGGAAGATGGACTTGAGTGCATTTGAGTTTATTGGACACGTACTTTGTGTCAGGGAGTTTTTAATAGAAACAGATTTCTCGTGAAAGAGAAAGGCCTCACCCTGTAACTGCGTGTATGCCTACAGTATCCCATTTGAGATCAAGTCTACATAGGAGTAAAGTGCCGTTTAAGGTTTAGATCTCGATATTTGTTTCAAGATAGAGAACTTGGCGAGTGAGCGGCAACAGCTTCGCAGGTGAGTTTGCATTTAGTGCAAGGAGGAACCAGTTGCATCCCAGCTTTTGAAGGTTTTAACCACTTAAAACACTTTGTACTGCAGTTCTTGTTAACCTAGTCGGGTTTGAATTGTACAAGAAAATCTACAGCTGGTATTAATCACCTTTGAGCTCATCCACAGAACAGTACATTATGGGGTCAGCAACTTTGTGCCATAGATAGAGCAGTCCTTGGGTAGGTTTCTTGTAGCCTTTGTGTTGCCCGTTCACTTTTGGAAACTAGTGAATGTGGTGTCAAAAAAGGCGTAAACTAAACACTTTGCAGCCTTTTCCTGCCCTTGAATTTGGTATCTTTGGCGTAGGAGCTGCACAAGTAACAGTTTATGCTTTTACATTAGTTGACACATGTGATCTTGAGTCTTAAGCGTATAGTTTCTCTTAAGCAGTTTTTAACTACATTTTGTTCAGGTGAAAGACGGATGCTTGAAGCATATCCTGCTGCTAGCTGAATTCTGTCCTGGAGCACCAAGGGTGACCTAAGGTAGGATGATGGTGTTGTAGTGCTGTCTTAAAACAGTTATTTGTAATGCAAACTTCTAGGTTGGGGTGCTTTAATGGGTATTAAATTAGTACTGCAACGTGTAGTTAAGAAGGTGAAGTTAACGGCAAATAGGAAAGCCTGTTCCCAGCTTAGTTTTGGAATTTTAAAATACGTGTTTCTTTGTGTAGTAACTAAATTTCCAACACTTGCCAAATCTCAGGTTTTATGTGGACGTTTAAAGCTGAGTCCAAAATGCAATTCAGAAGGATATACTGAGTTTTATTATGAAGCTTTTAATGTTTGATGCACATGAATATATGTCAAATTCAGTGCTTTATTTTTTCTTTTAGGATGTCCTTGATGAATTCAAAACCATCACAGGAAATCTTGACAAGAGTTGCTTGGATCATTTAAAATTCCCAGGAGTCTGAGGGGTACTAAAATAACTGTTTTGGAACTGTCCGTAAATCTACCTTTAAAATAGTGGGGCTATGAATAAATATTTCCTTGTGTTTCTTGGAGGTTTGTGTATTAAGTAATTAACTGCCAGCAAATAGCATTCTTTTGAAAGATGAAAGAGAAAGGGAGGGTTTCTATCCTCCCCACCCCTGAAACTTGAGAATGGTTTAATCTCAGCTAAGTTTGATATTCACAGCTACCAATTATGGAGAACTAAGTGCTTGCTTTCAGTGCCTCAGCCTGGTGAACTAGAGTAGTTGGTTTTTAGGTCACAGGTGTGTTTTACGTTGTCACTGCATTTTTTTTTTTTTTTTTTTTACCCTCCACCTCAATTTTGTAGGAAAGAACAAATAGTCTTTGGGCATTGAAACATTTATTGAGTTTTTCAGTAACGTACTAGGAGGTGGGAACACAAGGGTGAGCAAAACACAGTCCCTCCCTTTGGAAGCTTAGAGTTGAATGGCAGAAATATCATCACAGATGCGAAACTGCCTTTGTGAGACAAGTCTCATTCATGAGTTGACCCAAGGAAACCTGAGAAAGCGGTTGAGATTAAGGGCAGTTATCATTTTTGCAAGGCAAAGTTGGGAATGGCATATGCAGAGGCCTTGGCCTAGGAAAGATACAGGTTTGTGACAGTTGTAGTTACTTTCCGTCTTAAGTGTCCTGATTTAGATAAGAGTTGAGTGCTTAATGAGGCTTGAAGGTGGCTATTAAGGGAGCCCATGGGTGTTACAAAATGAGCCTGAGCAGGTAAAACAACAGACCACACAGGGCTCTGTTTAATGCAAGGGGAAATGTTATAGTTGTCATGTGTAAAAAAGGAGATGCAGGTGGGCCAGTTGTTGAAGCAAGTGAGGACCACCTTGGACCAGGGTGGTAGTAAAATTTGGAGATCATTAAGCTATAGAGAGCAGAGCTAACAGGACTTGGTAATAGGGGAGGTGTTTAATGATTGCTATGTGTGTAGTTTTGCACATTCACATGGTAGTGGTCCTGAATCCAGGGAGCAGCATTTTAAACTGTTGAACTGGGATTGCCTTTGAAAAATCTAAGTGCCCTGGCAGAAAGACTAAGCTATGGAAATAAACCTTAAGGCTATGGGCATAAATGAGATCCACCTGGGGTAGAGGAGGAGGACTAAGCTCTGGGAAACTAATTGATGAGGTAGAATAGCATCTTACTGAAGAGCAGTAAAAGATGGTCAGAACAGTGCAAACAATGAAATACTGCACTAAAAATATGGCAGGGCAGCCTAAAGTTACCTTTGGGATTTGGTGACAGGTGATTTTAGCGTAAGGTCTGTAGTGGAGGAGGATCTTAACAGTTTACAGTCGGGATTAGAAGAATTGACACCAGCTGCATTTTGAGAAACTTGGAATGGGAGAGGAAAATAGTAGCTGGAGAGGGATTTGTGGTTGGAAAAGTTGGTTGGCTTTTATTTTCCTTTTTTTAGATGGAAGAGTTAATAGTTTAAAACCAAATGGCAAGGATCTAGCTGACAGGAAGTAGACAGGGACAAGAAGGCTGAAGGAGAGTGGGTTCCAAAACACAGGTGCAGGGACAGGAGGAAAGGAAGGATTAGTGTTGATGACAGCTGGAAAGTTTGTGGGTAGGGAGATAATGTCCTGCAGGAGTATCTGTTTTCTCTGGAAAGTGGAGTGCAAAGTCATCCTCAGATGAACTCGTCTTTGGGGGTGGGAGTTAGATAGCCAGGCAGGATGGAGAGACCATTTGAGGTTGGGTTTCATGAATTTATAAACGGAGGTCAACTGAAATCTACACATAGCATTTTCTTTTTTTTTTTTTGAAAACACAAGGACACTAGAAATTAAAAGCAACACTTAAAAAGCTTTTTACATTTGTAAATAACCAGTGGGACTTAATGCCACAAAATACAGTATTACAAAGAACATTTATATGAATAAAAACTTCAGTCTGAAAGTGAGATCTCAGTCTTCATACATCTGTGCACAGGCTGAGATCCACCTAGAGTTGGGAAGAACCTTTTTGTCCACTTGGTGTACCTAGCTAGGCAGCTGCACACTAGGATTCCAGACCTTTGATCAGAACCACCTGATCTTGGTTGTGGACACAAGATAACTGGAGTTTCCAGGAAGGAAAATAGGGCGTCAAGGCATGAGTTTTCTCAACCCTTCTTTGAGTTGCCAAATAAAAAGGCCCTTCAGCACAAATACACTGTTAAACATTTAGAAGATGCAACAGACTCCCATTTTTTTTTCTGAAGAAACACTTTCTGCAGGTCCAAGATATTTGAATAATTCACAGTTTGAAAGTAAAGGTGGCACACACACACACCCTTCCCACCCCTATTCTCTGGCCCTTCACTGGATCAAGTCCATCTTGAGGCGTGAAGCTTGGACAGTTTTTACTGTTTTTGCTATGTGTTTTCCAGTCAGATTGCTTGTAGATGTCTGAGATTTTTCTTCAATCAGGCTATCTTTAGATCCATTTCTTCTCTAGAAGAAAATATATTCAAAAGATTAAGATTCAGAGAAGAAAATGGCCAAATCAACTTTATTAATACATCAGAAATTAAGGTTCATAGTATCAAAAGCTGTTCAACAAATACCCTGGTTATGACATGAAGATTGTAAAGTTAAGTCTGATTGTAACATGCATAATACACTAAATGCATGAAAATTAGTCCTAAATCACCCAGTTAAATATTTCTAGTCATTCCTAAACCAGACTCCCAGGTTGAATCAAGATAATTTTAGAGTGTGAGACCTCTGAAATGGAAGATGTCTGGATAATCTGAGAGGTAGGGGAAGGACAGTGTATGTGAAGAATGGAAAGCTAATACAGCAAGAGAAAAGGAGCTGGGAGGTCACCTAAAACAAGCACTACCTTGTAAGTTACTTTACAGTAAAACCGGTCTCTGCCTGCATATCTTAAGGAAATAAAGTGAGTCAGAGTCCATGATTCATCCCACCTTTACCAGCCTTCTGCATGAAAAAAGGAAGTGAGGTGTAGACAGGCCATACCACTACCAGAACTCTGGCACCATGACAGAACTTGGGAAATGCAACTTCCCTGCTTCCAGTGTCATTCAAGTCCTTTCTCCATGTGGCAACCACATCAGTGGTTTCCTTTTGGCACGTAGAATAAAGCCCTGCGAAATCTGTCCCCACCCTCCTCCATGCTCTGAGCACACTGGTCTTGGCTCAAACACCCCCAGGACCTTTACAGACTTCTCTCTTGCTCTTCCATCTGCACCTGGGTGGCTCCTACTCTGCAAGTTTCCAGCTTTATACATCAGTTCCTGAGATCACTGGTCACCCTATTTCTGTCATCGGTTTCTGAGTTAACTTTCTTGGACCACCCTATTTCTGTAAAGTCACCTGTTGATTTTTCTTTTTTTTTCTTTTATTTTTTTTTCAATATATGAAATTTATTGTCAAATTGACCTGTTGATTTTCTAACTGAGCCCTTGGTTTCTTCATAATGCTTCCCTAATGATTTTAACTTTTATGTGTTCTATGTCTAGGCCAGGAGTCTGAATGAACATTTTTCTCAGAAGGGCCTAATTGTAGACTACATCTGGTCGCTGTTGCATGTTGTGCCCCCCCCCCCCTTAAACAACCCTTAAAAAATGTAAAAGCAATTTATTAGCTCCTAGGCCATACAGAAACAGGTAGGCTGGATTTAGCCCTTAGGCTGTAGTTTACTGACTACCCAGCCAGTGCCTGTCTAATGTGCTTATTAGATATTTGTTGAATTCAAAGAGATGTCACAGAGACCAGCTTTGAATCAGTACCACACTGATCCGTAGATGCATGTGAGCTGTCGTATGCAGAAAAGTGAGAACTATTTCAATGTGCAGAAGTTTCCTGCGATTCCTGAGTGATGGTGATCAGGGAGTCTAGGGTAGTTGGAACAGCGAAAGTACAATAACATTCTTTGTGCTGAATCCAACTTTAAATTTTAAGACAGAAAGTTCTGAAAAATAACTGCCTGTTTATCCTCACAATAACCCTGACAGGTTATTATTTACATTGCATAGAAGTTGAAGTTCAGAAGTTACACAGTTTGCTCAAAGTCACACAAGTGGTATGCAGAGACAAGGAGACACAAATGCAGGTCAATCTGAATGCAAACCCTAAACTCCTAATCTTGAATATAAATTTTTAAAATACTATTGACTTGAAACAATTGTTTGCACAACCTATTGGCTCTTCCAGATCTACCTAATCAAAAATGAGGAAGATGTTATTGGATGTAGTACCCCACTCAGGACTGAGGCATTCACTCCCCCAGCTGCTGGGAGTGTTGGCTGATATAAGGCTAAAAAACTGAGCCCTCCCCCAGGAACTACCCTCAGCTGAAGACAGCCCCCTCCTTAGGGCACCCTTCAACAAGTGACTTGTTACATGGTGAGTGCCTATGTGTAAAAGCCAAGTGGGAGAGATCCGATAGGCCCTCTCAGCTCTAGAGCTCCCTGTGGGATCAGCTGATGCTTTATTCGGAGAATACTACACCATTCAACATTTGGCTTTCTCTCTCATCCCAGCAAGTGTTGATCCTTATGCTTTCCAATAAAGTTCCTCCATGTAAACCTCCATCTCAGAATCTCTTACCAGGAAATCTAACATAAATTAGTACAGGCGTTTCTGACCCTGCTTAAGTCAATGACAAAAATGAATCTGGAGAAACAAAGGGCAGTGCATAACCTGTACCACTGGAGTCCGTTTTCTTAGATTGTCCATAAACTCCCTGGATTTACGTATAAAACTGTGCTTACATGCCTTTTTATGGGAGACAGTAGTTAGAATTGCGTTCCAAAGGGATGGAGGATCTAATGAACACCACATCACTACAAACAACGGGTGGACAATGACCCATTATAAACATCAACTTTGTTCTTAGAGTGATGGTTTAAGTAGACCTAAATCCACCCAATGATCTCACACAGCCTTTTTTTCTCTGATTTACCATAAGAGATGGTGTCAAACACCTTGCTGCAATATGTTTGTTAGAGTGCTCCCCTGATCTAATCCAGCGGAGTAAATTGATTTTATTAAGGCAGACAGATAACTTTACTCTGGCCTTGAATTCCCTTTTAACCACATTATTTAAAACATTTCCAGAACAAAAGTAATTTTCTTTGATGGAGAAGACAAATGAAATAGGACTTGAGTAATTCTGTCTGCCGTCAATAATAGAACATGTGCCTGCTCTAAGTCTACCACTTTCTCGCTTCTCTGGCTCAAAAAATATCAAAGAACTTTTTTTTTTTTTTTAATTAGTGAAGCTATTGTTTCTTTGCTCTGGTTTCAAATTATCTTACCATTTTCGTTATCCTTGGATTTGCTCCAAGGATCAGACTGTTTGAGACCTTGCACTAGCTCTAGCTCTCACTTCTAACTTAACTCTTCCCATGTTGTGCCTTGTCTTGATCATGTAACCCTCCTTCCACATTTTGTATACTTTCTTTTTAAATTATAGAGTCTCAGAATGAGGTTAGAGATTCATTGCCCTATTTCCCTAAAAGAACTTTCAGAAAAGTGCTTCTCAAAAATTTTCATCAATACCAATACCTTAAAACTTTATTATTAATACCGACCTGATGAACTGTGGAGCCACCAGAACCCTGAGCATCTGAAGAACGTGTCACAGGAAGTGGAGGTACAAGATCCGTTTTTGAACTGCAGAGGATTTGTTTTAGAATTAACAATTGAGATAGTACCTAGAATCACAACTTGAGGTGGAAGAGAACTACAGAATAGAAAACATGTTTGATGTACCTTTATACTCCTTAAGAGTACCTACCACAATACTTTACACGGAGAGATGTTTAATAAATGTTTTTGCATTAAGTTGGGCAGGTTTTGCATTAAGTTGAGCAAGGTTTTGACTTGCTCAAAATCATAGAAGAACCAAGAGTAAAACATAAGTATGGTTCCCATGTGCTCTAGTTACTGTGACATGTATAAATGGCCTTTCGATTTGTTTCCAAAGAAGCATTTGTAGCCATTTATTCTTTTTCTATAAACCTATGTAGCTATAAATAGCCATGCTCTACATTTTACAAACAAAAAATAAACAAAACCTGGCCTATAACTCTCTCGGCTGGACTAGCTTATGTCCCAACTTATTAATGTTTATCAAAATTTTGAGCCTTAATTCAGAGTTAAATGATTAACATTCCTATCCAGCAATACCAAGTACATGATACATAATTATTTCATTAACATATTCATTTAAAATATAGCACCTCTTGCGACTATATTGTGAGATACAGTCACTTTCCTCAAAAGAAAAACTGAATAACACAAAGAAATGACTACAACATACGATATTTGCTATAGTAAAAGAAAATGTCATCAGATCAAAAAGAAACATACACCATTTCTCAAATAAGGATGCATTATTCACAATAGAATAGTTAATGCATTTTTTTTTCTTGTAAAAGTTTCAGTGCATAGCTTGGGGGTACCATGATTCAGGCTAAGTATGGTCTAGATCTGTGCTGTCCAATATGGTAGCCACTAGCCATACAGGGCTACTTAAATTTAATTAAGAATATTAAATTTTCAGTTTCTCGGTCACACTACCCATCTTTCAGATACTTAACAGTTACAGATACAGAACATTTCCATCATTGCAGAAAGTCCTACTGTACTGTGCTGTTCCAGAACTGGAGTCCTGCAAGTGATAATGTACTCAAGCTTGCCCACTTACTTCACCTCCGAGAGAACGGATCGCTCTCCATCTGAACACTGAGACCTGCGATACTGGCGGTAACTTCGCGGTGAATGGGAATGCCTGATGCGGATTGGGTCACCTTGAGTCCTGAATAAGCAACCAAAAACATGGAAATAAACCAGAAGTCAGAAGAGGATAATTTGGAATTTTTCCTTAATATGGAAACCACAAAGGAATGACTTCAAGAATTTAAAAAGAACATGATCCCTCTGAGCTTAGAAAGCCTAAGTGGCTTCACTTTCAGGAGCTAACAGAAAACTGCCCTCTTGACCATTTACATGACCATTTCATTTACATGAAAATGAAGCTCTATTATTTGTATGCACATGAGTGTGTAGTTTTTTAATGAAAAATTCTAATGAAACTATTCCCTACAGTTGAATTTTTTCCAGTAGTGTGAAAGAAAAAAATCTGTAATGCAGACAAATGGCATTCCTATGAGGAAAGGTTGGTCCTTATCCTAGCTAATTAGCCTGTCATTAAGAATTCAATCTTTGGCCAAGAGATGAGGGGGTGGTAGGAAGGGGAGTTGGGGAGAGTGTGTACAAACCTGCAGTTTGACCAGAGTGGGAAGAAAGCATGGGTTACAGACGGAAATAAAGCAAGGAAGTAACCCCCCACCCCCACACACCCTTTCTCTTTACCAATTACAGCAGGGCAGAAAACAGAGTAAATAGATCATCTTCTGCTGCATCCTACACTGAATGGTGATTAGGGAATCCTGTTACGCTTCCATGGAGCACATTCAATGTGCTAGTTCTATGGGCTAATGTGGCAGGATTCAGGGCCAATACAACATCTTGTAGTGAATAAAAAGAAACATTATTACCAATCAATGAATCCCTTAAAAAAAAGAACTTAGGTTTTAGAACACATTAATTATCAAAAGCTCCTGTGTACCTACTTCATACAAACTGGCAGTTAATATATGATTGTGATTGTAGTGCAAAATAACAATTAGCTTTAATACACCCTTTTCTACCTCTTTCTCTACATTTTTTTTTTTAATGTTTATTTTTGAGAGGGAGAGACACAGAATGCAAGCAAGCGAGGGGGCAGAGAGAGAGAGGGAGACACACAATCTGAAGCAGGCTCCAGGCTCTGCGCTGTCAGCACAGAGCCTGACCGAACTCACAAACCGTGAGATCATGACCTGAGCCGAAGTCAGATGCTTAACGGACTGAGCCACTCAGGCACCCCCTTTCCTACAGTTTTAATTTTAGTTAAAATGTAAAGACAAAGCCCTTCATAGAATACCACCGGAAAGTAAGAATGGACTATTCACTTATAAGTACTAATAAAACTTTTGTGACAAGATTTTCAAAGACATACTCACTCTATTTTAGTGTATGGAATCTCTTTTAATTGTTCTTCAGACAAACCAGAAGGATCCACAAGTTCCTTTCTAGAAGGGAATGAGCAAGAAAATTAAATTTATGAAGCTGATAGAAATACAACTGGCAGGTGAGTTTTTCCTTCCTAACCTTATCCCCAAACACAGTATTAGTAAAACTAAGAGAAATATAAGCCAGGAGCAAAGATTAAAAACCTAGTATGTATTCAAGGAAAAACGGGGGAAAAACCTTTTCTGTGGCTCTTCTACCTTTTTTCCAGTTTTTCTATAACTGGAATGTAGACGACTCTCCATCCATCATTTCTTTACAAAAGATCTGCTTCTCTCCCCTGTAGTATCTTTTTTCCTTCTGAATCTGTTTTCCCTGGTATTTATTTGTAAAACATTGTCCTGAGGCCATTTACAGGTGAGGCTAACTGGCCTTAAGAGAGAAGATGTCAGGGCTACCTGTAGAGGGGCTGCTGGCACGGGAAGGCACCACTGCTGTGAGTCCCATGTTCCACATAATGATGGCAATGAAGAAAGACTATGTGACAGGCTTCAGCCAGAGGCTGCCTCTCGGTGTCAGTGGTCTCCCTCGTAAACGCCTTAACACTACATGGGTTTTGAAACAAGAGGAAGAAAAAAATCAGTACTTACTGAATATGCTTCCATAACTCTTCTTTTGCTTGGATATCAGGGCTCCTCCTATAAATAGAAAAAACACCACTCATCTCTGCAAACATGCTTCATCGAAAAATCTAACAGCTAACTTTAGCCGAGCTACATTAATAGTTTTCAGACTGTGAAGTTCTTATTTGCCAGCTGGGACCAGACAACGAAAGACTGGGCAGGGAGAGCCAATGTGGGATAGCATAAAGATACAAGATAATTTATCTGCTAGTACTACTGAAAAAAATCACATAAAACCCAGCCACAGCCAAGGCTTTATCTGATGAAAGAGCCTAGAACTTGAAGAGCAAATCCACACACCCTCCACTGGTGATTTTACAGTGAAGATGATTCAGGGCTTCTGTTTCTGGTCCTTCTGGCTATTTCTAAGTAAAGGCAAAGAACTCATCCTGATTCTATTAATAGGAAAGATTCCCAACATGATCTGTGATTACCTAGTAGAAGCAGCAACCACAGGGAAAAGGGAATGGTGGGACAGCCCAGGCTGGCACACTGTGCCAGTGACCTACCTACCTTTCATATTACATCTCATGTTGTGTTTCTGGGCCAGAGCATGGGCCCAGAAATGCTGGGATCTATGTGTGGCTTATACTGTCACCTCTGTATGCCCTTCTCCATCCGAATCTACATACCCCACAAATCTCCAAAAATCCCCGAGTAGAAATTACACCACTACTTTTAATTTCCTAGAATGAGAAATTTCAAGTCATTATCCATGTGTTCACCCTCCCCACAATAGCAATGAATACTAGAAATCTATTATCACTGCAAGTGTTGCCACAGAATGATTTTTTTTCCTAGTGAGAAAATGATAAGCTTTCATTAGTCCTTTCAATAGAACCAAGGCCTAATAAAGGCCCAAAGAAAGGACGCAAAACCTAACAATTAAAAGGCCTGGTGCTACGCAAAGCCACAACAATACTCTGTCCTGTGGAATTTTACGTTCATAATCTGTATCAGCATTTTTGGGCTCAATATCACTTTCAACATATGATATTATCATTGCTTTCATTTTTCTAAGTAATAAGGCACCACTGAGGCATTCTGGTAGGACTTTCTGAGACCACAGAATACAATAAGCTACTTTCTAGCAATTAAATTGACTAAGTGGTTTTTTTCTTTAATGGAAAAAAAATCTGTAAAGGCCTTTTAACCAATTCAAAAGGAGTCAAAACATGGAAGATAAGGGGATGGGATGAAGCCTTGGTCTCAAATGTAAAAATGTGATATTGTTAAATGCTGATTTTGTTATATAATAAAATTATATGCTTAAAAAAATTTTTTTTAAGTTTATTTTGAGAGACAGAGCATGAGAGACAGAGAGAGGGGAGGGGCAGGGAGAGAGGAAGGAGATAATCCAAAGCAGGCTCTACACTGTCAGCACAGAGCCTGATGCAGGGCTCGATCCCATGAACCATGAGATTGTGACCTGAGCCAAAATCAAGAGTCACTGAGCCACCCAGATGCCCCTATACACTTTTTTTTTAAAGTCTTAAGAAATGCTTCTTTGGAAGGATTTTCTGTAAGGAATCTGCCTTTCCTATGTTTGGCTGGTGTGATTCACTAGACAATATTTTACATGATACTTCCAGAGTATCAAGTATTTTACATGATACTTAGTATTAGTGCTAATACTAAAAAGCACTAAGCTATTTATACTATTCCCAGAGAAAAGATGGTTCTGCTTTACCTATACATCAGCATCTAATTGTCAGAGAGGGTCACCCAATAGTCTTAAGTATTACAGAATATCTAGGTTAGGAAGCCATTCTATTGAAAATCATTCTTATCTCTGAAGGTGCAATAGTAAGGCTATCTTTGAGTTGAAGAGGGTTTCTCAACCTCAACACTATTGACATTCTGGGTCAAATAATTCTTTGCTGTAGAGGGCTGTCCTATGCGTTGTAGGATGATTAGTAGCTCTATGGTCTCTGCCCATGATGTCAGTAATACCTCCCCACTGTGACAAGCAAAAATGTCTCCAGGCATTGCCAAATGTCCCATGGGGCGCAAAACTGCCCGAAACTGGAAATAACTGGTCAAAGGTTTGACCTGAAAGTAAAGTAGTTATGGTTGGGTGGAGGAACTGTGAGGCCAGGTCACTGTAGAGATCCATTATGTGATTACTGACACAGTGTCGGAGAGAATAATAGCAAAGCAGGAACTAAATCTTCAAATAATGAGGTAAGGGACGCATACACAAGGAGTGGTATAATCTGATGGCCTTAGATTCAAAACCGAGTGCTTTGAGGAAAGAGGAAGGGAGAATAAGAAAAAGCAATGAGGGGCAAGTAGGATGTGCCTGTCCCCCATGACCACCATATCAGGCTAGTGAGAGACAGATGATGAATATAAGCAACATACAAAACACTTGATAACTGGATACTTCTGAGTGCTGGAATTGCAGGTAATTTTATTATTCATACTTACCTATCTTTTCTGATTTATTTTTAGTCAAGAGAATTTTTTTAAAGTTTATTTATTTTTGAGAGAGAGAGAGCACAAGCAGGGGAGGGGCAGAGAGAGAGGGAGACGGAATCCCAAGCTGGCTCCACACTGTCATGGTCAAGAGAATTTCTAACTTTAGGTATCAAAAAAGAAAAACATAAAAACATTTCCATGGTTTAAAAAATTACTATTGTTGCAATTCCACAGGCAATACCTTTCATTCCCATCTTGTAAGAATTAGCAGAAATGTTACCTTAACCCAAATGGGAACATTAGTCCTTGGAGCCATAAATACTGGTCCTAAAAGATTCAGGAATTTAGTCTAGATGTTTAAGTTCTATAGCATCTATAATAAGCATCTACGATTGTCATGTTTAAGTTACTGAGTTCTGAAATGCCCAGCAGTTTCAAGCAGCTTTATGTCAGGGAGAAGTTCCAAAGCTAAAAACAAAAAAACAAAAACAAAAAAAACAATTTCCTCCAATTGCTAGACCACCTGTGATTTAACAAATGTAAATACCGGCAACATGCTAATGAGGAATGTATTATTCTTATGCTTACATCTGCACACATTTAATCAATAATTTAGGATGATTTCATGATCTGCAGCTCAACATCATTTTGTGAATTTAGAAAGCTGTGGGATTTTGACAGCCATTTTTCTTAATTAAAGGGCTCTTAATTATGCAGATGTTTTATTTGAACTCTCCAAATAAGTTCCTAAGGAAATAGAGCATATATATATATATATATATATATATATATATATATAATACACATGAAGTTCAATATTAGTCCCGTATTTTTCAAAAACAAAACATCCCTCATCTACACCTGATACCAATAGCCCAATATAAATATTCATTTTTCAGAGAAATTAGCTTTGATGAGACATCATTTAGAGTCATCATCTCCTTTCTTCCAAAACTCTAAGAACAACACTTGTTAAATCTACAGTGTTTAAACCCCATCACTGCATACAGTCTTTTACATCTCCCTAATGTTACGATTATATTAACTAGAAAACACTATATGTTATACTATGATACAATACACTATATTTTTATGTACTATAATAAACTAAAAAATAAATGAGGTAGCATTTGACTTCATGCTTTTGTGACCTTACCACTGAACGCTGTTCTAAAAGGAAATTTAGACTTGAAAATGTTACTAAGAAAACTGTAAGTTTATAAAACATCTTTATTTTAAAAATTCAAAGCCCTTAACAAATATCTCATTAATTCCTCATCATATTCCTGAGTGGTCAGAATAGACATGATTAAGAGAAAGCTTAATCTTCCACTCCTTCCCTCCCTCTGTCAGAATTAAAGAAGGATTAGGAAGCCACAGGGCTCAGCAACCTGGCTACTGAAGATCATTCAAGGAGTCACTTCCAGAACCTACATGCTAAATCTCTGAGGAATCAGACTTCGGTTTTGTCTTTAATGGGAACATCACTTCACCCTGACAATCCCATCTTCACATCAATTATTTTTGAATAAAAATAGTGAGACCTTACCACCACCAGAGGGAGCATGAGCCTTCTCGCACACACAAGTTGAACCTATGAGAACTATTGTTTCAGCTTCATTGCCTCTTCCAAACATAGCAATGAGTTTTACTAATTAGTTTTACTAATATAGAAAAGCATTTCCACCAAAAGCTTCTAATGATAAGTAAACAAGAATGTCATGGCAATGCAGCTTCAAAATGTACTAGAAAGAACTGTACTTCTCAACATTTTCCTAGATGAGATCCAAGAGAGAGGGGGTTTGTATTTTATACTATTGTATGTCTCTGGCATTTATAATACATAAAATTTTCTAGCTTTTTATTGTAAATTTGAAAAATAAAATGAATGAATCATGTGAATGATGTATCATAACATTCTAAACCCTCAGTGAATATATGTCCATATAGCAATTTATTGACATGGTAGTAGGAATTAAGAATATGGGAGTAATTGACAGTTAAGTGGTTTACTGTATATCTGAAATGTTAATTATATGTGAAGAACAATTTTAATTACTTTCTCAGATCCTGCTCTAGTCATGTTACCATTTTTTAAAAAAGCAGTAGCGATTCTTGGGGTGCCTGAGTGGCTCAGTCAGTTGAGCATCTGATTCTTGGTTTTGGCTCAGGTCATTATCCTAGGGTGGTGGGATCAAGCCCGGCGTTGGGCTGGGCTCTGCACTGAGCGTGGAGCATGCCTAGGATTCTCTCTCTCTCCCTCTCCCCTTCTCCCTGTCTCTCTCTAAAATTAAAAAAAATTTTTTTAATTAAAAAAAAAACATTAAAAAAAAAAGCAGTAGTGGTTCCTAAATTTGCACAGAACCAAATTATAATCTTCATTTGAGTTGGCCCCACCCCGCTCTCTTCACATCTCACCTCCTCTTTATCTCAAGGGAAAAAAATCAGTACCTTACAGCATTTCTAGAGATTGCCCAAGACCTAGAGAACTTATTATAGTAACTGTAATCCCAAGTATGATATCACAGATACTTGTCATATAGGACTTGAATTTTCAGCAATATGAAAATGGTATTATCTGTTTGTAGAGATGACACTTGTTGTTCATGGAGATTAGGCAGTAAGCTAACATTGGGGAGGCCCAGAAAGCAGAGGTCTGACAATGGCACCCAGCAAATAACTTTCTTAGTTGTCAAAGAACCTCAGATTTTTTTTTTTTTTTTTTTTTTTATTTATTTTTGGGACAGAGAGAGACAGAGCATGAACGGGGGCGGGGCAGAGAGGAGAGAGGGAGACACAGAATCGGAAACAGGCTCCAGGCTCCGAGCCATCAGCCCAGAGCCCGACGCGGGGCTCGAACTCACGGACCGCGAGATCGTGACCTGGCTGAAGTCGGACGCTTAACCGACTGCGCCACCCAGGCGCCCCAAGAACCTCAGATTTTTAATGTCATAGCTCAAATGAAAGAGAGCTCAGTTTGTCCATATAAGGTAGGTATTCCATCATCTTGCAGAGTTGTAACAGTTTTATCCAGTTGCCTACTTGACATTTCCATTTGATTACACACTTGGTTTCTCAAACCTAACAAAACAAAAATCTTGACACTCTCTCCACACACATCTCCAGCCCATCTCACCCACCTCAGTAAAACCTCATGACTTCCGCTCCACCCATCAGTCCCAGATTGCAAATTCATGCAAAATACCTGTCACACTCCCAAATCCGCCAGCACTGCTTCCAAAATGTGTTTTCATCCACTTCTCTTCATTTCTGAGCTAAAACCACCTCTGACACCTAGCCCACCCCAGAGGTTTTCCAGTTGCTCTTCCTATGTCCTTTCTCCTTCTCAGTCTGCTTTTTACCAAGGAGGTAGAGTAACTTCTGAATGAACTACTCTTCAAATAGATTTTTTTTTCACTTGGAATTTCTTTAACTGCATTTTGGTCATATCAGCTATATAATTAATCAATCAACCAAGTTCAGTTACAAAGTCATCCCAAATATTTGCTAAATCTTTTTTATGGTTTGCTTTAAACCTGAATTCCAGAAAGATGCACATCAAACTCTTAAATGGGGTTCTCTCCTAAGACTGCATTTTTCTGAGATAATCCTGTACCTGATCTGATATTTTTATCATGTAAATAAGATTAAAATTAAAGTTTAAATAATATTTTAAGTTTAAAGTACCCCTGGATTCTTTTCTGATTTCAGCTGATCTGATAAAAGCAATACTGAGTTTAAAGGCATATCTCTACCTCAAAAGGGTATTCTGAACCTCTGCTTCTGGACACAATGGAATAACTGGTTTCAGAGGGACCCTTCCCTCCTCAAGGACTATAAAATAAAACAAAATATACAAAGCAACTGTTTCTCAGACATTGGGCAACAGACAAGATAAGCCTATGATGTTTGAGAGAAGAGAAGCACAATGCAAGCCCCCTCATTTGCTTCGGTTTTCTCTGGGGGGACTTTCCCAGTATGGGACAGGGAAGTGGAGCTCAAGAGGCAACAGTCTCACGTGGCTGGGGAGGCAGAGATCAGAATGTGAGGCTACTGACCAGGCTGGAATTTACACTGCAGGATAAAATTAAAAAGGGGACTTCAGAAGTCTGTACGGGGTTTTCCTTAAGAGGATGGCTGAGTATATTCATTGCACTTAATCTCTACATAAGCGGGGTAAGACTATACGAGGCCTAACAGAGAGAAGCTGCTGTAAGACTTAGAGCCGAGCAGAGACACCAGAGAGTGTGAAGTGGTAGGAGACAGAGTTCTGATGCAGTTGCTGTGGAAAAGCCATGCTGAACACTGTATGCTTCAATTAAGACTCCAGAAAGGCCAAGCTTTAGGAATGGGGATGAAGCCTAAAGTAAAAAAACACATCCTAAACTAATGAAAAAGTCTGAAAAGTCCCACACTACCAAAGCATAAACCCAAGCATAAAAAATAAGATTGAAAGTAGCCACCAGTAATTTAGCCACCTGCCTGAACAAAATTTGACTCTTTAAAGAAAGACAGCATAGGGGCGCCTGGGTGGCTCGGTTAGTTAGGCGTCTGGCTTCGGCTCAGGTCATGATCTCATGGTCTGTGAGTTCAAGTTCCACGTCAGGCTATGTGCTGACAGCTCAGAGCCTGGACCTGCTTCGGATTCTGTGTCTCCCTCTCCCTGCCCCTCCCCTGCTCATGCTGTGTCTCTGTCTCTCAAAAAAAAAAAAAGTGAATAAACGTTAAAAAAAAAAATTTTTTTTCAAGAAAGGCAGCATAATCCAGACCTCCTAATTAGACATCATCTAAAATTTTCAGCATATATGGGGTGCCTGGCTGGCTCAATCAGTACAGCATACAACTCTTGATCTTAGGGTTATGGGTTCGAGCTCCATGTTGGTGTAGAGATTATTTAAAAATAAAAACTTTAGGGGCACCTGAGTGCCTCAGGCAGTTAAGTGTCCAACTCTTGGTTTTGGCTCAGGTCACAATCTCATGGTTTGTGAGTTTGAGACCCATGTCTGCTTGGATTCTCTCTCCATGCCCCTCCCCTGCTTACTCACTCATTCTCTCTCTAAAAATAAATAAATAAACTTAAAAAAATAAATAATAAAATCTTTAAAAAATATATTTTCTGCATACAATAAAAAATTATTATATATGTAGAGAGATAAATATAATCATAATCTAAAAATAATAAAAGTAGTCAATAGAAACATTTTTAAAGACAGATGTGGGAATTCACAAACAAGAGCTTTAAAACATCTTGTAAATATGTATATAACAACTTATAGGAAAATATGGACATAATAAATGAATACATGGGAAATCTCAACAGAGAAATGAAAACTATTAGAAGAACAAAAGTAAAAGTCAGAGAGCTTTAAGAGGAGACTGGATAACACAGGGCGAAAAGAATTGACTAAGCTGAAAACAAGTCAACAGAAATCAAAATTTAAAGGGGAAAAAATATTTTATAAATGAACAAAACCTTAGTTGCTTTTGGGACAATATTAAGTGGTCTAGCATATATACAATTTGATACCCAAGAAACAGAAGACTGAATGGGTCAGGAAAAAGAATTGGAAAATATAATGGCCAAAAGTCTCCTAAATTTGGTGAAAAACATCAAATTACAGAAACATAGATAATAAATATAAAGATGACATTTAGCTATACCATAGTCAAACAAATAAAAAGATAATGAAAAAAATCATAAAAGTAGCTGGTGAAACAAAAGACAAATTCCATACAGTGCCTATGGAATGAAGACAGACTTATCAGAAATGACAGCAACCAGAACACAACAGAACAATCTCTTTAAGTGTGAAAGAAAAAACTATCAACTTAGAATCATATAACTAGTGAAAACATCTGCTCCAAACAAGGGTAAGATAAAGACATCTTCACATAAACGAAGAGAATTCCTCATCTGCAGACTGGTACTACAAGAAATGCTGAAGGAAGGAAAATGGAATGTCAGATCTAGAGGAAGAAATAAAACACACTGGTCATAGTAAATATGTGGGTAACTGTACTCATTCTTTTTTGCTTATTTATCTTTGAGAGAGAGAAAAAGAGAGTGTATGTGCCTAAGCTGGGGAGGGGCAGAGAGAGAGGGAGAGAATCCAAAGCAGGTTCCACCCTACCAGTGCAGAGCCTGATGTGGGGCTTGTGGGCTCGAGCCCACAAACTGTGAGATCATGACCTGAGCTGAAATCAAGATTTGGATGCTTAGCTGACTGAGCCACCCAGGCACCCCACTGTATTCATTTTCTATTGCTGCTGCAGAAAATTGCCACAAATTTAATGGCTTAAAACAACACAAATTTTTTTAATATGAAATTTATTGTCAAATTGGTTTCCATACAACACCCAGTGCTCATCCCAAAAGGTGCCCTCCTCAATACCCATCACCCACCCTCCTCTCCCTCCCACCCCCCATTAACCCTTAGTTTGTTCTCAGTTTTTAAGAGTCTCTTATGCTAAAACAACACAAATTTTTTATCTTACAGTTCTGTAGATCAGAAATCTGACCAAGGTCTCACTAGACTAAAATCAAGCTGTGACAGGGATGCATTCCTTTCTGGAGACTCTAGAAGAAAATCCATTCCCCTACCTCTTCCAACTTTAGAAGCTGCCCACATTCTTTGGCTCATTGCTCCTTCCTCCATCTTTAAAGCCAACTACAGCAGATTGAGTTCAAACTGCATAATTTTCACTCCCTCTTCTGTCTTTCCTTCCACTTTTTAAGAACCCTTCTGATTACTTTGAGCCCATTTGGATAACTCAGGAAAATATCCCTGGCAGAAGGCCAGCTGATTAACAATCTTAATTCTACCTGCAACCTTAATTTCCCTTTGTCATCTAACATAAAATACTTACATGTCATGGAGGTTAAGATGTGGACCTATCTAGGGGACTGTTTTCTGCTACATTACTATAACTTTTCCCCCCCTCTTTTCTTAATTTCTTTAAAAAACAACTAAACTGTTTAAGCCAAGATAATAACATTATAATATGGGGCTATTAACATGCAAAATTAAACTATATGCCAGTAGCACAAAGGAAAAAGAGAGGGAATAAATGGAGCTATATTTTTCTAAATTTTACAAAAAATATTACATAAAATTATACATGCATTTTACATGAAATATTATGATATTAATCCTAAACACATTATGATAAATTAAAGAACCATACTGTAAGCCATGGAGAAACCACTAAAGAAAAAAATAATAAGTATAGGGAAGATGTTAATTAAAAGTAAAATGGAGAACCAAAGTATCCATTTAACACAAAATATAATAGGAAAAGGAGGAACAAAGCAACAAAAAAGATAAATGGGAAAAAGAGCAAGATAGGAGGCTATTAATGTATTAATAATTATATTAACTGTAAACATACTAACATTCAATTTAAAAGGTAGAGATGGTCAGACTTGATTAAAAAAAAAAAAAAAAGACCAACCATTTGCTGTCTACAAGTAATCAAAAGATGGACTCTAAATATAGAGACATACTTTGGTGGTGCCTGGTGGCTCAGTTAGTTAAGCCACCAACTCCTGACCGAGGCTCAGATCATGATCTCACAGGCATGAGATTGAGCGTGAGGAACTCCGCACGGGGCTTGGAGCCTGCCCGACATTTTCTCTCCCTCTCCCTCTGCCCATCCTCTGCTCCTGCATCCTCTCTCTCCCTCTGTCTCTTCTCTCTCTCTCTCAAAAAAAAAAAAAAAAAAAAAGACATACTTTGGCTTAAAATAAAAGAATTACAAGTACATAACATTCAAACAGTGAGCATGAAAAAGATTTGTAATGGTTATATATATACACACATAAGAGTTTGCGTGCCTGTGTGTGTAGTAGACATAGGGAAAAGAATATTACCAGCAAAAAGGAAACATTTCACTATAATAAAACAGTCAATTCCTCAGGAAGACAAAAAAAAATTGCAAATATACCAGAGCTTCAAAATAACTTTAAGCAAAAACTGACAGAACTGGGGCACCTGGGTGGCTCAGTCAGTTAACCTTCCTACTCTTTATTTTGGCTGGGGTCATGATCTTGTGGTTGGGTGAGATTGAGCCCCGCATCCACACTGACAATGCAAAGCCTGCTTGGCATTCTCTCTCTCTCCCTCTCCCTCTCCTCCACTTGGGTTCTCCCTCTCTCTCTCTCTTTCTCTCTCTGTCTCTCTCTTTCAAAATAAATAAAAAGACTTTAAAAAACATGACAGAACTAAAACAGATAAATTCATAATCATCTTTGGAAATTTTTACATCCCTCTCACTCAATGACTGGAGAGTAAACAAATTGGAAAAGACAGAGGCCATCAGAACACCATCAGCTAACTAGATATACTTGACATTTACAGACTACACCGAATGACTGAGAATACTCATTCTTCCCAAGTCTATCAGATCATTCATCATCATATGCTAGGTCATAAAACAAGTCTCAATAAATTTCAAGGGATTAAAATCTTACAGATTATTTTATCACAATGGAATTAAATTAGATATCAATAATAGGCACAACCTGGGTGGCTCAGTCGGTTAAGCTTCCAACTTTGGCTCAGGTCATGATCTCACAGCTTATGAGTTTGAGCCCCACGTCGGACTCTCTGCTGTCAGCACAAAGCCCACTTCAGATACTCTGTCCCCTCTCTCTCTGCCCCTCCCCCATCTCTCTCTCTCTCTCTCTCTCTTTCTCTCTCTCAAAAATAAACATAAAAAAAATCAATAATAATGAGATATCTAGAAAACCCCCTAATATCTGGAAATTAATCAACACACTACTAAAAAAAAGTCCACCATCAAAGAAATCACAAGAGAAATTAAAAATTATTTTGAATTACATGATAATGAAAACACTTATTAAAATATGTGACATATAGTTGGAGGGAAATCTGCAACTCTGTACTTATATTTAAAAAGGAGAATGGTTTACAGAATGCCTGGGTGGCTCAGTTGGTTAAGCGGCCAACTTCAGATCAGGTCATGATCTTGCAGTTCACACAAGTTCAAACCTGGCATAGGGCTCTGTGCTGACGACTTAGATTCTGTGTCTCCCTCTCTCTCTGCCCCTCCACCACTTGCGTGCTCTGTCTCTCTCAAATATAATAAAAAACATTTTTAAAAAAAGGTTTAAAATCGTTGTCATCTTAAGAAGATGAAAAAAGAATAAAAGACAAAATAAACAGAAAGAAATAATAAAGAGTGGAAATCAATGAAATAGACAACAAAGAAAAACCCAAAGTTCTCTGAAAAGATAGATTAAGGGAAAAATTAAGAGAAACACAATCAACATCAGGAATAAAAGAGGTAATATCACAACAGATGTTAAAAAGACACTAAAGCATTATTATGAACAAGTTTTTGCTAAAAGATTTGACAAGTTAGATAAAATGAACAAACTCCTTTTAAAACATGTATTACTCAAACTCACACAAAACAAGTAAAAAACCTGAATAGCCCAATTTATCACTGTTTAAGAAATCAAGTTTATAATTTGAAACTTTCCACTAAGGAAATTCCAGACAGAGATGGTTTTACTGGTGAATTATATCAAATATTTAAGGAAGGAATAATGTTAATTTTTTACTTCACTCTTTCAGAAAATGAAGAAAAAGGGAACACTTCCCAAATTATTTTAAATGACCAGTAAAACCCCATTGCCAGAAACCTGACAAAGATACTTACTACAAGAAAATTATAGACCAGTGTTTCTCAACAAAATAGTATCAAATAGAATCCCACAATATACAGAAAAGATAATACATCATGACCCTGAGGGCTTATCTCAGGAATGCAAGGATGTATCATTCAAAGCAAATCACTGTAATTCTCCCACTAACAGCATAAAGAAGAAAACCCATATAAAGTCACCTCAGATGCAGAAAAAGCTTATAACAAAATTCAAGATTCATTCATGATAAAAAAAAAAAAAAAAAACCTCTTACACTAGAAACAGAATGGATCTTCCTCAGTCTTACAGCTAGCATCATACTTAACATATTGAATGTTTCCTCTATAGGAAAAAGAACAAGCCAAGGAGGTCTCCTTTCATAACACTTCTTTTCAAAATTGTAATACAACACTAAAATGGAAGATCTAGCAAGTGCATTAAGGAAAAAACAGAAATAAGAAGAAAAAAAAAAATAGAAATAAAGGGAAGTAGTCCCTGGTCACAAACAATGGGACTGTAAATGTGGGAAATTCTAAGAAATTTAAAAAAAAAAAAAAAAGCTTCTGGAGATATGAAATCAATTTAACAAGGTTGCAGGATGGCAAGATACAATATTAATATCAAAAAATAATTTGTGTTCCTATCTACTAACCAACAATTGGAGAATAACATTTTTTTAAAGTACAGTTCAGTACCATTAAAAATATTAAACATTTAGGGTTAAATATAACAAAATAAATGCAATAACGCTGTCCTGAAATCCAAGAAACACTGCTGAAAGTTGTTAAGAGACTTAAATAAATGGATGGTTAAGAATTTTCTCCAAACTGACCTGTAGATTCAGCGTAAGTCTAAAGTCTATTTTTTACTTTTTGGTAGAATCTAACAAGCTGATTCAAAAATTCACACAGAACTGAAAAGACCTAAAATAGCTAAAGCAATCTTGAAAAAAAAATTAGAGAATTTACACTGCCTGATTCAAGTCTTACTATAAAGCTACAGTAACCAAGACAACTTGGTGGCTTAGGGATAGACAATTAGATCAATGGCCCACAGATAAGCAGTCAATTGATTTTCAACTAAGGCCCCAAGGCATTTCAATAAAGATAGTCTTTTTTGTAACAAATGGTACTGGAATAGTGCATAAACAACTGGAAAAAACTTCTCAATATCTACCTCTACCTCACACATACTGGACAATTAATTCTAGATGGATGACAGACCTAAATACAAAAGCAAAATCTATAAACCTGCTAGAAAAAGATATGAGAACACCTTTGCAACTTTAGGGTAGGCCCATATTCCTTAAGATATAAAAAAGCCTTAACTATAAATGAAAACAAAATGATACATTGGTCTTCACTGAAATTTAGAAAATCTGCTTATCAAAAGACAATGTTAAGAACATGATAAAGCAAACCACAGCCAGGAAGAAAATATACACCATACACATATCTGAAAAAGAACTTATATCCAGACTACATACAGAATGCTACATATAAATAATAAAAAGGAAACAATCCTTAATTTTAATCCAATTAAAATGCGCAAAAACTTCAACACTAAAAGTGAAGATATACGAACAACCAAAAAGCACAGGAAAATGTGGTTAACATCATAGTCATCAGGCAAATGTTAATCGAAACCATCATGGAATACCTCTTCAGGCCAAGTAGACTACCTGAAACTAATAAGACAAAACTAAGGATCTGCAAGAATGGGGCAGAATTAGAACTCTCGTTCATTGCTAGTGGGGGTGTAAAATGATACAGCCTCCTTGGAAATCACGGTGGTAGTTACTATTACATATAATATGGTTAGAAATATCCCTTAATCCAGCAATTCCACTCAGGTATTTATCCCAGGGCATAAAATAACACACTCCAGGGATACACGTGTATGAATATCTATAGCAACTTTTAACATAATAGCAAAAACTGGAAACCATCCATATGTCCATCAAGAGAAGAATGGATAAACAAATTGTGGTAAAATCATACAATGGACTATTACTCAAAAATTTTACATATTGCCTCAAGTAATGTTTTTTGACCTCCTTAAATTTTATATATAAAATTTTTCCTAATTGTATTTTACTTTTCCCTTTTTAATAAATGAAATTTAGTACTGGCATTTAATTGAATTTAGAATGTTTTAGAAATTATTAGAAAAATTAAACATGTCTTTTAAGATTTAACAAGTCACCAAACATTGTGTATAGAAAGTCCCTCATAGAAGAAGATTCCACATGGAAAGGTAAAAGCGTGATTACAAAAGATTTACCCGTGAGTATGTTGCATCCTGATCTTGGGGATTCTGTGCCTTTTGGTTAAACTGTCAACAATGAGGTCTTGATTCTTCCAGTTCTAAACCTCTCTTTTATAATGGAGCTGGGGGAAGGTGGTATCCAAGACAAAGGAAACTTTTTATTAACTTCTGCTTTAAATTGAATATTTTAATTAGGTTCCACAACAAAAACATTATGGAGCAATGAATAAATCTGTAAGGGAGTAGTACACTGCATAGTGACAACTTGCAAATTTTTTATTACAAAAGAAGCAGACATCACTCAATATGATGTACTACCGATAAAAGCAAACTCTAGAATACCTTCTAATTAAAAAGTAAGCATCTAAGACTAAAAAGCATCCCTTAGAGTCACACAGGGTTCTGAGGTGTATCTTCTAGAATCCTCTCCTGGCCTCTGTTAACTTGAGCTGCACCCTTCTGCCTGACTCCCTAGAAGCCCCTCACCTACCTACAGCTTGTCTCTGCATCCACTCCCTGGCATCCTTCCACCATTCTGAGACACTAATCCCTTCCTCCGCAAATAAGCAACACCAGACAACTAACCACCTAAGATCACAAAGGGATGGGTAGTTAGTCCCAGCTCACTTTCAAAAGGTAAGCTTTGAGAAGGGGTGTGGGGATGGGGATATCTAAATCTGGATGATGCGCACATTTAAAAAAACATAAAAATTTTATCAGCTCAAAAGAAAATTAATCTGGGGGACTGGCAATCTCATCATTACGGGTAATTGTGCTCACACATGGCATTGCCTAGCAACAGAAGGAGCAGGCAAATCCCAACATTGGGGTGTAATGAATCACTCACTGACTACTGCTCACAAATGGTAATTTAATAGGAAGATATTCACATCTGGTTCAATCTCAAACAAGACTTCAGAGAATTCTGCAGACTCCAATTGAGAGAAACAGCAGGTACTTCACCAAGAGCCAGGCTCCAGAACAAAGACTACACCTACTTACTCGGTTGAATGTATGCTTTGTTTAAAAACAAAACAAAACAAAACAAAACATAGTTTTGATAGCCTCGTTTCTGACATTTTGTTTTGGCACTGCTCCAACTTCTATGGCTTCAGATATAGTTAATGAGTGCCACAAACATAAGAAGGTAAATATGACAAACAAACAATGGGACAATCATGGTTGAACTACAATCACTTTAGACCTCAAAGAGACAGCCCAATCTGCCCAAGAATCTGCATGCTACTTCAAGCTCAGTGTTTTTGAAGAAAGCTACAAAAAGAATCCACGTACGAGCGAGATCTATGTCTGGATCGTCTGTTGTTGGGGTCCGCCTGATTTTTTTCCTTTTGTCTCCTTAATACAGCTTCCCACTGAGGCGCTGAATCAACCATATCATTCTCCTGACGTATTCTGAAAAGAAAGACCATTCATCTCAAGTTAATATTCACACGTGTGGTGCTCTAGTTTTTGGTTCATCCTAAACTTGGTTTTAAAAGTTAAGAAGTTATCAAATAAGTTATTGAAAACTTATTAAGAAATGAAAAGTTATTCAAGGAACAGTTTTATTAAAATCACTTAAAGCTAAGATGTATTAACTGGATTAATATATCCATAAGTAGATAAGTGTACACACACACATATAAGTCTGTTAGAATATTTATACATAAATATGGAAGTATATATTAGTTTCAAACTTCTATCTTTGGCTTAAAAGCTTCTAAGAAATAGGCATGTCAAACAAAAACCTCATTTAAAACATATTTAAGGTTTGACTAAAGAAACAGTGTCTGCTATGGAGCCATTCTAAAATCATGAAACAGAATATTTTTTAAATGTACTAACCAAAGTAGCAATAAATAATTTTACTTTGAAGCACTCTTAAAATTTCACATTAATTGTCAAATTTTTCATGAACAAAAGGTGCCAGATACAATTCCCATTTTTAAGATAGAAAACCAGAAGTACAAGAAGCCACAAGTGGTGGCACCGTGTGTTAGCCGCTGAGCAGGTACATGCCATTCTGATGAGGGCAGCCTCACCTGGCCAAGAGGCAGGCAAGGTTCAACACTCCTGCAGACAGGGGCCAGGCAGGGAATGTAAACAAGGGAAAGGAAAACCCAGGGTGGCGGCTACTGGGGGATACAGGCAGCTGCCATGTGAGATCGGACAGTGTTTCCAAATCCTCTGATTTTTTTTTTTAAGGATAATCCACAAATTTGGGCTTTTAAAGTGAACTCTTCCAATTTTTAAGTGCTGACAACCAATTCTGAACATTCAAATCCTGTTTGACCTAACAATGCCTATCCATTCACCACACTGAAGTTTTGGATTTTTGGTGTATCAAGTCTTTCTTTTTCCTTCTTCTTTTTTTTGAATAGTTTGTTTAATGTTTATTTATTTTTGAGAGAGAGAGACAGAGTGTGAGCGGGTGGGGGCAGAGAGACACAGAATTTGAAGCAGGCTCCAGGCTCCGAGTGGTCAGCACAGTGCCCGACATGGGACTCAAACTCATGAACTGTGAGATCATGACCTGAGTGAAGTCAGACACTTAACCAACTGAGCCACCCAGGTGCTCCTGTATCAAGTCTTCCTAACAACAGAGGTAAGGTGTTGCAGGGGACAGGTTGGGAAGAAGTATTAGTTAAAGCAATCCTGTCTGAAATGCACTGCAATGATTCTGTGAAGCCATGGGTATTCTCTACAAAAATCAAACACCTGTTATTTGAATATTTAACTTAAAGTTTTTGTTAGTTCTTCAGGAAGTTGCTCTGGAGTATTCATTTCATACGCTGATGCTCCCAGGGTGTGGGACAGCAGCATGGAACTGTAAGGTCATCATCACAAAACTGTGACTATATGAGCATAACTGCTTCAAAAAAAAAAAATGAGAAGAACAGACAGACAAGTCTGGAGACATTTTCTCTCTCTGAACAGATGTCTTTTGGTTGCCCTGTGAACAGCACTTAGTACAGACCATGGGGTGGATATCTAGATTTGCTTATAAATGCAAATCAGTGGATGGGTGACAAATAATTCATTTCACAAATAAGTTAAAGACAATGTAAAGCAAATTTAAGTTAAAAACTATAGTAGCTTATGAAGAAGAACTATTTAAATCTCTCTAGATTAAAGAGAAATTGTGTTAGGTAAAAAATTATCTGTAACACACTTCAAGCCTTTGAACTGTGTTTCCTCACTAAAGCTTTCATTCTAATAGGCTGTTATATGAAAATTAACAGGATACAGTGATGCCATGTTTCAGATTCAGAAACATAGTTCTCTCTCTCACAGCATGTACAGAGGAAATTAAAATTGAATATACATTGCTATAGACTTTAATATTAGAAATTTCTAGGGGTACCTGGGTGGCTCAGTCAGTTAAGCATCTGACTCTTGATTTCAATGATCTTATAGGTCGTGAGTTCGAGCCCTGTGTTGGGCTCAGCACTAAAAGTGTGGAGCTTGCTTGGGATCCTCTCTCCCCTCCCCCGCCCCTCCCCCACTCTTTCTCTTTCACTAAAATAAACATTTAAAAAAATTAGATCCAAAGAAAAATATGAGAATGTATACTACTTGAGATTATAATTATTATTCTTTGAAACAAACATTCCCACTTGAAAATGTCACATGCATACACACACACACACACACACACACACACACACACGTATATGTATTTTCATAGCCAGAACCTACAATCTCTGAACCACTCTGTTATCATGTGACAGTCCAGTGGGGGAGCAATTCTTGGACACTCCCAGGACATGAGGGACCCAGAGTTAGGAAGAGACACTCAATGGGAATATGTCAGGCTGGCAGGAGTTACTTCCCCTCCCACAGGAACCCACACCTCAACTTCCCAGAAAAACACATAAAACCCAGGTCTCCTAACTCCTCACCCTGGAGTCTTTTAGACCATAGCTTCCATTCTAAGCCAATTTGCTGCACAGTTCATGGGCAAGACTAAATTTCACAATGTTAAATTTTTTTCACCAGGATGTCAGCATCTTTTAATATTTTTCAGAGGTCAAGCCTACCAGCATGGCAAATATACTTTACCCAGAGGATAGACATTTAAAAGGAAGCACAATTACTATACTCTCATTCTCTTCCAGTGTGGACTTTAGCTCATTACCTTCATACTGAGACTTTACCCTGATAATTAAAAAATAAAAATAAGACAAAGACATGACCGCACATAGTTCCAATACCTTGCTAGTAATGAAAACTAAATTGGAAAGAATTTCAGACTATGGCATGTACCTATAACTTCTGTTTTTCTAACAGAAGACTCTAAAGTGAGGGCAGTAAAACCCTGTCAGGTAACATCCACATGTTTCAGAGACAGATGCCCTCTACTGGTGATACTATCTCATAAATATTCCAACAAGGTGCATTAAAAATGTAAGGCTCATTGGAGAGTCACAACAGAAGCACATTTTCCCAAGTAATGAGGTTGTGTGGCTACCTAAATCTGTAATGAAGTTTGAAATTACACCCTTACAAATGGTCGCTGGTTAATGGTGCCTCATTACAAGAATGAAAGTGTCATTTCTTCCATCCCTGAAGTGCTCCAGAAAACACAGGTACAGTGTGGAAAGGAAAAACCCTAGCTCTTAGAAGCAAGAATATTATAATGCTCAATCCTTAAAAGGCAGGAGTGAACTATTTTGTGCATGAAAGAATAAAGAAATAGACATTTGGGTGAAAGACATCCCCTATGATTCTGCCTTGTCTCATTTATACCTAGGTATGGGATATACCAGTGTTGCTTTTTTTGCTCTTCTGCTATATTTTAATTTTGATGTAGAGATTCATATTGTGAAGAATAAAAACACTGCAAGCATTGTTATCGACATAATACCTTTTAAAAAGTCAAAATGTACTCTTACAGGACAGATAGTCATGAAAGTCTCAAGGGGGAAAAAGGAGTCCACTGTGGGTTATACTAGGGATGTATTCATTTTCAGATGTTGCATTTAAAAGTGACCCTCAGGGGCGCCTAGGCGGCTCAGTCGGCATCCAACTTTGGCTCGGGTCATGATCTCACTGTTCCCGGTTTCTGAGTTCGAGGCCCGCATCAGAGCCTGGAGCCTATTTCAGATTCTGTGTCTCCCTCTCTGTCTCTGTCCCCCTCCTCCCCCTAGTGCTCTGTCTCTGTCAAAAATAAACATTAAACTAATTAAAATAAAATAAAATAGAAGTGAACCTCAAAAACATTAAGTGTTTCTTTCATGTACTCTCCAAGGTAATAACTACATTCGTCATATTTTGTCTATCTCCTCATCCACAAGTAAGGAGAGTTAACAGCTGGGTTAAGAAGACTTATCATAACAGGGTTTTCATTTTTTAATCAATATTTAAGGGAGACCATTGCTTTAGAATAAGGTATATCCCAACAATGTTTCAGAATAAGAGAATTCTAATATATTTCCTACATGTCTCGCCAAACTTCAACATCCTACTTTTCCAGATGATCTATGCAATTTTGATTATGACTGCACTGGACACTTAATTAAAGTCTGCAAAAGGTTTTGAAGATGAAATGCCATATAATCACTTGATAACAATAATGAAGGTAATGACTATTCCTAGTCTCTTCTTTCCTACTTCCCAATTATAGTTCTGCCTCTTCTACCAAATTCCTCACATTACCAAATGAATTCTTACACAAACCCCATGGGTCTCACTTTGCCCCCCACCTTTACCTGAGGAGTTTTGTTCCTAATAGGACCTTCCTATATTTCCGTTCTTAACTCATTTCTCATTCACCGGGATAAAGGCCACGTTTAATGCTGAACCTGAGAAAGCCCATGGAGCAAATGTAGAATGAAGCTTCAAGATAACATGAGCAAGACATGGGCTCCCGAGCTCTGCCTCGTCCCAGCTCTGGGCAAACTGCTCATCTCTGATCAACTCTCAGATTCTTCACCTACCAAATTATTGCAAAGATCCTTTCTAGTTTTAAAACTCTATGTTTTCTCTATTTGTGTTTTATTTCCAAGCCAGTCAGACACATTGAAACCAACCTCTATTCTTCAGGTATAGCACAATTCTCCAGACAATTGCTTCATATGGCCACTCCATTGCTAATATTAAGCCTGCAGGTCCCAAGTGATGGTGGACTTGTGTTTCTCATCAACTCATTCATTTTTGGATCACCTGCTATAAACCAATCTTCATCTATTTTTTCAGTAATATTTCTTCCCTTGGGAAATTTGTTGGTTCCAGGCATCTGTCGACATACTCCCCAAAGACCAGCAAGCAAAAAATTCATTTGCTTTTCCCAACCTCCCCCTACCGTCAATATATTATTCTGATTTGCCGTTAAAGGTATTTCTGTCTCTTCCACTTATTCCTTATGCTCTCCCTACAAAAATGGGCTACCTTTGGTGCAATTTCCCTTTCAAACTCTTTCTGTTTTCCTAATTTTGCAGCCTGCTTTGCACTCACTCAGTAATCTGATAGCATTCCTCGGTTGCTACAGCTCAGCACTACCAGAGTCATCTCTGTCAACTTTGATTATGCCCTGGAAGCCCTAAATCGTCCCTATCAAACACCTAAATCTTGACATGACTTATTAAAGTGGAAATCAGTAACCCTTACAAGCTGTACCATGGTGAGCATTGTTTTTATTGGCTTTGCATGAACTGCCCTCACCATACCCACAATTTTTACCTTGTTTGCAGCCCTTACCTAAATCAGTGACAGGGCAATAGGGAATGCTTACAAGGAAACCTATTTTCAGGCTATGGGGAAAAAATACCCACTGGTTTAAGCTTGTTATCGTTCAAAACTCATCTTTTTCCTTGGGCACAAAGATAATGAAGTGTTTTTTTTTTTTTTTAATAACTCTAACAACAAGAAAACCCTACCAAAATATTCATCCTCTAGATTTTCCCTACTCAGATGTATCATCCCTGTTACAGTGCCATAGAAGACAGTTTCTTTCTTCTTCCTTTTTTTTTTCTTTTTAAATTTCTTAAAATGTTTATTTTTGAGATACAGTATGAGTGGGGAAAGAGCAGAAAGAGGGGGGCAGAGGATCTGAAGCAGACTCTGTGCTAACAGCAGAGAGCCTGATGTGGGGCTCGAACTCATGAAGAGCAAGATCATGACCTGAGCCAAAGTCAGAAGTTCAACAGACTGAACCACCCAGGGGCCCCTCTTTTTTTTAAAAAAGCAATAATGTGGGGCGCCTGGGTGGCGCAGTCGGTTAAGCGTCCGACTTCAGCCAGGTCACGATCTCATGGTCCGTGAGTTCGAGCCCCGCGTCAGGCTCTGGGCTGATGGCTCGGAGCCTGGAGCCTGTTTCCGATTATGTGTCTCCCTCTCTAGACTCTGTCCCTCCCCCGTTCATGCTCTGTCTCTCTCTGTCCCAAAAATCAATAAACGTTGAAAAAAAAAATTTAAAAAAGCAATAATGTATTCAATATTTAAAACTATTTTACCCCATTATTCAAATACAGACTCTAAAGATATCTAAAAGTGCAAGAAGAAATTCTAACAACATTTGTGGTAGAATCAATTTGTTAGAAACACCAACTTCTCTTTTTTGTTAAAGGGTATCATTTTATATATATATATATATATATATATATCAGGGACTTCAGATAAAACTGAACAGTGCTGAATGTTCTCATTAATCTAATAGTATCTGTGTATGTATGCAGGGCACTTTCTACTTTTCAAAGTAGAAAGGATCTTTACAAACCTCTTGACTAAGCTAATGACTAAGTAATCCACAGATGCTCCCCAGTGAATGCTCAAAGGACTGCTGATTTTCATCAAGAGCACATAGGATATTTTGCAGGCTGGGTTCTTGAATGTAATGGATATTTTATTAAGCTCAAGGTATTTGAAGGGAAAGCTGGTTTGTGAAAGGTTTCACACTGTAAGTCTACTTCCGAGGTTCTCCTTCAACATACATCCTGGGCAAGTCCAGAGCAAGGCCCATAGGCTCAAACCTATAGAGACAGGCTGGCTGAGACTTCTGATCTCAGGTGCAAGATTCAAAATTCTAACTCATAAAAACAAATATAATCTAATATCCATATAGATCATTAGCTTCATACTGCCTTGTACTTGGTAGGTTCCCAATTTGATAAATTTAGTCCAACTGATTGTTTCATAAATCAGCAGAGCAAAGTAAGTAATCTTTAAAGAAAACTTAAGCATTTTAGTTAATCCTGCCAGTGAAGTGAAGTACCAATTTCATTTGCTAATATCAATCTTTTCTTTATAGTTTAGATCATAATGACCACTTTATAACTGTTTGGGGTTACAAAGACACCCCCTTAAGAATCTGATAAAAGCTACAGACCCTATCACCAGAAAATCAAACACGTGGAAACACACAGGGACCTAAAATCTACTAAAACCTATTGATGAATCAGAGGATAAGAAGGTCTGGTCTGAAAACAACCAAATGTGTAAAGGTAGGGTAAGTGGGAGAAAGGAATATGAGACTAAAGAAAAGTGGGAAAAGCCGGAGAAAGGGGTGGAAGAGAGCAGAGACAGGCAAAGAAGAGGCCATAATTTCAAAGGTCAGCTATCAGACTACATGGTTCCACTATGAAATTCTCTCATTTCCTAGATTTCATTTATCTTTATAGTGACCCATTCAACAACAAAGATTGGTATACACCCCACTTTAAAGATGAGAAAACTCAGATTTAAATTGGTTTAAAGAGTTGCGCAAGGTCACATACCAGTACAAGACAGAACCGAGACCCTGACCCACATCCTTGGGTTTTTTCTGACACGTCCCTGGCTCCTACGTGGAGACATAACTCAGAGAAGACACAAGAAAAGAAGAAAGAGTGGAGAGAAGCTAAGAAAAGAAAAGAAAGAAACTGAGTGAGGAAAAATAATGTGATAGATTAAAAAGGGAGGTAGAAGGACAGAGATGAAGCTATAAGCAGAGACACTAAGAGGAAAATAAGGCTTTTGTCATCTTAGATGTTATTTAATACTTATTTATTTATTTATTTATTTATTTATTTATTTAGAGAAAGAGAACATGTGCACATGAATGGGGGAGGGGGAGAGAGACAGAGAGAGACAGAGAGAGAATCCCAAGCAGGCTCCAAGCTGTCAGTGCAGAGCCCAATGTGGGGCTCAATCCCATGATCCATGAGATCATGACCTGAGTCAAAATCAAGAGTCAGACGTTTAACCAACTGAGCCATGCAGGCACCCCTGTCATCTTATATTTTATAACAACAAACAGTGCCCCAACAAAGGAGTAAAAAACTGTCTTCTCAAATCTCAAAACCTAGAAAAAAACTGTAGGGTACTCATCCAGATTACAAAAATAGTAAAGAAATAACTAAGATGGAAAGGTGTAAAGAAAGACATCAACAGGTCCCCAAAATAAAGGAGGAAGCAGAGCCTTCTGGGGCCATAGGAAATGACGCGGACTGAAAGCCCAGCGTTAACACACAAGTGACAACACAAACCTCACCTGTCTAGCCTCAGTAACTTTGGACTAGCTCTGGACCCAGAGGGGAGAGAGGATGTGCTTCCCTACAGCTATGTGTTTCTCAAACTGGAACAATCTTTGTTCCTAATATTAGCCTTCCAGAGTTGGTACGAATTACTAATTTTTTCCTTTTTTAAAAAATTTTTTTGCGTTTATTTTTGAGAGAGAATGAGAGAGAGACAGACAGAGCATGAGCAGGGGAGGGGCAGAGAGAGAGGGAGACACAGAATCTGAAGCAGGCTCCAGGCTCTAAGCTGTCAGCACAGAGCCTGACATGGGGCTCGAACCCACAAATGGTGAGATCATGACCCAAGACAAAGTCAGATGCTTAACCGACTGAGCCACCCAGGCGCCTCAAATTTTTTCTTTTTTTTTAACATTTATTTATTTTTGAGGGCGGGGGGGAGAGAGAGAGAGAGAGAGAGAGAGAGAGAGAACAAGAGGGGGAGGGGCAGAGAGAGAGAGGGAGACAGAGAATTGAAGCAGGTTCCGTACTATCAGCACAAAGCCCAATGTGGGCTCAAACCCATGAACTGTGAAATCATGACCTGAGCCAAAGTTGGATGCTCAACAGGCTGAGCCACCCAGGTGCCCCTTATTATTTACTTTTAATGGTTGTTAAAAGCCATAAGTACTGCTTTGGGTAAAGCTGATTTATAAATATTGTTTTATTAACTTGTAGTTCTCCTCACACAAAATCAGAGATGTTTAAATTGTTATCCATGGGAACAGCAAAGCAGATTATGCTCCAGTGGGTAGACATTGTAGATAAACTAAACTAAAAAATAGCACCCAGTATTTCAATAGAGGGGCTTCAAATCTAATAGGTAAGACTTCTTTATGTTAAAAAAATAATCCAGCAAGAGGTGCCCAGGTGGCTCCATTGGTTAAGCGTCTGACTTCAGCTCAGGTCATGATCTCACACTCCATGAGTTCGAGCCCCGCGTCAGGCTCTGTGCTGACAGCTCAGAACCTGGAACCTGCTTCAGATTCTGTGTCTCCCTCTCCCTACTCCCTCTCCTGCTTGCACTCTAACTCTCTTTCTCTCAAAAATAAATAAACATTAAAAAAAATTAAAAATAAAAAAATAAATAATCCAGCAAGAAGGAGTGACAAAGGGAACAACATCCCCAAAACCACAAAGAATATACACATCTCCAAAAAGTAACCCTGACTCTGCCTAAAGTTCCACTAGACACAGCAGAGGCTTCAAAACATTCAAAAAACATATCTGTACAATCTTTGACCGGCTGTCCCAGGGTACAGTTCCCCCAGGGAGACAGGAAAGTGGGGTGTGCCAAGTGCAGGGTCTGGTTTCAAAGGTAATGAAGTATTGGGGCTGAATTTAGAGAATTTGCTGGCAGGAAGTAGCACATCAGCATGTTCAGGATTCAGTTTGCCCCTTTCTAGGGTTACCAGGTTCCTTTAATAAAAACACAAAGGACGCTACTGAGAGCTTGGTTGTGTCACACTACCGGCTGAGATAAGGCAGGGTAAGGTTGAAGAGATTCATCCTCTCCCCCAAAAAGGAGTCTTTGAACAAGTAGGAAGTCAGACACGAGGAAACAACCCTTCTTCACAGACAGAAGACTCAACAGGACTGTCAGTAGGGCTGCAGTTTAAATATTCAGATCTCTGCATCCTGATGTGGAATGAATGGGTTCTGGCAAAATCTAAAAGGCTAATAATTGGACAGAAGGGTTAACGGTAGCATAACACAGTGAGGAAACGGCACCCAAAGGCAATACGATGTTTCTGTCCCCCCTTCCTCCCTGCACACTGTCACCTGCTGCACCACTTTCAGGAGAAAATGGAACTAGAAGACATATTTTCCCCTCTGCCTAGTTTTTGCTAGGGTCCTGAGAACTCGACCCTAGACTGCATCTTACACAGACAACAGGCAACTTATGTAACCCTGGGGCAGTACTTCTACTGGCAAAATAAATGAGTTGGAAAGGCTTTGGGTCAGAGTGTGTTTGAAAGTGATTTCTCATTAATACCTTACAGAGTATAATTGCATGTCAACATTCAGAGCCACCACCACTCTAGAATACACTACTAACACACTAGAAAGAAAGCCAATCTACAAAATCGCTCATGGAAGGCAAAGGGAGAAACTCGTGAGGGAGAAAACACCTATGAGGAATATTAAAGCTGCTCCAACTAGATCGGGAATGGACTATTTAAGGACTTGTTGGCAACTTTTACAGGGTATTTCATTTGTAACAGCAAATGTCACCATGAGCACTTTGGGCCCCAAAAGACATTTTTTTTAATGTTTATTTATTTTTGAGAGGGGAGGGAGGGGCAGAGAGAGAGAGAGAGAGAGAGAGAGAGGGAGACAGAGGATCTGAAGCAGGCTCTGTGCTAACAGCACAGAGCCCAATGCGGAGCTAGAACTCATAAATGGCGAGATCATGACCTGAGCCCAAGTTGGACACTTAACCGATTGAGCCACACCCAGGTGCCCCCAAAAGACAATTTTTTTTAACAGGTCACCTTCTGAGAAGTTGAGACCAGAGCATCTATGAGCATAACTTAGAATACAACAAGCAAAACAAATAAATTTGTTAAGATACTGGCTTGATCAGTAAGTACAAATAGGAGGAAAATCTGGTTTTTTTGTTTTTTTGCCATGTTTTGTGTTGTTTATGCAGATACTGAATTTCAGAGTAGGAAGAAGTCACCTGAGGGAAAGCTACCCTCCACACTTGGGCTTTTGCAGATGAAGAAACCATAATCATTTCCTTGAGAAGGGTGTCATAACACACTGAGATCTTACCTCTATCTAGTGTGACTCCAGCCCCTAAGAAGGTTCCACAGAGAAAACTTTCCTAAGACAACGATCCGCTCTTACAATGCTGTCTGGGCTATTATGACACAGGCTTTAGAGTTAGGCAGGACAATTCAGTGTGTGCCAAGCACGAGGGCTTCAAGTACTAAAGAAAGACCTTAGGGATTATCTCCTCTGACTTCCTCACTTTACACAAGGGAAAAAGACGACCCAGAAAAGTAAAGCAACCAGGCCAGAGCTCCCCATGAGGTGGGAATGAGTTTCCTAGTGGTGGCACTACTAACATTTTTTGGACCAGATACGTCTTGGGTGGGAGAGGGCTGTCCTGTGCATTGCAGGATATTTAGTAGCTCCCCTGGCCAATAGAAATCCCCCCACCCAATTTTGACAATCAAAAGTGTCTCAAAACATTGCTGAATGTCCTCAGAGAGTGGAAGGGCAGGACAAAATTGCCCCCGGTTGGGAACCACTGGGTTAGAAGCTGAGACAACCAGAAACCAAATCCCTCTCATTCCTCATATGGTGCTCTTTCACTATGTGAACACTTTTTGTTCAGTAAATACTTTGGGAATAGGGAGAACTGATTAAGGCATTAAGCTATCACTAATACTGAGTACATGTTAAATGATATTATTAACAAGCTCTTAAGAATGAGACATTAAATAGCAGTCTTAAAGATATGAACTAAATACATTTATCCATCTAATTGTATGTTCCTGACATGAATATAAATGCATATTTTCATGTACATCTATGAAACAATGAGTCTCTCCGTTTTGGCTGGGCAAAATATGGCAATGTCAGTTAAAAGATACTTCAGGGAGAAATTCCTCTAAAAATGGCAAAATTTCTTACCATCCTTAAACAAACTCACTACACATTTCACCTAAATATAGATCATCTTTTTTTTTAATTAACAAGAAGAGACCCTGATTGCCAAGTTATTTAATCATCTTATTATAAAGATCAGACACTCAGTTCAAAGAGCTGCAGTTTCCTAAAATAGTGCTTCAAAACACTGCCAGATTCCTTATTAAACACAGAGGAGAAAATCAGGCTTAAAAATAGAGGATGCACAGCTTCTGCCACCAGCAGCCACCTCTGATTTTGGAGTTCCAGATAACTACGGTTTCAGATATTACCTGTTTCTCTTTTTCCGGTGTTCTCTATTAGAATTTTCTGATTCACTACCACTGCTCGTGTTACAGCGTGAGCGTGACCTGAGGACAAAATGAGAAGAACAAAAGAAAAAAACCCACATTTATGACAAATAAAATTTCAGGAAGGTTCATATTGGTTCTTTGGAATGACTTTTGCAGTGAAATGACTAAGCCAAACATAAGTAGCTGTATCATCCCTCCCTCAGTCAGTGTTACTCAATTCAGTAAGACATCCGAATGAGTCTACAGACATGTGAAAGCAGATGAAGGCAAATGTCACCATGCTCCCCAAAAAGACCACAAAATCAAGCACTTCCAACAGAACTCTGACACGGCAAAGCTCTAAGTCCCTGTGGTAGACTAACTATGGACACAAAGTCCTGTCACATCCCCCACCCATCGACAGAGGTAGAGTCTATTTCCCCTCCCTTTGAATTAGCCCTGGCCCTGTGACTGACTTCATCAACAGAATGACATGGAAGGGATACTCTGCCAGCTCCAGGACTATCTCTTAACAGGGCTGGTAGCTCCTGCTTCCTCCCGGCCGCCATCTCAAGAAGCCTAGACCAGCCAGGGAGAGAGACCATAGAGAGAAAGAAGCCCCAGGCCTCCTACCATTCCACCAAGACAAAAACCATGAGAGAGAAAGCCCTCTTGAATATTCCAATCCTAGCTGCCATCTGACTGCAGCTTCATGTGAGACTAGTGAAACCAACCTGTTCATCAACGGCATCATATAACATACATATGGTTGTTGCTTTAAGCCACTAAGTTTTGGGGTGGTTTTAATATAGCAATAGATAACCAAGAGAGTTCCTCTGAGATACAATGAAGCAGAAAAAAAGAGAAATTGCTAAGGATGCTACAGAAGGTAAGATTGAGAAACAACTGAAGCCAAAACTGACATTTGAAAGTCAATTTTTTGATCATAGCCTTAAAGTAGCCACTAATAAAATCATAACGGCAACAACAAAAAAATCCCCGTTCTTGCTTCAACTCTGAGTAGTGCTAATCCTTCCTCCCTCTCCCTGACCCTCCTTCCATTTTTACTTTTTTACCTCCTCCTTTGCTTTAGATCTGAATCTTCACCACTGTTATGGGCTTTCCTATAGAAAACAAATAAATGAAGATATTAAAGAAAATAGAAAGTGATCAGTTGGCTAAGGAAAACACAGCAAAATGAGTTTCATTTCAGTTAATGCATCTCAGTTTTGTATTCTTTCATTCACCAAATATTTAAATCACACAATACACCCAGTCCCAGAAGTAGAACAGAACACTGGCCTCAAAAAGCCAGCAACCTAACAGAGGTTGCAGACAGTCTACAAACAACAATGCACAACACGTCTGTTAAATTCTATTCATCTGAAGCTAGGGTTGTCTGCAGTTCCTAGGTCTGTAATCTGCCCAGTCAAGTTCTGCCATAATCTAAATGACGTCAGCTCTCACTTACATGCCCTTTCCAACACCCTGGCCCGTGACCAAGTCCCTTGACCATTTTTCAGATGATCTCTTTACGATAACTCAGCAATTCACATCATGGCCACACTTTGGACATTATCATCTATAACCACCTCCAAACTTTGGTCTGTGACCACAATCTCTTCCCCTTCCTGTTTATACCTCTGAACAGCTTTGATGGGGCCTCCTGGTTAAACATGCAGGCTCTGGAGCCAGACAACCTGAACGTGACTCCCATCTCCTCCACTGAGGAGTTGTGTAATTTTTACTTCTCTACTAAGTGCTTTAGTTTTAATGGAACCTTCCACAAGAGTTGTTATGAGGATAAAATGAATTAATACATTTAAAATGCACAGAGTAGGACCTGACTCACTGAAGCACCCAGTAAATGTTAGCTGTTATTATTATTGCTTTTTTCCACTACTTCCATTCTACCTTTCTTTGGTCTCAATAGGACCGTTTGTTTATTGACCTTGCTACTTCCCGTCAGCTTTTCTTGGCCTTCTTCCTGACTCAACTGAGATTTCCCTCATTTCGATAACATGTATGCCAAGACTCAGAACTTCCTCCAACTCTCTGTTTTTGGTTCAGCCTTTTGGGCAAGATCCCATTCATGGGTAAATCAAACTATCCAGGTCCTCTAAGCCAGCCTTCAACAGCTGGCTGAGCAGTGCTGGAGGGAGTTACACAAAAGGGCATATTAGTTACACTACAAATCCATGTTCATAAACTTCAGGTGAATCCACAACATCCTAACGCCTTTCTATGATCTAAATACTCTCTCTCTGCAAAGCAGTTTCAAACCCTTTTTACCTTGTAACCCTCTGATACACTGGTCCCTCTGCATCGGCAGTTGACTTTGTTCTCTCCTTCCAAAGGCAAAAGTAGCCATCAGATGGCAACTCTTTCATCTTCCTGTTACCAAAAATAAAAAATGCCTACATCTTCCTCTGTTATTTACAGATCTGTCCTCACAACTAAGGTCAGTCTCTCCACCTGTGTTGTGTGGGTCCTATCACCTCTTAACTTCTCAATGACTTTCAGTAACTACTGTCTTATCCCTGACTTGTCCTTATGGAAAATTCTTTTACCAGCTTTTCACGTTATCAAGTTTCTACTATTTAAACACGCACACATCTACTTGACTCCACATCCCCCTTCATCTTTTTCCCAGTCTCTCCTCTCTCCTCCAAAGCACCAAACTTCTTAAGAGAGGTGCCTAAGCTCCTTATCTCTGTTCCTTAACCCTTTATTACATGTGCCTTCACACTCTGATGGGCAGACATGGCTCACGCCACATTCCCCCATTTCTTAAAAATACATATATCAAACAACATAATGTTGAGAGGTCTCTGTCCTTATATCAAAATTTTCAATAATTTTTATTTAGTATAAACACAACTATATATATGTTCACAGATTATCTATACAGCGTTTAAAGAATACAATTCCATTCTTGTACTGGTTTTACAATTCTTTTAAGAGACAATAATTGCCTGGTTTTCTATGTACATATCATTTCCTTAGTTCTCCTTATTCTTATCACTAATTCTTCACCTAAACTCTGAGAGCTACAAAACTCTTCCTGAGATGTATGAACACTTAGGACATCTTCCCTGGACCCCTGTGCCCTCCTGCTCACATCCGGATGGTCTATTCCCTAGTACTGCTGCAGAAACATCACTCTGATTACTCTCTTCACTAAAATCCAGGGAATTCTTTCTGCTTCTTTGTAATGGACCCCCTATTTCTAGTTGTCATGACTCCTTGTCTTGTTTTTGGAGAACATATCTTTCAGTTGTTAACAAACAAAGTCTGCATGTCAGGTACATATTTTTTTTTTTTTTTTTAGAATTGGAATTTCTCAAAATATCTTTATTTGACTATGTAATTATAGTTTATCTGGGCTTAAAATCCTAAATTTAAAAGAACGTCCCCTCAGCATTTTGAAGGCAATACTTATCTTCTTTCTCTGATATTGCTGTTAATGAGCCCAATGTCACCATTCTGATTTGTCAACATTTGTGCATGAACTTTTTTTCTCATAATCCTCCCTCCTTCCAACTTTTACAAAACCTCTCTTAACCTACAATGCTTTAAAATTTAATGATAATGGATCTTGGAATAGATCTAATTTTCTAATCTATTATGCCAAATGCCCAGTAGCTTCTCTCTATAAAGTTTGATTATTCAGTCTGGGATATGTTATACTTTGTTATACTACTTCTTTAATAGTTTCCTCTCCTGCATTTTCTTTTTTTTCCTCCCTAGAAATTTCATTAGTCAAATGTTTGATATCTACGTTTGATCATTTTTATCCTTATTTCCACATATCTGTTTTGCTTTTGTTCTGCTTTGGGGATGATTTCCTTAACTTTACCTTCCAAACCTTCTATTAATTATTTTAAATTCTGCCACAGGAATATGAAGTCTAAGAATTCCCACTTGTTCTTCTCATATCAAAATTTTCTTTTTTCTAAAGATAATTATACTTCTAAGACATTTTCTTTCTTAAATCGTCTCTATTTCCTGTGAGTATATACACATGCTCCTTACTCTGACTCTGTCTTTCCAAACAGAAGCAATCCTCAAATGCCAAGTGATGACGGCTCTCTCCTCATATTTAAGAATTAGGCACTAAAAAGACTGGGACCCTCTGGATGGTGCAGACCATGTTAACTGATGGCTTCACTGTGGTGTGGAGCAAAGTAATGTGGGTAATCTCAACCATTTCACTGGAGGATCCCTTGAAAGTTGGTATCTGTAGGTCTTTTGGATCTTGGATCTGTCTTTCGTACAGCGAGAGTCTCTGATTTCATGCTTGGGAGGTACAAACCTGGAGTCTAGCATTCTGGGAATAAAGAGGGAAGGTACCTCTTTAGTAAGCAGATTTTCACTCTTTTGACTTTTCCTATGGCCACAATTTCTCTTTTCTCTTAAAGCAAGTTCCTTTGAAGGTAACTCTCTTCAACTAAGCCAAATAAATGCTGGAGTTTCCCTCAGCTCTGTCACTGGCTTGGTGTTTGCATTCTATCTATAGTATCTATTTAGATAATATCGTCTTTGTTTCATATTTCAATTTACATCTTTAAGAAATTTACCTTTTAGCCGACAGCCAATCTATCTCCAGACTTCTACCCAACAATCCATGTGAATCCTGCACTTAAACTTCTCAAAAATACCAGAAATTCTACATATCAAAAACCAAACTCACAGTTGTCCTTTTCAAGCCTGTAATGTCCCAGTGACTGTTATTTCAGTGCATCACACTTTAAGCCTGGATTTCATTCTTCACATCTATCACTCCTTCACCCCTCATATCGATCCTCCCAACCCTCCCGATGGGTCTCAAAACCACCCACTTCCTTAAATCTTCACATCACCATCTTGGCCCAAGCTCCCATTAGCCTTCGCCAGGGCTTGCACAGTAGCCTGATGCCAGTCTCTCTCTTTCCACTACTGCCCTCATCCACCTTTGCTCCATAGGACAAGAAAGCTCATCTTTATGTGATACCAATGTGATCTTGTTATAACCCCCTCCTAAAACCTACTGGTCTAACAACCCACATCCTCAACAAGGCTCAGGTGTCCTAGGAGGTGTTTTCTCTCTGGACTCATTTCTAACACATTTCTGTTCACTCTTTATGCTTGAGCAACACTAGCAGCCGGTAAGCCTTCTCATGAATGTTCCCCACTCCCTTCCAGAGGCTTCCAAAGCTTCCGTGCATGCTAACTCCTCCACCTCTCTTTGCCTATTCTTGTCTCATATTCCAGTTCAAAAATCCAGCCTCTGGGAACCTTTCCCTGGCCTCCCTGACTCATCAACTCAGCAAAACTTCCCCTAATAGTCCTGGTTATACAGGTATTTGGATGATCAAAGTTATCAAGTGGTTACTCTTGGGACACGTGTACTTTTCCGTATACATGTTAGGTTTCAATAAAAAGTTTTCTAAAATACCCCTAAGCACCACATAACTCTCCGTCAAGAATATATAAAAGTCTGAAGTGCACATGCATTTATATGATTCACATATTTCTTCCTCAACTGTAAACTCCCAAACCGCAGGGACTCTCTTGGGTGATATTTAACACAGTGCCTACATAAAGTAGGCACTCAATAAATATTTCTGAGTGTAAAGATGGATAGGGGTGAAAACTGTATTGTCAGAAGGTAGGCTGGCTTTCTTTTTCTAGAACAGGAACATTTAAAGCAGGCTTCAGGATCTCCATGAACCATGAAAATTACATGAAAGTGTGTACGTATATCTAATTATGTACTTTTTCCCCCTAAGGAATGATCCAACGTTTCATTAGATTCTCAGAGTCCTCTCACCCAAAGAGGGTTAAGGGTCAATGTTCTAACCTCATCCAGAATTTGAGAGATGTACTCATCTAATGACAAACAACTGGCAAAATATAAAATTTTGATATCTTCTATAAAACATGTTATTCTGGCATCCATCACAAAATAGAGTAACAGAATCCCGTTATTAAATTTAAGTTCTTGAGATTCTTCTATGCTTTTCACAAATCTCAGTTTTAAATGCCAGAGTTACTCTAGCCATGTAAGGATTTGTGCCCAGGGGCAAGGTAAATATCTGTGAAGATAAAACAAGACTGACAAGGACAGGGACACTCAGAGGGCATTTACAGTGGAAAGAAACAAAGAATGAGCTTTAGCTCTTCTTTGCCAACATGTAGCAATGGCTAGTCTCAAAACATACATGCCCAATAAAAGACCTTTCAAGTGATACACATAACTGGACAGAAGGCTCTACGGCCATTCAGACAACAAGATTCTCTTCCCTATGAATCAAAACAGTCTTTCCCCTGGACTGTGTCAATGAAAGGACCCTGTATCCACTCACCACAATTACTTGTCTGTACTTCACAGGAAGCCAACAGAAAATGTATCTCAATATAGAAGTCATTAAGTCTAGATTTCAGAATGTATATACTCCAGACTATTGCAAGCAATTAGTTTGAGGAAAAAATGTAAATTTTGGTGTATTTTAGCAAAACTTGATAAATTCATTTCCAAGTGTGTTAAAATCAAAATGGCCATCTGCTCAACATGTACAATAATTTTATACAGGGAATGCTGTCAAAGTACACTAGCAATTAAGGACGAAAAACTATACAAACCTGTGTCTTTAACAATAATCATGCAGTGCCAAATTCTTAATATATTTAGTAGTTCTCACTACCCATGCCCTCTCAAAACACAGAGGCACTCTAAAGTATCTCCCAGTGGTATTGCCTTGGTTTTAAGTGTTGTCCATGTTGAACCAATCCTTAATAGGGAAATCTTTCCTCCTGCTTTACTTAAATGATGATTAATATCCCTGCCTTTTTCAGACATATAGATCTGTATCCAAACCCAGGTGTGTCACAAAGGACAGCTACCTTACCTCCCCCTAGCCTCTGTTTTCTCATCTGGGCCAGGTATTTTCCATTGGTACTTAGCCCATCCAAACCCATCAATAATCTCCCTCGTTTTGTCAAGACTAGAGGGGCACCTGGGTGGCTCAGGTGGTTAAGCATCTAGCCTCAGCTCACGTCATGATCTCATGGTTTGTGAGTTCGAGACCCACATCAGGCTCTGTGCTGACAGCTCAGAGCCTGGAGCCTGCTCCGGATTCTGTGTCTCCCTCTCTCTCCAACCCTCCCCTGCTCTCACTCTGTCTCTCTCTCTCAAAAATAAATAAACATTAGGGGCGCCTGGGTGGCTCAGTCGGTTAAGCGTCTGACTTCAGCTCAGGTCATGATCTCACAGTCCGTGAGTCTGAGCCCCACATCGGGCTCTGTGCTGACAGCTCAGAGCCTGGAGCCTGCTTCAGATTCTGTGTCTCCCTTTCTCTCTGCCCCTCCCCTGCTCATGCTCTGTCTCTTTCTATCTCAAAAATAAAGAAAACATTTAAATAAATAAATAAATAAATAAATAAACAAACAAACAAACAAAAAAAAAAAGACTAGAAGCCTGAAAACTATTTTCCCAGACTCCTTTGCCAGCTGGGTTCCACTTAGAGAGACACCCAAGTGAGATCTGGAGGGAGGTATGCTTCTGACATCCCTGTGCATTCATGCTTGCACTCCTGAGCAGTGGGAGCCCCATAGCATTCGCACCTCTAGCAGGGGCAGCAACAGCAGTTGCTACAGTAGTGGTGCCCACAACAGCATGAGCAACGAGCACAGATTCATGAAGGCCAGCTCAAAGGTGGACACAGTTTTTGATCTCCAAGTAATACCCCACTCTCCTTTAATCCTGTCAGCCCAGGGGCAGTATAGCATCCATATCTCAGGGGTGCACCCCTCCTGCCTTTTGTTCCTCAATGCTTCTCACACTTGTGTGCAATTCCCCACATTAATCCCTCTCTGCTGGAAATGCCTAGTGACTGAGTGATACATATGCCCATTTCTATAGGGTTATTACAAGGATCAGATAATATGTAGCAAGCAATTTTGCTTAGTACTTGGACCACGATAAATGCCAACTATTATTCCTTTATTCTAGCTAATCACTGGTGGTCATGATTTAATTCTGCCTTTCCTACCTAGTAGGTGAAAGTGTTATTGACCTTTGTCTCCTTAACCACCGAAAGATTTCATTGAAGCTGGACCTGGTTTGAGAAAGCTGGGGAACAAGACTCCGGGAAACTGGCAGAAGTGGAAGGAAATCAAATGGGATGAACCAGCAAGTATCAACAAGGGCACAGAAGGAAGAAGGTCTTCTGCTTTCTAGATCCACGGTGATCATGATGGTTATCTGAGAACATGACCTGACCTTCCCGTAAGTATAAAAGTTACCTATAAAATACCAGTATGCAGGCACTCAAAGTGAAACACAGTCTCTGTGATGTAGGAATGAAATGAATTTCACTGGTTAGTCATTTCTAGGTCTTTTCTCAGACCTGTTACATTGCCCAGACTGCTTTTCAGAGAGTCCCAAATTTCTAGATATGGACTTTCTTTTTTATAATGAAGTACACACAAATATAATCACAAAAACAACCTGACCTGCTGGGTAAAATGTAACAGGATCCATTTTCTCTGTATTTGGAAAGGGGCTTTGTTAAAATTTATGCAACAACATCAGTCTGGAAAACAGAGCACCAAGCCTCAGCTAAGATCTACCTATAAACGTAATTTTGTCCTCTCAGGTCAGAACATTTAGTATCTTTTATATATAAAAATAATCATTAATATATATTATATATGTTATATATTTATACATACCATATAATATATATTGTTAAAATATGTACATAATATATATTTTTTTAACTTATCAGTCTTAATAGCAATACAGAAAGCAAGTTCCTATCAGTATTTTATGAAATTATTCTCTGAAACTCTGTTTAAAAAGAAATGCTTTTATCTCAATAGAACATAAGCTTTCTGTTATCCTGAGGAGACCGTCATGATATTATGAGAATAACTTGTGGTAAAAAAGCAACTGGGACCCAGACTTTCTGTTGAAAACTAAAAATGAAGTGGTAATGTTCAGCTCACCTCCTCCTTGTCGGCTGTACAGAGTCATCGCTCCCACAGGAGGGGTTTCGGCGACGCGAGGAGGGGAACTTCGGGGATTTCATGCGGTCACTGGGAGAGTTGTAGAGTCCGCTGGAGTAGGAGAGGAATGGTCAACAATGCTCGAAGAGGGCTTGGAGGAGCAGACACCCCAGCCCAGATCTATACAAGTATTGGCTCAGTAGGTTAAGCATCTGACTTTGGCTCAGGTCATGATCTTACAGCCAAGAGTTTGAGCCCCGTGTCAGGTTATCTGCTGACAGCACAGAGCCAGCTTGAGATTCTCTCTCTCCCTCTCTCTCTCTGCCCCTCCCCTGCTCTCGCATGTGCTCTCTCTCAAAATAAATAAAATAAAATAAAGTAAAATACAAATAAAAGAGGGGAAATTATCATTAGTATGTCATTTGGAGTTCAGAAATATACTCTCTTATTCTAAACCATCATAATGACCTTTCAAGCAGTTTCTTAATACATACTGCTTTCTCTTCCTATCTTTCCAGGAGAAAGTTTCATGTTAGGATATATCCTGTTGATTTCTACTTCAGAAGTTCCCGGTCATGCTGATTTAGGAATCTGACTGCCATGTCCATAGCTAGTAATACCCAGCCACAAAGCAGTTGGATTCCCTTATTTAATGAGCTGCAATTGCTAATCCCACTTCTACTGTTCTCCTTCAGAAAAACAATGATTCTCTTTACCTCTGGGGGCCATTTTCTTCCCATGGTGCATGAGATTTGTTTCTTTGGATATCAGGGCTGTTCTCATTCTTTGCTTTCTTAAAGCTTTAATTTAAAAAAAAGAAAAGAAAAGAAATTAACTAGAGAATAAATGGGAGTTAACTTACTTCTTCAGTGAAATTGTTTAACAAAATGTTTTAAAATATAGTCTTTAAAAAAATATTTTAACGTTTATTTATTTTTGAGAGAGAGAGACAGAGACAGAGCACAAGTGAGGGAAGGATAGAGAGAGAGGGAGACACAGAATCCAAAGCAGGCTCTAAGGCTCTGAGCTGTCAGCACAGAGCCCGACACAGGGCTCAAACCCATGAACCGTGAGATCATGACTTGAGCCGAAGCTGGATGCTTAACCAACTGGTCCACCAGGCAACCCTAAAATGTGTTTTATTTATACTCGTGACTCATTCCAAAAATGGGGTGCCTGGGTGACTCAGTTAAGCATCCGACTTCGGCTCAGGTCATGATCTCGTGGTTCGTGAGTTCAAGCCCTGCATCGGGCCCTGTGTTGACAGCTTGCCTCAATTCTGCCTCCCTCTCTGCCCTCTCCGCCTGTGCGCTCTCACATGCATTCTGTCTCAATACATAAATAAATAAATAAATAAATTAATAATAAATAAATAAATAAATATTTTTCAACAAGAATACGAAGTGGCGGCCTAAAAAAATTCATGTCTCCAGCAAGTACTTTTGGGTCTCCCCTCCACCTTTTTTTCTAGTATTACTGCTTTAAGTCAACAAAAGCCAGGTCATCCACTGTTAAGGAACTTTAAGGAGAGTCTACCTGAAGGAAGCTAGGGCAAGTGTTAAGGCAAGAAAAGAAGAAAGCTGAAAAGGAAGGAAAGCTGGGGTATTGAGGCTTATGGGGCTTACTGCCTCTTTTCAGCTCTGCACGTGGGTCTAAATCTATGCAGGTTGGTCAGCTCTGGACAGGCTCACGGTACCCAAATTGACCTTTCCCAGTCCCCCGTTTCTGCCATATCTTGGCTTCCTCCTTCCAAATCAGAATGACTTTTAAATGCCGTTTCCTGACCTAGTATCGTCTTTCTGCCTAAGAATGTAAATATAACTGAGTTGTTATTCAATCCAAACAAATTTTTTTTAGACACACATGGGCAGACACAGAGAAAAGCCTGGGGCCACCAGTGGCAGAGGGGAGGTGTATTATCTCTTATTTCCTGGGAGTCTCAGCCTCAGAAAAAGAGAGCTGCTTAACTCCCAATCCACATTGAACCCTGGCTTTTTGAGGAATCCTCTACATAACTGTCCTTGAACAGTCACAGCAGGGTTCTTCGTAAGAGCCAACAAAGAAGAAAGAGCAACAAATGACAAGGTCATTTCAACAAGGAAAATAAACTTGTATCCTAGCATACTATACCCATAGGGAATTCATATAAGCCTAGGGCACCTGAGTGGCTCAGTTGGTTAAGTTTCTGACTCTTGATTTCATAGTTCTTGAGTTCAAGCCCTACATCCAGCTCTGTGCTAACAGTGTGGAGCCTGCTTGGGATTCTCTCTCTCCCTTTCTACTCCTCCCCGGATTGTGCTCTCTCTCTCTCTGCCCCTCCTCTACACATGCACACACTCCCTCTCCCTCTCAAAATAAATAAACTTTAAAAAAAAAAACTAAAAAATTATAGATTTGACAAAGGCACTTAACTCATTGCATTAGCATATAGTATGTAGGTTTTATTTTTGACCAATATATTATTTTGATCAAAATTAAGCAATCTTTTGAAAATCAAATGTCCGAAGTAAAATCTTACTTTTGAAATGAGAAGTAATAAATATGGTAGACACGTAATACACCAGTAGAAAGTGTGTGTGTTTAATAAATCAGAAAGCAAAAGCGAAAAGAGAAAAGGGAGATTGAGAAATTCAGTTGGGAGATGAAAGGGGAAATGGGAGAGCAGGCGAAAGTTAAAGAATAATGAAACCCTGGGTGGCTAATTAATTGCATTCACTCCCTAAGCCATTTCTCATCTGGAGCTTGAGTGGGAAAATCCGGTCGCCCTTCAGGTATCAGTCCTAACGGCAAGAATGCAGTTGTAAAGGGGATTGAACTCCTTCTGTACATTCTAAAAAGGCTTGGGATCCGAATTTCATGCCAGATTACTGTTCTTATGTTGGACTTACCATAAGCGTACCCTGTACATACAGATTAAGCTGACGCTCTAGCCACAGCTGTGAGGCTAAGGCAAACACAGTCAACTCTAGCATATGCAAAGGCAAAGAACCTGTCATTCCAAAAAGAATCTATGAAGGGAGTGTCCTGGAACTAAACAAAAGAGACTGTAGGCAAAACCCTGAGGAAAACACCGCAACTCTGAGAATCCTCGTATCTTACAGTTATTTTGCTAGGATATTATAAACTGTATTCCTCAATCTAGGTGAATGAAGACACCATTATTTACTAACAAAAGATGGAGTGGATGATCAAAGAAGTCTGTCAAGGTCACATATTTCTGACTGCTTGGATTTCTCCATGATGTAGGGAGCTATCTCTATAGACAAAGTGAGCTGATGAAAGCTGCTCATTGTATTTCTCAAATGCTGGTCCGTGAACATAATTGGAGATAGGAAAAACTGACGCGGAAACAGCGTCTTAACAGAGAACAAGGCTGATCTTTCATGGAAACAATCCATGTAATATATTGAGAGAAAGTCTTTCTGCTGGGGATTGCGGCTGGGAAAATTGATGCAGAGGACCATGACAACTCTTCATACATATGCAATCACTGACTTCTGAAGCCCTCGCCTCTAAATGCTATAATGCTATAAACCCTTTTTCCAGGGCCACAGTTCAGTGCACCACGGTAATGAACACAGCGCATTAAACATGAATATCATCTACTTTATTTCACAGGTCCCTCTGACTAAGTCCATTATATCATGCCATTTTAAAAAGCACGTGGAATTTTCCCTGGGCTGCCGAGAACGCAGATCACAGACTGTGAGTTCACCATGCCAGCAGGAGCATTTCCTTCAAATGAGAGAGGCAGGTCCTGATGTTTCTGTTCCACTGGCATTTTTCAGGTATTCTTTCTCGCAGACTATTTCGATCAAATGTATTAACTATCAAAGGAAAGAGATTCTTAACCTTGCCAACAGGAAAAAGCATTTTTGTGACAGCACACACTAGTATGTTCTTTCGGTTAACTGACTGACCTTTTTATTGATGAAGGTGCAGTGATTTTAGTTGTTCCTTCATTTTCTCCATTTTCCATGTTTCCTGTTACTCGATTGATGCTGTTTGATCCTAGTAGCAAAGAGGGGGAAGGGAAGATGGAAGAAAAGAGACAGTGGTGAGAAAAACAAAAGGAGACAAGAAGTTATTTTAAACTCCAACTTCAGGGACATCGTGGCACATTTTATTGATAAATTATAATTCTAAATAAATAATGAATCACCCAGTAAATCTTAGGTACCGTTTTCTGACATGTACTAAGCCTTTAATACATAATCGTGTCCAAGAGGGTCTAGGATATGACATCACTTTAAAATGGGCCCTTTTGAAACTTTAAGAGTGAACTAAGTCCCCACTTCATGGATATTCCTTAGACTACTAAAATACGATTCTAAGATATTTAGCACTATACACTGGTATGTAAGACCTAATAACCAGTCCCTGATAACCACGTTGTGAAGAAATTACTGTTTTTTGGCATGCCATGATAGTCCCCATTCTAAATCAGACCAAAAATATTTCAACTTATAATGCAAATGGCAAAAAAAAAAGAGTAATATAGATGTGATTTCTATCACTCACATGGGGAAAAAAAAAGTTTTCAAATGTGTTTTTTTATGCAAACATCCCTAAAAGCCTAAAACTGACTGTTTAAAAGCTACTATTCCACATATTTGCATACAGGCTAGATGCACCAGCAGAGGGAGCCCCGGCAGACACAATGTTGGAAATCATGATTCAAATAAAGGTTAAGTGAAGTGTCTAGGCCCATCCAGGAAGTCTGGATCCCATTCTCAGAACGGAGGCTGTTAAGTCTGCAGGGGAAGTGATACATGGGCACTGATGATGACGACTCCTCTCAAGTGGCATGCACCTCACTCTGGGAAGTGCAGGAAAAACCAGCAAGGGGACCCCCAAAGTCCTTGTTCAATTAACTCTAGGTGACATGCAGGTTGTTTTCTTCAAAGTGGCATCTTGCAGAAGTATGTCCAGAGTTCAAATCCTCTGATCCTAAGAGTAATCACCACTAACCACTGATAGTTTTTGAGCCCTGAAGTGAGGTTGTAATACTATTAAGAGCTAATATTTATTGAGCACTTACTATGTATCAGTTGCACTTCATGTCTATTTACTCATATAATCTTCAAAATAATCCTAAAAGGTTAATATTATCCCCATCGTTAAAGATAAGAAAAACGGGCCTTTCCCAAGGTCCTACAGCTCATGAGTGGTGGGACCAGCTTTGCAAACCAGCAGTCTGGTGCCAGGCATTAGCTCTAAACCACCTTACATAGGTTTCCATGTGCCACCTGCACCCCACCCTCAAACAGTTCAAAATTAAGGGTCCGCTGGGAGAGACACACTCTTTAGAACACTTGGAGGCACGTTTGACTACTCATCAGGAAAAATAAACAGTAATGAATACACCTTGGACAGAGAAAACAGTGGTTTCAATTAAGAGCTCCAAAAACGATCACTATAAGGAATTTGACATGGATTCAATATCTGAATTTTGTTCCTATTTTGGAATTCTGAAATGGAAAGGTAAGACTGAAGACATATTAAAAACATTAAAGGTAAGTTCATGTCGGAGCAACATTCAGAATCCAGGCATTAGAAAGTTAGTTTGGAGCCTACAGAAAATTTCACCAGATATGACGAATGGGACAAAAACCAGTTCCCCTGAATCACCCCATGTGCTATCAGACATCGGCACTAGCTGGTCATTGTCTATTTTGCCATGACCATTAATAAAAATTCCAAGGGCAGACTCCCTAAGTTTCAGGCACAGATCTGAGATGGAGCTGCTTCTCAAACGTGAACTCCATGTGGTGTGGCCCTGGGACAGTGGCAGGAAGGATTGATTCATTTGTGCTCTAGACAGTGGGTGTGCACCAACATTAATATTTTTATTGTTCCTAATAAACTTGTTAAAAATGTGGTATTGTTTCAGCAGCTATTACGAAGTTATAACATAAATGAAGGGACATTCATGTACCTAGGGTTGTATCCCAGGCTGTGGCGGGGGGGGGGGGGGGGGGGACAGAACACAGCAGAGAGCCCAATACCCAGTGTTAATAACATGAATGGAAGCAGCACTAAGTAAAGGTGAACATCATGTGAACCCAAGTCCTGTGTGACTAGCCTAAGAATAAACCCAGGTTTGCTCCACTTCTCATCTCTTTAGACTGATTAGTCTTTTCTTAGTTTAATAACCAATCACCTCAGAGCAAGTGAAGGTGCTTATCATGTTTGCCTGTTTCCATCCATCTGAATCTTTTTTCCCCCTAATGTTTGAGAGAGAGAGAGAGAGAGAGAGAGAGAGAGAGAGAGAGAGAGAGAGAATGAGCGGGTGAGGGGCATAGAGTGGGGGGAACAGAGGGTCCAAAGCAGGCTCTGTGCTGACAGCAGCAAGCCCGATGTGGGGCTCGAACTCACAAAATGCGAGATCATGACCTGAGCTGAAGTCAGATGCTTAACTGACTGAGCCATGTAGGTGCCCCTACCTGAATCTTCTGAAAAATTAATAAACAGGTAGATAAATAAATCCAGGAATATTTTCAAATAGCTAAATTTTAAATGATGTATGTGTACATACTTTCTAAACAAACCAATATCTGGTTATCTACACTATCCAAATAATTTTTGAGATGAACACAAGATGGATGTTTTTCCAAAAGAATTTCAGGCAGGGCACCTGAGTGGCTCAGTCAGTTAAGCATCTGACTTCAGCTCAGGTCATGATCTCATGTTTTGTGAGTGAGAGCCCTACATCGGGCTTGCTGCTGTCAGCACAGAGCCTGCTTTGGGCCCTCTGTTCCCCCCTCTCTATGCCTCTTACCTGCTCATTCTCTCTCTCTCTCATTCTCTCTCTCTCTCTCTCTCTCTCTCTCTCTCTTTCTCTCTCTCTCTCTCTCAGTCTGATTTTGGCTCAGGTCATGATCTCGTGGTCTGTGAGTTCGAGCCCCGTGTCGGGCTCTGTGCTGACAGCTCAGAGCCTGGAGCCTGCTTCGGATTCTGTGTCTCCCTCTCTCTCTGCCCCTCCCCCGCTCATGCGCGCGCTCTCTCTCTCTCTCTCTCTCTCTCTCTCTCTGTCAAAAATAAAACATTAAAAAAATTTAAAAAGAATTTCAGGGAAAAAATCACATACGTGCTGTCTCTCAGACATTCAGAAACAGTTTAGCAAGACTTCTTCAAAACAAATTATGTGACTGTCAGGACTATTTTGCTAACAGTCACAGGACTTTCATATACACAGCATAAATAAATAAGGTATTGGCAGTAATACAATATAATTCGTGGTTCTTTTATATTCAAAACAGTGACTACTAACTAAAAACCTGTAGATATGTATTCCCTTTGTCTTTAATAATAGGGTCTTAAAAGTCTCATGAGGAAACAGACTACAGGCTACTTACAGACTACACACAAATGCTACTTACAAGCACTAACTTACTGGGAGCACTTCTGAAGTATCCCCTCATATAACATTCATATGCTAACTATAAATTACTCTTTTCTATTTGTGGATGTAGCATTCTTTAAAAAGCCCTAATTAGGCAGTAATTATTAGCTTTCTTTATGTTGTTAAAGATGCACTTAAAAGTAATAACTATACTTTTAGAACACTGTATTTTAACTAATTAGGTCAAATTAGTGATATGTTGTCACACTACGATTTGAGAAGAAAGCTAGGCAATTCAGTAAAGCTAGGTTGTGTTGGGTTACTGAAATCTGCAAAGGTGAGAAAGGTTACACGTTATTGAGATTTACTGACTTTCCATGTTGCTGACATGCACTACTATTTTCCTTTCCCAAGCTTCTTCCCCCCTTATCAAACCACCTTTCAGAATCATCCCATCTACATTAGCTCAGATGCTTGCACTACAGAGAAGAGGTGAGCTGACAAACCCATCACATTAAAAGGCTAGTATTTTCATGTATTATTGGCCACGCAATAGTTCTATCTCATTAATTTTTTTTAATTGTTTGTTTGTCTGTTTATTTAGAGAGAGGGGCAGAGAGAAAGGGAGAGAGAGGTAATTCCAAGCAGGCTCCCTGCTCTCAGCGCAGAGCCTGACTCAGGGTAATGCAGGGCACACAAACTCATGAACCTAAAATCATGACCTAAGCTGAAATCACAAGTCAGATGCTTAACCAACTGAGCCACCCAGGCACCCCAACAGTTCCATTTTAAAGAGGAAAAAGGAAAGCCAAATATTAACTAAAATACTTAATTGATCACAACGGAATTTGAGGCAGTGTCCTAGGAGATATTTTCAGGTTGGAAAAATCTTTTTCTCCCACTCCTTTTTCACTGTGTTATAATGGACCACACACACACACACACACACACACACACACACACACGTGAAATACGAACAGTTTAACAAAGTATTATAAAATGAATGACTGTTTAACCACTATCTACTTTAAGAAATAAAACACTGAGGGCAATTTTCCTGCACTGCATAAATCACTCCATTTGGAGCAATTCTTTCTTTTAGATAAAGCCAAACAGTTGTTTACCATCCAAAATATCTAGACACATGAATTATGTATATATTTCATAAAATATATTTTTAAATTATTTTTAAATTATTAATAAAAGTTAATAAGGCATCAAAATCTTAATAAAATGAAGGATGCATCACTGTACCGCTTCATGACTGTTAACATAGTGCTTTACACATGGTGGGGTATCAGTGAAGGTCTACTATAAAGGATGTATTCGCTTCTATTTTTTCCACTAGAAGGGAAAATTCAGGATAATGATGCTATTTTGTAGAAGTGTCAAAACTAAGTTCAAAAAAAACCTGTATGTGAAGTGCAACACAAGGGACATGTAGCCATATCCCACAGGACTAGGCTACTTTTTAGAGTTCTGAAAGCTACCTTCTGCCATAACTCACTATTCTTTTAAATGATGACTACAGATGATCTATAAGAGATCAGTTATTGGCATATGGTTATTAAGGTGCCTCGTAAATCTGTATTTTATTTTTTTAATGATTATTTTATTTTTGAGAGAGAGAGAGAGAGAGACAGGATGCGAGTGGGTTAGGGGCAGAGAGAGAGGGAGACACAGAATCTGAAGTAGGCTCCAGGCTCCGAGCTGTCAGCACAGACCCTGACGTGGGGCTCGAACTCACGAGCTGTGAGATCATGACCTGAGCCAAAGTAGGACGCTCAACTGAGCCACCCAGGCGCTCCTATATTTTATTCTTAATGTTAATGCTAGCAAGACCATTTACACAGTTAGGGGCATCCAATTCATTATATATATTGTTCACATTAAAAAAACAATGGGCTTTGGGGTGCCTGCGTGGCTCACTTGGCTGGGTGTCTGACTCCTGATTTCAGCTCAAGTCATGATCCCAGGGTTGTGGGATTGAGCCCCACCCTCAGTGTGGAGCCTGCTTAAGATTTTCTCTCTGTCCCTCTCCCCAACTTGTGTTCTCTCTAAAATTAAAAAAATTTTTAAATAAAAGGACAACGGGCTTTATTTCAGGAGGCTAGTCACATTTGGTAAAGTAGGCTAATCAGGGGATTGCTATAGTTTCTTAAGGACCCAAATCTAGCTCCTGTCATCATTTTTGTCTCTGGACTGTTAGTCACTATAGGTTAATATGGGTCCACACAGTTCTCTACAGTTTACACAACACTGCAATGCAAGTGTCCAATGCTTTACGGTACCTTCCTTGTTCGTTTTTTAACATGTTATATGCGAACGTTTCAAGCTTGTGTGCATCAGACCATGACCAGGCTTTTGTGTGGTTTGGCTCTGTTCACGTTTGAGTGCCCTCGTCTTAAATGACCCTTGCCTTCAATTCAGGAAGAGTGGCTGTCAGAAACAAAATCAACTTTCCCAGGATCTATTTAGCTACTTGATCTGGGGGAAATTCTTAAAAGTCATTCCTGTGATGTCAAAATTTGGTGATGGATATGCACGGATCTTCAGTTACAAAAACACTTTGCATTTTAATAGTATTAGGAATCTCACAAAATTTGTAGCTCAAATTGACACCTATCAACCTAAATTAAACTTTTGATGTCATTTAAATGTTGCCAATGCTTTTAATTTACAGAGTAGGCATGAGGATAAATGTGTGACATTAAGTGAAAAAAGATTTTTCTAAGCAAGTGACAATGCCTTATTCTGTTATATGAGGGGAAGGACAAATAGCCAATTAGTAAAGCAGGATTTCAATATATAAATGATTTAATTTTAAGAACACTCAAATATGATAAATTTGTAAACTTTTAGGTTAAATTTTATCCAATTTATTCACATTTTCTTATCTAAATTAAAAGATAAAAAACCTGGGGCGCCTGGGTGGCACAGTCGGTTAAGCGTCCGACTTCAGCCAGGTCACGATCTTGCGGTCTGTGAGTTCGAGCCCCGCATCAGGCTCTGGGCTGATGGCTCGGAGCCTGGAGCCTGTTTCAGATTCTGTGTCTCCCTCTCTCTCTGCCCCTCCCCCGTTCATGCTCTGTCTCTCTCTGTCCCAAAAATAAATTAAAAACGTTGAAAAAAAAAAATTTAAAAAAAAGATAAAAAACCTGTATCTGATGCTTAAGACAATCAGGGCAGATTACAACTGTTACCAATGCAACAGATTATGTATTAGGTTCCAGTAAAACTCATCTGATTTCATATTGCCTAACCCCACGATTTATCATAAGAAATGTGATATTCATGAATTAAGAATGAGCTTTTAATTGGAGATACAGTTTAATGTTATAGTTGTTACAGTGACAGTACAAAGTCACTATGCCTTGGTTTCACCAACTTTAGACTGAGTACTATGGAAAAAACGGCAGAAAGCATAGCAAGTTAGCAAAATAAGACATTTTTTCTAACACCACAAATTATGGTCAAACAGGAGAATTTGGCAAAACAGCCACTCATTAAATTAGGCAAAACAAGGGGCAGCTGGGTGGCCCAGTCGGTTAAGCGTCCGACTTCGTCTCAGGTCATGATCTCTCGGCTCCTGAGTTCGAGCCCCGCGTCGGGCTCTGTGCTGACAGCTCAGAGCCTGGAGCCTGTTTCGGATTCTGTGTCTCCCTCTCTCTCTCTGACCCTCCCCAGTTCATGCCCTGTCTCTGTCTCAAAAAAAGTAAATAAACGTTAAAAAAAAAAAAGGAGTTTAAAAAAAAAATTAGGCAAAACAAAACTGAATCTTGAAACACAAAATTTGGAAAATAGAAGTGTTTCATCATCTAGTGGCTAATTCTTTAAAGTTCAAATGCCTGACATCAGCCCATTCATCCCAAACAGGCAGCCAGATTCCTGCTTTTTTAAGAGTTTCTTCATTCAAAAAGCCCAAGGGTGGTATTTAAGCAGTTACTGCTTTAGCAAAAACATAGAGACTTTTAAGACACTGATTTTGCTACATGTCCACTGCAAGATCAAACAAGGCATTCTGCTAAAAAGCTGAAGGCTAGATTATAAAGAATTGGGTGTGGAGGAGAAAGATGCTAGGAAAATATGTCTACACATGAAAGATCGTTTCTCTGGTTGGTCTGCTTCCAATTTCTCCCTCCCTGACCCAGTACTCTCCTGGATCTCTCAGCTTTCCTCATCACCAAAATGATCACCTTGGGAGTGTGAGCTGGGTGGAAATGAAGGCATTGCATCCTCTGCTCCTTTGGCGGAGCTACCAAAGTACACACTGAGAGAGACACAGTGTGTCACAGACATCCTTCCTCGTGGGTCAGAAAGGCAGGTTCAAAAACAAGAAAGGCACTTCTGAACCTGCGAAGTCATCTGCTCGGCCCCTGAGGTCCTCGGAGGAGAACGAAAGCGTTCTAGCTAAAGAACTTGTGATCTACACCTGTGCATGCTGGAGGGGCTGTGAGACATGGTAGCAGCAGAAGGGTGCCATCTTTCCTTTCAGCACCCATGGGCTCAATGACAACACCTATCTGTGACTGGCTGGCTGTAATTAAGAAGTGGCAAATCTCTTAAATACCAAGTTTTCTTCTTGTGATAGGAGGACACAATTCAAGGGAAGAAGACTGAGTAAACGCTCACATCCAATCCTGGCAGCACTCTTGCATTCCCCCCCACCCCTTCAAGGGGACCACACAATTTAGAGCAACACACAGCAAACCTTTTCCAAGTCATCTTTTTTTTAAATTTATTTTTAATATTTATTTATTTGAGAGAGAGAGAGAGCGCATGCGTGCACATCATGGTGGGGAGGGGGCAGAAAAAGAGAGGGAAACAGAATCTGAAGCAGGCTCCAGGCTCTGAGATGTCAGCACAGAGCCCGACACGGGGGTTGAACTCGAAAACCACAAGATCATGACCAGAGCAGAAGTCAGACGCTTAACCGACTGAGCCACCCAGGTGCCCCTCCAAGTCATTTTCTGTCAATTTATCTCACCTGGTGCAGCAGGTGGACCATTCCATCTCTAAAGTTGGTTCTGCTTCACAGGAATATGCTAGATCCCTGCTTTAGAGGTTTTTATTTGATGCAAGTATAATAGAATATAAAATATATATGAAGTACATATCATTATATGTAAGAACTGCCTTAAAAAGGCTTCTTTAGCTAAGGTAAAATTGAGAAAATTCATATTTTTTTCTGCCTCATAGTTTGAGCTCAGATCTAGGAGGTCTTAACTTGGAATTCTTTCAGCTTTTTACCCAGTACAAAAGAATCTGAAAAACTACTGTCCCCTAGTGCATGCTTCTAAGGTGATATCAAACATTTTTTATCAAAAGTTTTATAGTTCCAACTTTTTATGGTGACAAATGGTAACTAGATTTATCATGGGGATCATTTAGTAATGTATAAAAATACCAAATCACTGTGATGTACCCCTGAAACTAATAGGATAGTCTATGTCAAGTACACTTGATTTAAAAAAAAAAAAAAGTTGAAACAATACCAATGTACGCCATTTGCAGGATACAGAAAATATTGACACTTTAAAATGGAATTGTGTCACAACTCTTTTCAATGTATCCAATGCAATAAAATACCATAGAAATTGGATACCCACAGTCACCCGTTTTAAAAATACATGAAATGAGTTTACATTTTGGAAATTTCATGGCATTCTTTATTCTCCTTGTATTTGCATTTCAATTCCACCTCCTCCCAAAAATTTATCCCAAAGTAATACATGTTGTACCACTTGAAAGTTTTATTCACTTCTCAATGACAAAAAATAGAAATAAATTTAAGTTTTATAAAGCTCTAGGTGTTAAAAATTTCTTCTGAACTAAGCCATTACAATGATTAATAGATTATTAGTATACCAAAATAATGTTGAAAAACAATTAAGAGTAAAAAGTAAACTTTTGTTGGAAAGTAATTCTTAATGAGATAAACAAGGTAGTTTTGTTTTCCCAACAAGGACATAGATCATATGCCTTCATGACTATTATTTTGTGCTGGAATAAAATAGGTCGGCAATAATTCCATTCCTGTTTTTATCTGGATAGATTTCAATGCTGAGAAATCTTGTTCACATAAATAAGTAGAGTTGTATGTAAAGAAATTAAGACACTACTATGTGTCTAGTAGTGATACATACCTAAAATTATTTCAAATGCTCTATCAGGTGACAAATCAATTGGGTCTTCCTCCAATTTTGTCCAAAGTAAAAATGAGGAAATGACTTAGCAAAGGAAGTCATTAATAATTAAGGCCATTTAGTTTCCAAACACCAGCTCAGGAGGTTTTTAACATTTAAGGACAAAACAGTGCAATGGATTCTGGATGAGGAAAAGGTCTGCCTTTCTTTCGGACAATGGGAAATGGTCCGCTGGTAAAGGGCAGGCTGGAGAGAAGAGCCAGCAAAGCAAGTACACTACGGCAGGCAGATTCCCGTCAGGAAAGAGAATCTGAAAGGCGACTGAATCAAAACCGTCTGTGCTCACACAACCCTCAAGAAAGTCCTCCTGGGGCACCTGGGTGGCTCAGCCAGTTGGGTGGCCAGCTCCTGATTTCAGCTCATGTATTGATCTCAGGGTTTGTGACATCAAGCCCCGCATCTGACTCTGTGCTGACAGCATGGAGAGCCTGCTTAGGTTTCTCTCTGTCTCACTCTGTTCCTCCCCTGCTTGCAGGGGTGTGTGTGTGCTCCACCTGCCTCTCTCAAAAATGAATAAATACCCTTAAAAAAATAAAAAATAAAAATAAAAAATAAAGTCTTCCTGTACTCTCTTCACCACCAGGAGCTGCATACCTCAGCGTGAAATCTACTGCCCTAATCTAGCCAGCCTTCAAAATCCACTTCCTTCACAATAACATCATAGATTTTACCCTCAGCCGTAAGCAAATTATCCTAGTGGGCACTTGAACTTTTTCAGAGTGCCACTCTGTGACACTTGATACATCCTGCCCACACGTAAGTACATCTTTTACCTCCCTAGTCTGACAAAATGGCTAAGTCTACAAGAGTGGAAGTCCACTTATGTCTCAGCTCTGCCAGTTTACCCATGGTGTGATCTTGGACAAGTTAGTAAATCCCTCTGGGCCTCAGGTTTCTCAACAATAAAATAGAGATATCACCAACTACTTATATAGTGGATATGAAGATTAGATAATTTTTTAAAAAGTGCTTGGGATGCCTGGCTGGTTCAGCTGGTGGAGCATGAGATTCTTGATCTCTGGGGTCATGAGTTCAGGTTCCACATTGGGCATGGAGTCTCAAGATGAAAAATTTAAATAATAATAATAATAATAATAAAGATGAAACAAAGAGAAAGTGCTCAACACAGTGCTTGGCTTTGAATAAGTGTGACATAACTGCTTTATTATTTTTATATGACTAAGTTCCCCCTAAATCAGGGGCCAGGTTTTATTCCTTTCTCTATGCGCCACAGAAAAGAGTCTCCACTGAATGTTTTTTCCAACACCTAACCAAGCAATTCAATTCTCAGAGGACAATGACTGGGTAGCCTGCAATTTAACTCAATTCTCATGCTATCAACCTGGAGATACTGTCAGATCCCACATGTTAAGGGCTGAATCCCTCAAGATTGCCTCCTCGTCAGATTAATTTGCTAGAGGGGTTCTCAGAACTCAGAGAAACAGTTTACTTACAAGATCACCAGTTCATTATAAAAACTCAAAAATGGCCAAATGGAAGACATGCACAAGACAAAGTATGAGAAAGGGGCTCTGAGCAACACTCACTGCATCTCCACGAATTCACCAACCCCTCAGAATCCCATCCTTTGGGGTTTTATGGAGACTTTAGTACATAGGCACAATTGATGAAGTTGTTGGCTATCAATGATTGAACTCAATCTCCAACACCTCTTTCCTCTCCAGAGGTCAGGGGCTGGGGCTGAAAATCCCAACTCCTTAATTATGGCTGGCTCCCCTTGTACCCAGCCCCCATCCTTAGGGACTTTCCAAAAGTGACCTCACCAGTAGGTTCAAAAGGGCTTGCTATGAATAACAAAAGATGTTCCTTCACCTCTACTGCTCTTATCATATAGGAAATTCCAATGGTTTTAGGAGCTCTGTGCCAGAAATGGGAATAAACACCAAATACATATTTCTTATTATAAATCACAGTATCACAGGTCTTATGTCAAAGAGGTGCTCAATAAATTCTTGATGAAGGAAAAGGGAATGGGCAACTAAGTATCATTTATGGTAACTCACTAGAGCTATGATATTTAATACACCATAGGCCTTTAGTTTTGCTTGCTTTTCTAATTTGGGTAGCTATGCGTGGAATGCTAAACTTAACTCATGGGAAGAGTGGAAATATTAACATTTTAGAGAAAATCTAACCAGACTTGCCATATATTAAATCTTTTACAGAATGAAAATAAACATCAGCTTCAAGGCAGAATAAAAAAGGGTGCCAACTAAGGAAAAGAGCCATGAACATACACCTGACTATATGATCTACGTGATGTGCCTTGCACTTAAGGCTGTTACTGCCTCTTCCCCTCTTTGCTGGGCAAAATGTCCCAAAGAACTTAGAAGCAGACTGACTTGCTGCTTCTTTATAAATTAGCAGAATGTACTGTCTTCTCAAGAATATCTGTAGATTTAAAGAAGTAAGGAAATCATGCAATAGTAGGAAAAACCAGGGATGTATATTTTCAAACAATTCAAGGAGTTTCACCTTCTTTATTTTCCATTTACTTTCCAAATATATGCTCTAAGGTACCAAACACATAGATTCAAACACTGCTCTTACAATCTGTGTGACCTTGAGTAAGTAATTATTGTTTCTGAGCTTCGGTTTCCTCATGAGTAAAATGAGAATATCACCCACCTTCCTCATGGGATTACCAAAGAAGTAATGTTATCCACTGTTAAGGTGCAAGGAAACCAGACCAAATTAGGGATTCAACTTAAAGGACACCGCAGGACCTCACAAAGTGGAATTCATGGCTCCTGTGTCCTACCCCCATTCTCCTCTCAAAGCTGCACGGTCCTTTGGTGTTTCTCAGCGACTCTATTCTTTCCCTGCAAACCCACTTCTTTGTTCATGGGTGTGCCTGGCACCTGGGCTGTAACAGTAGCCCCAAAAGTGGTGGCTCTCCACAGCTGACTCATCTTCTGGGCTCTGATTCCAGCTTCTCAGGAGAAGGAAACCGGGTGGTTTCCTCAGGTGCCCCATTCTCACCCCTGGAGAGAGGGGAGGGGCAAGACCATTGTTACAGAGGGATTTCCTGTCACCCCTCAGGACACTTGGTTCCAAGATCCACATAGCGCATTGTTCAAAGTGCCAAACAGGACACCTGCTCCAGGAAAGGTGGTTCCTTTTTGCCTGCCTCCCCTGCTTTCCCTACACCAACCAAAATAATCCTGAACTCCAGGAACTAATGCCAACCATTTTTCACACCGATACCAATAAGTAAGGAGAGCAGATTACAGAAATCAATCCCAGATTTCTCAAAGTCTGAAGAAGATGCTGACAGAGAAATCACTGTGAATTCTGAATCTGGTAGTAAAACAAAGCTGTGAAATCCTCAGATGTTGTCTGCCTAAGAAATCTATCTCAAAACCATCTTAAACAGTTGACAGACACCCTTGAACCTCCATCTGTGTAGAAAGATGGGTGAAAAAGCAGAAAAATTTACCTAAATGGTTTGTAAAGTCAAGGCAGAGCCTTAGGAGCTGTGACCACAAACAACTGCGAAGGTGGAACCAATTCACACTAACTTCTACAAGAAGTAGGTTCACTAAAGGACTAGTCTTTGGTTATATTCAGAAGTCAAAGGCAGAGACAAAGCCATGCAAAAACCTGTCCAGAAAGGCCTCTATTTGTACCTAGTAAGATAACACTTTTTTTTCTTTTCAAATATTTATTTAAATTCTAGTTAGCTCACATACAGTGCAATATTGGCTTCAAGAATACAATTCAGTGATTCATCACTTACACAAAACACCCAGTGCCCATCATAGCAAGTGCCCCCTTTAATACCCAGCACCTATCTATCCCATCCCCCACCCTCTTCCCTTCATCAACTCTCAGTTTATTCTCTTTGAGTCTCTTATGGTTTGTTTCCCTCTCTCCCTTTTTGACATCCTCCCATATATTCATCTGTTTTGTTTTTTAAATTCCACAAATGAGTGAAATCATATGATATTTATCTTTCTCTAACTTATATCACTTAGCATAATACACTCTAGCTCCATCCACATTATTGCAGGTGGTAAGATTCCATTCTTTTTGATGGCTGAGTAATATTCCTGTGTGTGTGTGTGTGTGTGTGTGTGTGTGTGTGTGTCTACACACACACACACACACACACACACACACACACACCACATCTTCTTCATCCATTCATCAGTCAATGGACATTTGGACTCTCTCCATAGTTTGGCTATGGTTGACAATGCTGCCATAAATATCAGGGTGCATGTATTCCTTTGAATCTATATTTTCGCATCCTTTGTGTAAAAACCTAGTAGTGCAATTGCTGGATCATAGGGTAGTTCTATTTTGAACTTTCTGAGGAACCTCCATACTGTTCTCCAGAATGGCTGCACCAGTTTATATTCCCACCAACAGAAGATAGCACTAATTTCTAACCATGAGTTAACCAAAGAGGTAAAATCCAGATTCATCTGGTCAATTCAGACTAAAAGAACATCTTAAAAAGCTGTATTACTGAATTGCTTATTGCAATTAATTTCATTCAGGAATAGGAATTTCATTTGAACTTAAGTTTTATAATTTTTTTTAATGTTTATTTTATTTTTGACAGAGAGAGAGAGAGAGAGAGAGACAGAGCATGAGCGGGGGAGGGGCAGAGAGAGAAGGAGACACAGAATCTGAAGCAGGCTCCAGGCTCTGAGCTGTCAGCACAGAGCCCGAAATGGGGCTCGAACTCACAGACCACGAGATCATGACCTGAGCTGAAGTCAGACGCTCAAATGACTGAGCCACCCAGACACCCCTGAACTTAAGTTTTAAAGAACCAGCTATACTTCTGTATATAAAAGTATACAAAAACATTGTATATTTCCAAGGAGAAAAATGTATTTTGTGATCTGGTAAGATATTTTCAACATCTTACAGGTTTCTGAAATAATGATTAAATTTAAAAACTACTCTAAAAAAGCTTTCCAAAATCTTTTCTCATATTTGGTCCTTTTAACACTATGACAGAGAAGCCAGAGAGAAGAAAGAATTTTAGGAAGAGGGATCTTTAGTGATTTTGTACCAGTTCCTTTATTTTGTAGATAATGAGATGAAAGATCAGAATATGGAATGATGGTTGTAGGTCACAGCCAAGTTAGACCAGGAATTCAAATTTACTCAAATTGGATACACTACACATTTTTTTTTTCCTCCCACTGTACCACATGACTTCCCAATGCAACTGTTTCAATAATCAGTTAAGAGATAATCTAAGACTCAGCAGGAATTCTTCCAGTCCAGGTGAAAAAGAAGCAGGAATCACAGATCTGGATCATTATCTCAGTATATCGATCAGCTAATTCTTATTTGTTACCTTGAAGAATGAATGTCACAATCACACACTCTCTAAAACAAAGTTAACACTGTTAAATTTTCAGGAAATCATCTCCAAAACCAGCCACATAACACTCCTGGTCAGAATGCCTTGTTCTAATTCCCTTGTATGAGAATTGATACTAATTTCTTCCCTTCCTGTCTTCTGCTGACCCTCACAGGATAAGCAAACACTCCACGATTCCCATCAGGTGCACAGGAAGGTGCCACAGTCTTCTTCCAGACATTCCTCAGAGTGCCTAGTGATTCTCATCCAGATACCTCCAGGTTCCAGAACATGCGACACTCAGAAATCACTTCACCTCTTTGGGCCCGCGTTTCCTTATACACAACACAAAGTGACTGTCTTACACCTCATCTCATCCAACGACTCCAGGCCCTCCTATGAGCTCTCCTCCTCTGAAACCAAGTATGCTCTCACTTAGTGACCTACTCTATTCTATTAAAATGAATGTGTCTTATGGTCCTTGCCTTAAAGATTTGGGTTGTATCTGTTACAACACAGTAGACATTCCTAACATTTGAATTTTGTATGATCAGTCTTGTACTGTTCTGTTACTTTTCCCATAAATTATGATGTATGTTTCCTAGCATAGGAATCAGTGTCTTCCTCTAAGCTTTTCAAAACTCTATTAGAAACGTGAATGTGCAAATGTGTTTATTCAAAAATAAATTTAAAACAAATAACAAAAACAAAACAAAACAAAAAAAAAACCAGCAACAAAAACCTTTTAAAATACATTGCTGATTGCCACAGCCCAGTTGGGCTTCTGCTGATGTCATGTCTCACACAATGTGCTAATCAAAGGAAGTACTTAATAAATGATTATTACTTTCTTGACATTACTATTTCTCAACAGCCCAGAGCTATATACTGTATCAATGAACTTGTACTTCACTATGTTAAAGCATTTCTCCATCTGTCCTGCTCTGGGGTGCACCCACGTCAGGTCACCAATAGATGCTGGTCAGCTACCCATGTGTTAATCTTATGCTGCAGGGGCCAGAGCTGTGCAGCACCCACCGTCCCCTGGTGTTGGCCAACTGACCTACTAAGAACAAAGTGCTTGTGCTGGGAGTCATGGAGTGTTGAATCCAATTTAGTGATGCTCACAGGGGATGCTGGAGCAACCCGCAGTGAACTCCAGGGACAGGTGGGTTCATACCAGCTGTCAATCAGAGGTTCCAAAGAGGCAGCCCTCCGTGTCACATCTGGCTCTCAGGAAGGTTCCAATTTAGCACACAAAAGACTATCTTTAAAATGAAATTGCCACTATTCAAAATTCTGGGAAGTTTACATAAATATCCACATATTATGCTTCCCTTAAAACACTGGATGCTTGGCAACTCTGGGTCCACTCCCCTGCACAGAAACAAGTGGCTTGGCCTGAGCAGTAGCTGTCTGCTTGCAGACTAGCACAAACCAACCTCGTTCAAAAGTCATTTTCATCACCCCCAGGCATTGTGTTTGCAGCGTTTCCCACAGATGCTGAGTGAGAATGCCAAAATGTCACCGGATCTTGCTTTTCAGTCGTCTGAAGGCTACACTGCAACTATTTATTTCTCTGTTCGTCAGTGTGGTGCCGTTAAGAACCTAAAATGCCGTATCAGACAATCACAGCATTGTTTATCCATTGCAAATGGATATGTTTCTTCACCCAGTACTTTTCTTACAGCTAATTATGAGTTATAGCCAGATATTGTCTGTACTGCCTACCTATAGCCGATTCTCTTCTGACAGGAACCCACCTATGTGGGTTGCCAAGACCTTGTCAGAGAAAGGGCTGTATAAATATGCACTTTTCCTTCCTGACCTCTCGCCTCCTGCTTTACCCCCAAGCTCCCTCTGAGGCCATGCAGATCTGCAGGAATGCTCTGGCTCCCTGCCCTGGCGCTGAGCTCCTGGGGTGGAGCAGCAGGCAGGCTGGGTGCAGGGCTCTTGACTCCGGAATGCACTTCCTCATAGAGGTGCCAAGGCCTAATCTTGGCGGATTCTAAACACAATGGCTTTTTAGCTACCAGGGCATTTATTATTTGTGACTGAGAGGTGGGAAAAAAAGTGTTTTAAATCTCCAGACAACCAAGATGCAAGTTAAGGGGAGAAATCACTGAGTTTGTCTGAAGTATTTTAACTTAAATAAAAGAATGTCTTCTATAGTAACGAATCATGCACCATCAATTAATGTTATAAACTAACAAAAAATGAAAGCCTCCTACCACAATTAGTTTTTTATTATTATTATTATTATTATTATTATTATATGTAAGTGTTAAACGAGGTGAGAATCTATGCCAATAACTCCTGAAACTATAGTTCTCTAAAATTTTGTTTTAGGGAGAATATCAGCAGAATTTAATCTATGAAAATTAATAGCTGGCCTGTTTAGAGTAGAAAGAGAAAATCTATCTTTTATTTAAACCATAACTCCAGGCACGCCTGGCTGGCTCAGTCAGTAGAGCATCTGGCTCTTGATTTCAGAATCATGAGTTCAAGCCCCAGGTTGGATGTAGATATCGCTCAAATAAATAAAACTTTTAAACAAATAAATAAACCATAACTCCTTTTTGTCAAATACAGTACAATCTAATCAATCTCTTCTACATCTCAAAATCAGTTTTCTGTTGATCAAAATTTAACGGTCAAAATTTGTAAATGAAAATTTAAGTAACTGTGGCGTCGTAATTTAGTAAAGTAATATTTTTATTCCCCTTTGGTCAGTAAAAAGTAATTTTAAAAAAGACAAGACTTATTGTTCCTTTCCGGCCCAGCCACCCATGAATGGGCCTCAGGAATAGGGAGCTTCCGAGGGAGAGGGTGCTCTGAGCAAGCTGGGGGTGTGGGAAGAAAAAGTAACAGTCTGGAGAAACTGCCTGCGATGGTGGGGAAGGGGACAGAGGCCAGAGGGCTACAGCGACCTGACCTAGTGACCTGCAGGCACTCTCTGAAGCATCCCCTCCCCCAGGCAGCAGAAACTTCACGGAGGACTGCCAGTGAGGTCTCCGCGCAGGCTTGACCCTAAGCACAGCAGGCTCTCAGGCACGCCAAGCCAAAGACCCCTCCCTCTCATACACACATCCCAGCCCAGCTTCGCACAGAACTGCCCACCTTCTTGGGGCCTGGCTGGAACAAGGAGCACAGCAGTGACTAATGTAGGTGAAGACAAGAGGACCCTCTTCAAATATTCTGCTCCAAGTCTGAACCCCACCATGACCTGAGAAATAGGGCATGGCTGAGACTGGGTCACCACCAGCTGGGTTCAGCTGAGGCTCCCAGTAAAGTACATTTGAATTAGAGGAAAGAGAAAATGGAAGATTTGAGAAAGCAAAAAAACATTAATCTCTGCCTCCACCACATTCTCCCCATGTGTGTGACAGCAACTGTGACACCTCATCCTAGGCATTTGCGAAGTGATCCTTCCCTACCCAAGACAGTCACACAGTCAAAGGGAGGGTCCATCTCTGGATCCCAGAACACATCGCAGTTTTGTGGAATCCAGACTTGAAAAGTCAGACTAAAAGTAATTCAAAATCAAAGTGAAATGTGTACACAGCAAAGTCTGACTTAGTTTCTAAACACAGCATTGTTTAATCCTTTTTATGTTAAAAATGATGAAAATGAACCATTGTTTAAAATACATGTAATAAATTAGCATGGATGTTTAAAGCTATCACTCCATGGAGATTCACTTTAGTTATATTTATATTCTTCAAAATTTCAAGCAGCTTAAACCATCTAAGAACTAAAGATTGGTTGAATAAATTATATGTCTATCCATCTGTGTAACAGAAAATTATATAGATGCTAAAATGGTGCTAAGAACATTTAGAAACTTATTAAAACATATCCGTGACATATTATTAAATAAGAAAAGCAGATTGTAAAAGACTACTATACTGCTTTTGCAGAAAAGATATACAAACAACTAGAAAGCTACGTAATAAGTATTAACTATCAGGAGAATGGAATTGAATATGAAAGATTTTTTTTCTTTTGGAAGGAAAGGTTCTAAGTTTCTTAACTTTTCTAAAACAAATGTGTATGCATGTATGTATTTTTAAGCAATCGCTACACCCAACGTGGGGCTTGAACTCAGGACCCTGAGATCAAGAGTCACATGCTCTACCAATTGAACGAGGCAGGCATTTATAATAATAAATGCATAATGTGCTGCATTTTAAAAAGGTCTCCCAGATGCTGAGAGGCTGTCCTTGAAAAGCCTGGGTGGTACATTAACCACACCCTTATCCCCTACCAAGAAAAGAGTGTGTTTTAATGCAACACAAGATGAATGAGGGGTGTGAAAGTCCAAAATCATCCCCTGGGGTTGTTCTCTGCATACGCCAAGAGAAAAACAAAAATAAAACCAAAAACCTTTGTCCCTAAATTAATCAGCTTCAGTATTTGGGCTTCCAAGGAGAGCCACACACCCCCACATATACAAAAAGCGTCACAGAGGCAATTATCTTTGTAAGAGGATATGAGAAGAAAAGGAGCAAGGGAGCAGGTTTGTAAACAAAGCATGTATGATTCCCACGTCTTGAGTAGAATGCAATGGTGATTTGAAGCAAGACATGCTTTTGATAGTCTCAGTTGGTCTCACTCATTTCATGAGGTACAGCAATTCAGAAACAGCATAGGATTTGAAAGTTTGCTAATTGTACCACGTTGTATTTGATCCAAATGGAATTTCAGACTGCTCATATACAAAGATAAATAGAAATTATTAAGATAAAAATATTAAATATTACAGGTAAAATTTTTATCCTAAGTTACCTATTTATTATATAATCTTGGACAAATTTGTCCTTTTAAATCTTAGTTTCCTCATCAGCCAAACAGGGAAAACGATAATACTTCTGTGGCAAAGTAACCTATTGCAAAGTTAATTCATGTCTTATTTTGCCACTGCAGAACCAACAGAAAGAATTTAATTTCCTCCCAGCTCAGTGATGGGGGGAACCTACACTCAGATTTAATTGGGCTTCGAAAGAGTAAGTCAGGTGACACTCTCACACGGGGAGCAGTAGAGCAGAATACTTTCCTCAGAGGCTTGACATAAGGATTAAACGAAACAACAGATGTCACAATGCTATGTCAATTGTCATGCAATGCTCAGATAGAAATTACTGTTATTAAAAATTCCCCTCACTTGCCACAATATGGTAAAAACAAAAACCAGGAGATCTAGGCTCTTATTCCAGCCCCATACTTCTCTAGATGCTGGAACTATGTCTTCCTCATCTGTAAAATGGGAACATACTCTGTGCCTTGCCCTACCTCACAGGGCTATGGTGAGACTCAAGCTTAACAGTATGAGAAAAGTCCATGGAGCATGTTAGACAAGGGGGACCTATAGGTAAGACATAAACCAAACTCAGTAACGTCACTTTACAAAATAATTCTGTGAGTTCTGAGCATTGAACATGGATTAAAACTGATTAGGTGGTTTTATTACAGAAGTAGTCTTCATTTAAAACAAAAATTTGAATAACCCAGCTGTCCATCAAAAACAGAATGGACAAAGAGAATGTCATAACAGAATACTCACAGCAAGAAAAATGAATGCACTTTCGTACACATACAGCACTGATGGAAGCAAGACACAAACAATGTATGCCATGGTCATTCATATAAATTATGTTAAAAATAGGCAAAAATAAACTTGTTTGTTTGGGGAAGTCTGCACGGTATTGAAATTCTAACAAAAATTAAGGAAATAACTATCATAAAGTTAGATGGGGATTTTCTCTGGTTGGGAAGGGAGATGGTGAAGATATAAATAATTAAGCTAATAGGAAGGACTTTGGGATTACAGGCTATATTAAATTTTGTGTGTGTATATGCAAGTATACATACATATGCTTGTATGTACATTGTAAACACTTGTCTATACACATATTTCACAATAAAAAACCAACAATAAAAATCCAACTGAATTCTGTATAGTTTAATTTATATCAATACTGTTACTTTTTTTAAAGGACGTTTGGTAAGAGTTTCAGTTCCAATCTCAGATACATCAAACTAAGAAATTACTCAATTACTTATAGTAACTTATTATATATAAAACTTACTATTTTTAATTTGACCCTGAAGTTACTTATAGTAACTTCTAATTGCTTGGACAGTTTCAGGGTCAAATTAAAAATCCTACTTAACAATAAATGAAACTACATGGCCATAGTCACCACCTGAGCTTATCTTACACCACCACCCTAAAAGGAAATGCAAGGTTACATCAGTGACTCACCAGCTGGCTGTGTTTGTGCTATTCTCTTTGGGTAAGTCTTGCTTCGACTTCGTGCCACATTCTGATCTGGCCGAGGAAGTTGAATAGAAAGGTCTCGACTCATTTGCAACGCTGTCCTGCCACTTGGAAATGCAACATTTTGGTTAACACAGATAAAACCACACAGTCACAAAATTAAACCACGGCTCATTCACAATATCTACACAATATGCACAAAGAAGAAAAACAACACAGAGTCACAGAGGCCCTAAGTATATAAGGGTTTTCAATTGATTCTCATTGCAATATTAACCAAGGCAGTAATATTAAATTCTAATATGAGAGTCTTAGGTTAGATAGAAGGACAATCTTTCAGAGGCAGAAATTTATTAAAGAGGTTAGGTTTAGATTTAAGTAGAATGAGCTAGAAATAGAGGATACTGATGGTCTTCCAGCTCTACAACTAAATAATAAATTACGTTGGGCTAAATTATACAATAGCAACGATTCTACATGAATCAACATGTCACTAGGTTGTACTTACACAGCAAGTTGTAAAGCATGCCCCACAGGATGGCTTGGTATGATTTTTCCCCGAACCCTGCTATGGCACAACCATTTATTAATGCTCACCTCACCTGTGCCAGATCGAGTGCCCAGAAAGATTTAAAGTAAGCCAAAAGCCCACGCAAAGTGCTGCCTCTCTAAAGAGTCTGAGGATGCAAGGTGAGCTTTCCCTGGGAATGGACTAACCTTCACATAATTTTCCTGAGGATTGGTGTGATTTTGTTTGCTGGATTTCAGTGAACATTCATCTTACTGAAAAATTACTCCACAGCTGCTGAATCTGAGCCAGTGAATGACTCTGACTTTCACACAGGAAAATATCATTTAGGTACAGGAAAAATGAATTTTTGTATGTCTAGTTTGATTCATCACAAAAAGAGCCCACGTATGGGAGGGAAAAGGCCATTTCATGGCCCCAAATCTTATTCCTCCTACATTTACAGGATAAATGGGATAAAGAGATGAGACTTATACAAGCAAAATTCACCTCCTACACACTTCTGTGAAAGTTCCCCCTTCTTACTACCCCATCTACCTTTATTAGAAATAAAAGGATGCTTGAAACACTCATCAAAGTGGCTCCCGTCAGGCCATCTAGGGACACCACTTGATATGAGCTACCATGGCAGGCTCCATCTGTGTGTGCCTCATGTTCAAGAGTTGATGGGAACCAGCATAGAGAATGGGAGAAAACCTGTGACAGGTTTTCTTTTACTTGAAATTTAACCTTTTTTTAAAGGTAGTACATAAGGTAGCACAAACAGCAACATCTCACTCCTAAAAGGCTAACAAACAAAATTCCATATAAAGAGCAGAATTCCATTATTATAAATGGTTTGAAGCATAAAGATAAGAGCTACTTACAACAGACTCTGTTATCAGAAAGACTTGAATACTGTATACTTCATTGCAGAGGAAAAAATATTTGCCCTGAAAATACAACCCAGCATGTGGACCCACTGTGGCATTTTATAATGAGATTTTACTTTACCATTCAATTTTCCCTCATGGCTTCTCTCTCAGGAATAAAGGATAATGAGAAAATCATATTACAAGATTAATAAAACTAAGGTCCAGAAACATAAACTGATCTGCCACAGCCTACACAGGACTTAGAATGAGCTTTCTGACCTCCAGCTGGTTGTTGTGACATGGCCTGGTGGCCTGGGAGAAAGGGAAGAACACTGAACCATTTGGTATGACGTTACAAGCCCAGTTTGTTTCAATTAAAAAAAAAAATTTTTTTTTTTAATGTTTATTTATTTTTGAGAGAGAGCGAGCACATGAGCAAATGAGCAGGGAAGGAGCAGATAAAGAGGGAGACACAGAATTTGAAGTAGGCTCCAGGCTCTGAGCTGTGAGCACAGAGGCTGATGTGGGGCTCAAACCAATGAGCTGTGAGATGTTGACCCAAGCCAAAGTCGGATGCTTAACCAACTGAGCCACCCAGGTGCTCCACCAGCCCAGTTTAAAACACAGCTCTGCTCTGTGTGGTCTTCAGCAGATTCTTTTTAAAATCTCTTGGAGCCTCATTTTCCTCATTTAAAATATGTATTTTTTTTAATGTTTATTTATTTTTGAGAGAGAGACAGAGCACAAGCAGGGGAGGGGCAGAGAGAGAGAGAGAGAGAGGGAGACACAGAATCCGAAGCAGGCTCCAGGCTCTGAGCTGTCAGCACAGGGCCTGATGTGGGGCTTGAACCCATGAACCGCAAGATCATGACTCTGAGCCAAAGTCAGATACTTAACTGACTGAGCCACCCAGGCGCCCCCCACACACACCAAAAAAATTAAAATATATTTCTAGTTGAGGCGCCTGGGTGGCTCAGTAGATTGAGAGTCCAACTCATGACTATAATAAAATTATATCATAATTTTATATATATACACACACACATACACACACACTTATTCAGAGTATTTCCTAGCGGAAATATTCTTGTACAGTATTCTTACTATTTCCTTGCAGCAGAAAGTACTTGATGAAGAGAGAGATTTACAGTGTAAAGTATAAGAGTTCCGATGCCTGTCTAGTGGCTCTCCGTAGTGGCCAGAAAGAGCTTCTTCACCATAATCACCACTTCCCTGCCTCCCCACACGCTGGCGCACACACTCTTGTCCTTTGCGAGAAGTTTTTGAGGGGCTCAGAGAAAGAGATACCAGTGTATCACAAAGTACTTCATCAGTATCTATTTTAAATTATTGCTATGTGATAATAAAACAACAACAAAAGAACTAGACTGATTGCAGCTCTGTTTTCCCACAAATTTTGAACTTTTGAGACAACTGGCAGTCATGTATCACTAAAAATGTCAATTTTTTTCCTTCTTAGTAATTCATTTTTCTAAGAGATGTTGGAATCTTCTTGGAGTTCTGTAAGCCCCACGATGGAGGGAAGAGAGCAAAGACAAGAACTCTTCTTCCGTCCCACACACACCAGCAGAAATACAGACACACAAAGCAGGCAGACACCCACACTCACAAACCACAGCCACCTGTTCTGCTCTCCCTTATCCCCCATGCCCCAAAAGCCTGAAGGGTGAAGGAGGGGCTGCCTGTGTTTCCAGGGCTCTGCTTGTATCCCATGGGGCCTCCAGAAAGGAGTCTCAAGAAAGGAGTAGGCATATGATGTGTGTTAAAGGCTGGTTGTTTTTCCACTTTGACAATCAACAGTCCACGTGCTGGCAACCACCCAGCTGTCAGAGACCCACCTGGGCCTGAGCCTAGCTCTGGGCAGTGGGACGAAACGTCTTTCTTCCAGGGATGGGGTAATGTTAATGCTTCCTACATACAGACACGGAGATTTGGGTTTCATTACGACTTACTGGGGAGTTAATACCATCCACAAAATTAGAACAGATTTAGTGGAGCTTCCAATTCTGCAAAGGTTACCTTTAATTACTTTCTTGGAAGAAATGATATTTAATATGCAAAACCCAATAACTTTCTAATAATAATTCCCAGTAGCCACAACATTTGCATTTCAATAAATTTAAGAAATCAGGTATGGGTAAATTTGTGGAAACCAACTACAGCATATGTTAAACAGCATAATTACAATTTTAATAGCATGAACACTGACAGATGCTTTTTCACTAGCTTTACTTCAGTGACAAGAAGATAGATTTACACATTCTCTCTATAAACCTCAAAATGTTTTATGCCCCAACATGAAAAACAGCCCAAATACTATCAGCTCTTCTCAATACAAAAGTAAATACTCTTTCCTTAACTACATCACTATCTAAGGAAGAACCTTGGTAACCTGAAGGTTAAATTTTTAGGTATCAATGAATATTTTCTTTTTTTTTAATTAAAAAAAATTTTAAATGTTTCTTTTGAGTGGGGGGGGGGGGTGGAGAGGGGCACAGGGAGGGAAACACAGAATCCAAAGCAGGCTCCAGGCTCCGAGTTGTCAGCACAGAGCCCAACACAGGGCTCAAACCCATGAGTTGTGAGATCATGACCTGAGCCAAAGTCAGAAGCTTAACCGACTGAGCCACCCACGTGCCCTTCAATGAATATTTTCATTCAAATACCAAGAATATCTCTCTAATACAATAACAGTTAAGTCTTGGGCATCAAATGAGCAAATAACCCAAGTGAGTAATACATAATGGTAACGCACTGAGCATTCACTATTAATCACTCTTTTATTATCTCTGGTTTCAAATTCAGAACCAAAAAAAAGTGGGTTGAAAAAGAGGAATTAAAATCTGGCATACCACTGTCCTGCCAACAATGACTTGGCTTTGTCTCCTAGGTAAGAATTTCATTTAGTGCCATCTCCAGTGAACTGAGAGAACAGTATCCCACTTCCAGAGTGGCATTTGGGCACCCTACTTGTTTTACAGGGCCTGGGACCTGCTTCACTGGAGCTCTCTAAAGGCAGAAGTAGTTAGATCCAATTCTCTATATCTCTGGGCACCCAATCCAATATCTTGCCTTGCATATCACAGGCTCTCCACTTAACAGACGAATTGAAACAAAACAGTTCTTTTTCACAACAAGAAGGTTCCCATTTTTAATGCCGGTATTAGAAAAAGACCCCATCAGGCTTTTCCTGTAACATGCTCAGGGTTTGCCTAATAGTCAAAGCAAGGGCTTTGGAGTTAGACTGCCAGGGAAGGGACCACTTTCCTGCTTCTTGGCTAGGTTACCTTGAAAAGTGACTTGTGTCTCTGAACCTTACTTTCCCCATATATTAAGGGGGATAATATTAAAAAGGCAGGAATTATTCAATGAAGCAATAAATAGAAAACATTTAGCACAATACATGGTACTTAGTAACTGCTCAGTAAAGTTTAGACATAATTGTAGCTTATACACTTAAGCTTTATGCTGTAGGAAACACGCTTTGATCCACAGTATAAAGTACACATTGTGTTACAACAGGTGATTGACTGAATGGTCCTGAGAACACCACTCAGCTACAATTCAGGATATCTACTTTGTCTCATAATCACATCATTAGAAATAAAGTGATAATTGTATCAAAATGAATTTCTGAAGATCATAAGCTGTACTACATTCTAAAAGTCCTAAACTTAACATAGCTAATACACATATTAAATAGGCTGTTTTTGTCAAGAAAGTTTTAATAAACTGTTACGCTTTTGAAATTCACTGGCAGAAAAATAAAAAAAAAAAAATTTAAATCATAAACTTTAGTGTGTGTGTGTATGTGGACAACTGAATTAAATATTTATTCACATGTATATACCCTTCCCCAAAGAAAAAATGTCATTTACCTATACCGGTGCTTATAACTCATGGATCCAAACTTGCTGAGTTTTCTTGACAATGAATTTGATTCATTTTCTGGCATTCTAATAAGTTTTTAAAAGAAAATTAGATAAGGATTCATAAATACAGGTACTTACACAACCCTTGAGCAAAAGCTATGTAGAAAATAGAGTGCAACATTGTTTCACAGCTAGTCGAAATATTTGAGTTATTGTACATATTGGCAGGAAATAATTACCAGTTATTTTAAGCTAATATTTGAAACACAACCATGCTCTAGGATTTTATGTATGTATGATATCAGAGTGTTCATAGTTTCGGCAAGCTATTATATAGATCATTGCCCTTTGGAAGCTTCAGCTGTGAATCAACTTACTTTCTCTACTTAAATTAAGAATAGTGTCACTATGTTGAAATATTCATGCCATGGCTTTCATGACAGATCTGATGTAGTGTTTTACTCCTCTTTATATTCCAGGACTTCCCATTCCAGGGTACGTTCAACAGACACCTTCCATGTGGAGCTCCCTGGCCCAGGCCCCATAGGACTACAGGCAATGTCTCAGGCTTGCTGGGCCACATCCCTCAACTAATATAAACCCTATAAAGGACATAGGTCATTTTATAAGAATACTTCTCCAACATCATGCTATTGGGGAGAAGTGCTCCATGCTCCTTCCATCAAATAGGAATAAGGGGGAGAATTAATCTAACTTTAAATTTAAAAAGCAAAACATAAAGCTTAATATATTACCTGCTAGGATTTGGTTTTATCTTTACACTAGAAGGATGTGAAAGAAAGTGTCACTATACTCCAATGGTCAACTCTCTACCCTCCTCTTACTTGACGTCCTGGGAGCATGCAGTGCAGTTGCTGGCTTCTTATTCAGCATGGCATTTTCCTCTCTATTTTCCATTTTCCCATGCCATCTACTCTATTTTCCATTTTCCCATGCCGTCTTACGCTCCTTTGTTAGTTCTACTGCACTTTACATGCTGGGAGGGTCCTACGGCTCAGTCCTTGGCTTTCTGTTCTCTTTCTTCATTTTTTCCACTGATGACCTCATCCAGTCCCCTTTGCCTTAAATACCTAGTAAATTTACATGGCCAGCTTTGGTCTTTCCAATAAGCCCTGGACACCCAACTGCCTGCTCCACACCTCTACTTAGGTGACTAACAGGCATTTCAAATTTAGTATGTCCATAGAACATTTAATTTCCATCAATACCAAAGCTGAATTTTATATATATGTAAATGTCCTTGACCCTTTCTTATAGTAGGACCAAAGAAGGTATCTGTGTGTGTGTGTGTGTGTGTGTGTGTGTGTATTAATATGATCCAGAAAATTAGGTGGCTGAAAAAAATTAATAGAAGAGAAACACTTCTAAATATCTACTTATAGACAGAAGAGAACACTTGTTATAAAAACAAATGCAATTTTCACTTATTAGAACAATGCACAAAACTTTCACATTAACATACCTGAAAAATGTGTGATGTTCTACACTACACTTCCAAAGATGCTTGCAAGCCGTTTTACTTCGAGCTTCAAAAAAGAATGAGGTTTCATTGCACTGAGAGAAACAAAAAGAGAAACAGAATATGAATTACTGACCATACTAATCTTCAGATGACAGCCACCTTCCAGGTATCAAAAGTTTGGGTAGGCCCAAATTATTAACACATAAAACAAAAAATAATTACCTCTTGGTAACTATTTTTGGAGGGATGCCTTCAAACCACCTTCAATAATTAAAATTATGAAATTAAGTTCCACATAAATCGCAGTGCCGTCACCTTTATCACTTACTTCTTCATCACCCCAAGACCATGGATAAGCAGGGCCATGGCAAGGAAGTACTGCAAACTTTTCCATCATAAACGGGCACCCAAACCGGACCACACTGTGTGGAAATCAACTCCCAATAAAGAGGAAATGCCCATAAACCCAGTTATTAACTCTATTATTTTCAGGGATGTACATGCTACATTTAAAATGATGACTAAAGCATCTCAGGAGGGGCCAATGCAAGGAGCGACCCCCACAGCTGTGTCATCTAACCAAACTGAATAATGTCTCTGAGCTTCCACATTCTGCATCCAGTTATTGGGTGAATTAAACTAAATGATATGACCTATGTAAAGTACATAATAGATATACATTAAATTTCAACTATCCAGTAGCTACCTACCTATATTTAACACATGAGAAATAAAGGCAATATTAGAGATCATTCTAATTGTGCAGAAGATATTATTTATTTTTTTTAGTGACTGAATAGGCAACCACGCAAGATATAATCTAAGTGCTAAAACAATGAACCACAAATTCTGTGAAGCTCTATAATTGTTTTGTTTGTTTGTTTTATCTAAAACTAAATTAGCATAGGGCGCCTGGGTGGCTCAGTCGGTTGAGCATCCCACTTCAGCTCAGGTCATGATTTCACAGTCTGTGGGTTCAGGCCCCGCATTGGGCTCTGTGCTGACAGCTCAGAGCCTGGAACCTGCTTCAGATTCTGTGTCTCCCTCTTTCTCTGCCCCTCCCCCCACTCGTGCTCTGTCTCTCTCTCTCTCTCTCTCCCTCTCAAAAATAAATAAACGTTTAAAAAAAATTAAAACTAAATTAGCAAACTTAAGCCTCAAATGCAGAAATGCCCCTGGAATGAGGTTTCCATGGATTTATAAGCACAAAATTGTCAATGCAGATGAGTAATGGAAAAGGATCCTTCCCACCTTTTAATAAGGAAAGAACATTTATATGCATGAAATTTATTCCAAGTCCATCTGGAAGGAAGCTGCCCAGTTTAGAGGTTTATTTGTAAGATGAAAGGGTGTGATGAAAACAGAGCCAATATATGCATGTTACAGCAAGGCCGCCTATAATTCCAAAACCTTGTGAAGTGGAGGAAGGAACATAAGACAATTCCCAGGTTTCTGGCTTGGAGAATGCTAACTAATGAAATACAGCAAGTAGAAAAAATTGGGCATTTGGATGGCGAGGGAAGAGATAGTAAGTTCAGGCTATTTTGATTTTGAGGTGCCTATGGAATGGGGAACTAAACATACCTAGTGGGCCAGGAGACATGCAGACACAGAGCTGAAGAGACAGGCCACACCTGCTGACACAAATGATTTCACCCAAGAGCATAAAAGAAATTGTTCCAGGAGAAAGAACGAAGTGGGTGAAGATAAAATCACAACCAGGATGCTGTGAAGAAGGAGTGCGGGGAGGGAGGGGGGCGTCAAAATGGAACAGGAGGCAACAGTGGCAGAGAGGCTAGAAGGAGAGCACAAGACTCAAGTGACCGGGAAAGGTCAAACAAGGTTTGAAAGGAGGGGACTGCATTTCATGGTGAGACATCTTTGGTGACTTTCATGAAAGGGGCAGGGATTACACAAGTAGAGATAAGGGAGCCAAGTCAATGGATTCAGAAAGGGCATTCCTCAAAAGCAAAAGAAATGGGGGAAGGGGGTGCCCAGGAAATCACAGAAGATCCTTGCAGGCAGGGTGGGAAACCAAGCATCCTGTCGGGACATGGGAATGCTTAGAAGGGAAGGGTTTTCCCTTCTTCTTTTCTTTTCTCCATACATAATATACACACATGGTACAAATGCCAAAAGTTACCAAAATGGACACACACTGATAACTAAAATCTCACTCCCACCGTGTTCCCAATCCCCTTCCCCAGAGGCCACCACTATCAAGAGTTTCTTATAGTGTGGTGCCTGGGTGGCTCAGTCAGTTAAGCATCCAAATCTTGATTTCAGCTCAAGTCATGATCTCACGGTGGTGAGATTGAGCCCCATGCTGTGCTCTGTGCTGACAGCTCAGAGCCTGCTTGGGATTCTCTCTCCCTCAGTCTCTGCCCCTCCCCAGCTCATACCTCCCCCCCCCCAAATAAATAAATAAACTTAAAAAAAAGCATTTCTTATATAACCGTACGTGTTTTTAAGGTCACTGCATTATCCAAAAATATAATGCACAGGTCATTTATTTTAAAATAATTTGGCTTGTGATTGCATTGTATCAGGATAAATGATTAGGATAAAGTGAGTACAGGACATGTGGTCCTCTCCCCACCACCACCTTCCTCAGTATCTATACTCCACCTTCCTGTGCCTTCCAACAATGAAAGCTCTACATGTGCCAGGACATACTAGACATTATCACTGACAAGAAATGGTGGCTGGTGAGGACCACTTTGTGACACTAATACTTGAACATTTTAGCAAGAGCATCCACAAATCAGGTGGTATTTACAAACCAAAAAACAAATTTTCAATAAGTTACTTAATTACATATAATCCAAATTTACAGAAACAGAGGAGAAACAAAAAAGCATTCTATCTTAAAAATATAGTAAATCCCGGGGCGCCTGCATGGCTCAGTTGGTTAAGCGTCTGACTTCGGCTCAGGTCATGATCTCCCGGTTTGTGGGTTCGAGCCCCACATTGGGCTCTGTGCTGAAAGCTCAGAGCCTGCTTCAGATTCTGTGTCTCCCTCTCTTTCTGCCCTTCCCCCATTTGTGCTCTCTCTCTCTCTCTCTCAAAAATAAATAAAAACGTTTAAAAAAATATATAAACAAATTAAGTCCCCTCAAACTTTTCTTAGATTGGTTTTCATTCTATTCCTCACGTTAACATCTATATTCTTTTTCTTTTCAAATAGAGATCCAGTCACGGGATATGTAATAATTTTTTTTTTAACTACCATCACTTAATGAAAGGAGAAGACATATTTAAGATCCGACCAGAATTGGGTTTTCTCAAGTTTCCTTGGGTACAAATACATTAAAGGAACAAAAGAGGTTCCCACAGGCCTCGTAATTACTTCTGTCCTGTGCAAATGACAAGTATGAACTCATTTTCCATTTGTACGGGGCTGTAACACCAGCTGCCTGGTTTTTATCCCACTGTCAGCAGAATAATCCAAATACTAAAAGGAGTGTTAACATAACTAAAAAAGAAACCAGGAATTCTGAATAAATTCCGTGCATTTTTGCCACTTAACCGCTGGTATGAATGGCACTGATGTGGCATCACAAAGTCTCTCTCTCCTACTAAGCCTTTTCCAAACAGACTGGGACAATTAGCACCTTTCCATTCATTCAAAGGTGAGCAGATGCTTAACTTCAGAAGTCCATTCCAACCCTCTGCTAAAATACTTTCTCCAAGCATCAACTGCTTGCTTTCAGCAAAAGCACTCAAACACCTTCATAGCTTTTGTCATTTCCTGCCAGAAGCAAAGCTACATGTCGAATCTCTTTTTAACACAGGCTTTTATCATAGTTTTATTCTATAAACTGAGCAAATTTTTTTAAAATGTTTATTTTTGAGAGAGAGAGAGAGAGAAAGAGAGAGAGAGAATGACCAGGGGAGGAGCAGAGAGAGAGAGATACACAGAGTCCAAAGCAGGCTCCAGGCTCTAAGCTGTCGGCACAGAGCCCGACGTGGGGCTCGAACTCACAGACCATGAGATCATGACCTGAGCTGAAGTTGGATGCTTAACTGACTGAGCCACCCAGGCACCCCCCCCCCTTTTTTTTTTTTTTGAGCAAATTTAAATAGCCTGTATCTCAAACACCATTTGGGGGCTTCACTGCACCTTGGAGCCCTAGGTAAACTTGGCTCAAACTCCCAGTTCTATCATTTGTAAGACTTCAGGACACGTATCATACTGATGAATTCCCAACCTAACTCCCTCAGAGCTCTCTATTTCTTTTCCCACCTTTGCTGGGTGTTTCTCTTTGCAAGCTTCAAGAAATAAATCTACTTCAGTTTGGCTTCTCTGAAGTGTATTGAGATTGCTAGCAGGGTCCTGGAGGGGCTCGCATCAACTGTGCGCTACACAACTTCTTCACCCCGGGCCCTGCTGACTCATTGCCTCTCCCAAGCCTGACCCTTATCGCCACACCCAGCCCATGCTCTAGGGGTTGCTCTGTTGCTGTCTTGGGAAGCAGCCACAACTGGACAGTCTGCCTTCCCCAGCTTCCCTACAATTGTGGGGGTGAATATCTTCTCAATCCTATTATATGTCTGTCCCACCTCCAGCGTCACAGAAGTAACCTAAAGTACACTGTATAGGCACATATTTTTAAAAGATTAGTACTTTCATAATAGTGACATGTGATCATTACATAAATACTGGAAAGGCCTACAGCAGAGAGTTTTCCAATCATCAGCAATCCACAGAAGCAGAGGAGAAGATCGAAGGAAGTGTCAAGATTACAAGTCTAAAGTATTGTGGTTTTTTAACTGCAATCTCAACAAGAGCTGTAACTGACTTTAGGCACCAGGGGGAAAAACAAAATCAACAGAGGGTGGATAGCCAATGACTGAAATAACCTGATTACTGATAAAGCAAAGGCAGGCAAGGGGTGGAAATGAAAACAGATACCAAAGAGATAACCCAAAATTTTAACTGTTTTGAAAACTGTTATCATTCTAAGTGGTGAGACTGATTGACTACAGTTTTAAAAGCTGAACAATGTCTGTACAAGTGAGAGAGCGGGCACAATGTCTGTTTCAGTGCCTGTCCCCGTGTTTGCCACTGCTCTCTCTCCCAGGCATCCCGAGTTCAGTTAAGAATTCACAGTGAGCCCTGCAACAAAACAAACTAACAATCTTCTTATTTGGAAAAGGAAGTTGGGCACAGGTACTTGCTGTTTCCCTGTTTTATATAAATGAGCAAAGCACTTTCTTTCAAGAAAGGGTCTTTTCATGGCTCTAGATTAGAAAATATTACATGGCACATACACACACACCCCTAACACACACACCCCAGTTACTTTTTAAAAATTCCTTTTGAAATGCACTTAATATTGTTTGAATTAAAAATCACGGTGCATTTCAGGAGGGCACTTGGAGAATCAAATTAATTTCCATTCCTGCATATATATTTTACAATAAAAGAACAAAACCAAAAATATTCCAGTATTCTTTTGTCAGCTGTGTGGGTAATATTCCAAAACACAGAATAAATGTGAAAAACCTTTTTACCTCTTTTTACGGATGAATAAATTAATTGTTTGATGAATAACTGTACGTAACTCTTTCTAGCTCACAGAAACATAAATTACAGCGTTGGAAAGAACGTGTCAGATTGTGTTGCTTCTCCTCTTTTTCCTTTTCCTCCCCAAAATTCAGAAAGAGAAAACATGGGCCAAAACATTAGAGAATATTTAAATCATGTTTCAGTAAACATTGAAGATGATTATGTTGAGCTTATTCTGCTTCCTACTTGAGAAAATACACGGATGCAAACCCAGGAATCCAGATGCTTGGCTTTTGCTGTTGTTTTACTCTATCTTTTCCTCACTTGCTCTTTAGAGAAACCATAGCATTCAGAAAAATGTTCACATTTCCCTCTTATACTTGCAGAGTTATTTTTTTAATGATAACCTTTATCCCCAGTTTACAAATGTTAAAGATTTTTAAGTAATAAGTGTTATTAAAGCTTGTTACAATGAAGGCATATCTAGTAAGTTCTACTGATACTCAATTTAAAAACGTTTTAGAGCAGAATTTTACAATTTTTTCCAAATAAGTGGTCCATGTGTTTTAATTATAGAGAAAGTCAACACACATACTAGTAAGTGAAGCAAAGGAAAATGCACGGCCCTGGAAGACCTGTGCTCCCCTTCCTGCCTTGGCACGAGCTACTCATGAGCTGAGACTGGTCAAGGACAAGGTGCTCCCCGAGCCCTTCCTTTGCAAAGCTCCAGTAGCCCTAGATGACATGATGCCAAGACAATTCCGATTCAGAGACATAAACCTGGAGCCTATTATAAGTCCAACTTCAGACTAGGTGCCTTCAACCTCACCACAACCCTGGAAGGCAGATTTTGTCATTCTCACTTTATAGCTAGGGAAATGTAGGTTACATGTTACTCAGTGAATTGTCCGAAGTTGGACATGTGGGAGGCCTGGACCCAAACCATGCTTTCTGACCGCAGGTCTAGCAGTCCATCTCTGAATCTGAGAAATGCCAAACCAAGCTGTTGGCATCAAGATCCAAATACTACTAACAGAGCCACACTTAGGAACACATGGGGGAGAATGTTCCATCTGTAGTTACAGGTGTGCTCATACCCTGTAGATGGAAATGCAAAATGGCACAAAAACTCTAGATGGAGGAGGGGATGTGGAAATATCTAACAAAACTACACATGCACTTGCAATTTGACCATGCAATCCCAATCCTGGGAATTTACCCCAATATAAAAATACATATGCACAAAGTTAATAATTGAAGGGAAATTTATAATTGCAAACTACTGAAAACTACCTAAATTGTCACAGCATAAGAGATCGGTTGAGTAAACCATGGTACACACTCAATGGAGTCCTACATAGCTGCACAAAAGAACAAGAAAGCTCTCAATGGACTGGTATAAAGAGAATTCTAGGAAGTATTACTAGGTGAAATAAGGAAGAAGTAAAAAAATTTTTTTAAGTTTATTTATTTTGAGAGAGAGAGAGACAGAGAGAGAGAGAGAGAGAGAGAGAGAAAACACACAAACTGGGGAAGGGCAAAGAGAGGGAGAGAGACAATCTCAAGCAGGCTCTGTGCCTTAAGCGCAGAGCCCAACATGGGGCTCAAACTCACAAACTGTGAGATCATGACCTGAGCCAAGCTCAAGAGTTTGGACACTCAACCAATTGAGCCACCCAGGCTCCCCAAGAAGGAAAATGTTCTAAATGTGCTTATCTTTACAAACAGAAACACAGGAAGGATAAACCATAAAACAATAAAGTTGGTTACCTATAAGGGAGGGTGAGGAAATAGGACCGAAAGAATATGGTATTAGTGGTACTTCTCTGTGCCTTTTTCTGTACAGTTTTGACCTGTGGAAGCATGTGAATCTTCTACGTCTTCAAAAATAAAATAAAATAAGTAAGAATACAAAGGGGACCTAAAACTGAAAGCAAATGGAGACAAGTAAACTTAACTAGATCTCAAACGAAGACCGAAGCCTCAGTACTAGGGAAAGCCAGAAGGAAGGGCCAACCCTAGTAAATTCAGACCATAGTCACTGACTGAATGCCCTCAGTCTTGGCAGGATGGTATGTGAGTGAAAGCACTGCAAACAACTGTTAATCTTAGTGGTTCGGACAAAGCAATTCTGCAACTACTTGAGATATATTTTAGAACTGAGCCAACAAGTAAATGTATTTCTGTTGTTGGGAGCCAAGGTTCTCAGCACATACAAATATGAAATGAGGAAAGGCCAGAAAGAACCCTGTGGGAATGGATGGAAATTGGAGATATGATATCAACACATGATTTCTACTGTGCATATGAGCACATTTATATGCACACATATGTATACATGTATTTATATTTGTATGTATGTATATATGTGTGTATTCCTTAGCTTATCCACTGAAAAGGCCAAAAAGCAAAGTCACCCCAATGACAATGACCACACCTAACACCTAGATCTTAACCCTTCCTGTCTAAACAGAACCAAAGTTCCTCGGAAAAATGGCTGATAACAGGGCAGATGTAGGTACAGAATGCACCTGAAACACCACATTGTACCAAAAAGGAAGAAAATGGCCAAAAAATGATAGGGTCAGGTCAAAAGGGCACAAGAGCCAGATTAAAGGAGCCCTCACTGACTAAATCTAAAACAACTTGAGCACCAAAAAATTAGGTACCGTAATATATCATAAACCACTGGGGGAAAAAAGGGAATTAATAAGCCCATGCTGATAAGATAGATAAATAAAAGGGATAAAAGGTGTGGCTCTTGCTTACAGTGCAATGCCAAGGGATGACTGTGGAGAGTGTGGAAGAGGTAGAAAATCAGCATTTTACAAGCATCACAGTAAAAGATCAGATCAGGCAAGAATCCTCAATGAACACTAAATCTACAGTGAAAGCTTGAAGAGGAGCAGGGTATTTGCACTGAATTAAATACCCCCACAGATTACTTATTAGTTGCAAAGGAGGAAGAATAAAAACAATAACTATACAGTGGGAAATCAAATCAACATCCTGACTAGGTGATCAAACTTAGTATAACCACCAAGTGACAGATGGCTATCGTGTGCCTCCAGATGTGCCCTATCATGTGCCCTAACGAGGACACAACCACCTATATGGCTTTCCAGCAGAGAACAAAGATCTACAGTCCAATCACAAGAAAACAACAGACAAATATGAAATGAGAAGCTTTCTATTGTTTAAAAAGCAGGTGGAACTGTATTCTTTCAAAATGTAAATGTCAAAAAAAAAAAACCCAAAAATGCTCAAAAGTGTTCCAGATTAAAGAAGACTAATTAATTGGATTCTGTACTGGATAGGGAAAATGCTTTAAGGGACCTTATTAGCCTAACCACCAATAAAACTGGAATGTAGAGAGTAGATGACATAAACGTGTTAAGTTGATAACTGTGGTTCCATCAGAGAGCATCCCAATTCTTAGGAAATACACACTGAAGTATTTAGAGACATGTAACACATGAAGCCCTCAAATCATTCAGCAAAGAATTGTGTGTGTGTGTGTGTGTGTGTGTGTGTGTGTGTGTGTAGAGAGAGAGAGAGAAATGAAAAAGGAAATGGAGTAAAATGTTAACTGTGATTGTAAGTAATAAAAGGTGACCGTGTTCTTTGCAATATTTTCATTTTTGCCACTTTTTGTAAATTTGAAATTACTTTCATATAAAAAACATTTTTAGATCTATAGTTCTACATAAAATGTGAAAGAATCCCTAGCTTATGTAAGTAAGACCTCTTGGGCTTGCTGACAAAGTGACTGCTCCTGGCCACCAGCACTTCCCATGTACTTTTCTCAAAGAGTTCGGCCAAGTGGGTCTAATTACTGGTGGCCAGACTTGCCAGGAACCTTTTGGGTCGACATCCTATCACGCTGGGTAAGTTTAGCTGAGGTTAGCTTAATGATGTATTATACGTAAAAGTAATCACAGCCTCGTTTCATTTATTCAACAAATGTACATGCCAACCTCTGGGCCTACTGTTGGGGGCTGCACACTCTGTTGATAAAGCCAAGGTATTTGGGAATGATCCAAACTCCTCTCCATTTTTCACAAAAGTATTCCATCTGCTACCCATAAGAAGCACTCTTACCTCCTCAGTGCCTCTCAAATCCACCCTCTTCCCTCCATCCTTGTGGTGATGGCTGTCCCATCACCTCTCCTGATCATTGGGCAGTCTCCTCGAGTGCCTGCCTCTATTCTTACCTCCCCATGCCCCACGCTGCAGCCACTTTCCTCACAGTGAGTGAAGCCCAGGGCTTGAGGCATAACTTAGTTTTCCCACCTGTGCTCAAGTCCCCCAGCCACCAGACAGGTAAGAGAAGCCATCTTCCACACGAGGTGAGACTCAACTGTGCACTGGGACTGTCTCACTTCCCCTAGGTCTTCTAGCTCCATTGCTAGGGTAGATGAGCAGACATGGAAAACCAGCTCTCACTCCCAATATCCACAGCTTCTCCACCTTCATCTGCCTTGAATCCACTGAACCCCATCTTATTATGGTCTCTTTATCTCAGGCACCCCCAAATGATGCTCAGCACATCCCCTAGTCAGTCCCCTTCCTCCACCATCACTCAACTCCTGAAACCCTTCCTTCGTGCCCTCTGGAATTCATGGCCTAACATCAGTAAAATGCCTTTGCCCCTCAGTCTGCTCTCTTACACTGCCTCAACCCTTCTGTGCCAGGAAAAACCCAGCTCTCCCCTGAGGACATGGTCTTAGCAGTCCACCTGAATGATAGGTAGCTCTGCCTTTTGCCCCCCCACCTGCCATGTTCTCATATCACCAAGCCTAAAAGTGAAGACTCCTCCTTGCTCCCCAAGGCCACTTTGAGACCATTTTCTTTCTCTTCCTCCTACAACTCCCAGCTTTGAATCTCCTGCCTCACCCACACTTCAATGCTACTGCAGTCATAGTCACATTCTCCAATACTCCTCTTGTGTTAAGTATTGGAAATTTCCATATGTAAATAGAAACAATCCCTCCAACACGCAGACATCTCAGTTCCCTGAACTTCTCAATGATACTGTCTTCCTCCCTGTCCCAACCACTCGCTCTCATGCATGTAACTCCACACCAGGGTTTCTCAGCTTCAGCATTATTGCCATGTATGGGAGTACATTTAACCTCTCCCCTCTAGATGCCAGGCACATCTCTGCCCTGTCCAGCACTGTGACAACCAAAACTGTCTCTAGATGTTGCCGAGAGGTGAGAATCAATGCCCGACAACTTCCCATTTACATAACTGAGGCTCCTCTGTGATCTCAATGCCTCACACCCAACTTTCTGACCATCACCCTCTCTCTCCAGCTTACTTTTTCTGTTTCTACACCCCCAAACAACTCCACCAAGACCTCCATCCACAGACCCACCACTCTTTCATGGTCTTTGCTCTCTTCCTTTCTCAGTTTCAATTCCATGATAAATCACTGTATTTTCTCCCCTGCCTCACAGGATTCCTGGCCCTTCTCTTTGTATTATTCTCTTGAGAAAGCCAAGTCTCACTTCGTGTCTGCACCAGCACTGTCTAATGTGGTTGGACAAAAGCACACTGTGAGTAGGCTCATTTTATTATTTTTTTTCCTGATTTTTGAATATCTATCTATTTATTTATTTTTAATAATGTAATTTATTATCAAATTGGTTTCCATACAACACCCAGTGCTCATCCTAACAAGTGTGGTAGGCTCATTTTAAATTCAGGACCCTCTGTATCACCATGCTATCATAGGTTATCATCAAACTACATGTCTCTTGTCTATTTTCTCTTCAAAATCACTATTTCATACCTCTGCTTCCTTCAGACCCCCACCACTTCCTCCCCAACTTCAGTCTTAGCTGATGACCTTGATACCTAGTTCCCTCAAAATAAAAAGCAGAACGATCCTAAGAGAACTAACCAGCTACCCTAATCTACATTCCCATGCTCTATCTTCCTGCCTGCTAACCATAGATGAACTGTCCTTGCTGCCATCTAAAACCAACCCCTCTATTTATACACTAGCTGTCATCCACTATTGTCTACTTAAGGAGTATCATTCCAGCATTTCTCTCTCTCCCCGCAACATTGTCAAGTGTTCATTGCATATTGGTTCATCCTCATCAGAGTGTAAATGTGCTATTATTTCTCCCAACTTAAAAAACAAAACCAACCCTCTTGACCAGCTTCCCCTGACAGCCATCTTCCTATTTGTTCCTCTTTGTGCCAAAACTCCTCAAAAGAGTTGTCTATACTCACCCTCTCCAATTCTACTCCTATTACCTCTTTTGTTTTTCCTTAATTAGCATGCATCAGTGGTGGTCATTCCCCTAATAACGGACTCCTCTTAGGGTTTTTCTTTCATATAAGCGCTACAGTAAAGATACACGCCCCTTGTGATTCTCTAGCGTGCACAGACCTAACAGTGGAACTGCTGAGTTAAAGCTCACTCTTCAATCCACTGAAAATTGTCTTATCAATGACCTCCTACAATCCTAAATTCAGCAGTCAATTCTTAGTCCTCATCTTATTTGACATATCAGCATCATCTGACATGTAATACATGATTTTTAGCTGGCAAAACTAAATACAATTAGTGTTCTTCCTATCTCCTTCGTTATTCCTTCTCAGCTTCCTTTTCTGGTTCCTCCTCTTCTTCTCTATGCTCATTCTCCTAGTGACCTCATATAGTCTCCTGGCTCTGAATACCAGGATATGTCAATGATTCTTAAATTTTAATATTCTCCCCAAACTTTGGTCCCAAACTCCAGACTTATAGAACCCACTTATTAAACGTCTCCACTTAGATGTCTAACAGATATCTCAGATACAATATATTAAAAAAGGAAGTCTTAACCTTCCTCCCCAAACCTGCTCTATGCAAAGCCCTCATTACTTCAGTGGCAGCTCCATTCTTCCTGCCTTTCAGGCCAAACACCTGTAAGTCGCCAGTACTCCTCTCATACCTCCTCACATTTACACAACCATGTAGCTAAATCCAGAATCCAACAGCTTCTCAGCACCTTGAATGTTGCTACCCTGGTCTGAGCCACTAACCTCTCTCATTTAGATTATATATAATATAATATAATATAATATAATATAATATAATATAATATAACTTAATATAATATAATATAATATAATATAATATTTTATTCAGATTTTAAGTAATCTCTATACCCAATGTGGGGCTCAAACTCACAACCTCGAGATCAAGAGTCACATGATCTACCAAATGAGCCAGCCAGGTGCTCCTTGTCTAGATTTTGAAAATAAACACTAGGTGGTCAATGGGTGAACAAGCAACAATCTTTGCCCTCAAGGAATTCAGTAAACAGCAACCATTTGACAATAGACTTAAAAAAATTTAAACTTCTCATAACTTGGTTCTTAAAACCAAGAGCTAACACATAAGTGGTGGAACAGTGGTATTTTCACTGAAATCAGAAACCAATCAAAGGTGCTTTATATTACTAGATCACTTAACACTCTTCTGTAAGTTACGACCAACACTATACAATATGAAACATAAATAACAGAAAGGAGCAAATAAATTATTTTTATTTGCAAGCAACAAAATTATATACCTACAAAAATTTATGAGAATAAAATTAAGAACTCTTGGCTAACACACAAGAATTCAGCAAAACAGCCAGATTTGAGATAAAAATAAAATTCCACAGCTTTCACCTCTACCAGCAGAACACGTTTATAAGATACAATAGGAGGAAAACATTGATCCACGACATTAAGAAAAAAAAGGTCAAGCACATAAAACAGTAAAACACATTATCAAACACTGTGTAGGCACATATGAAAAAATGAAATAAAAAGAAAAATGCTTATGATATGAAATTAAGTATAAAACCCACGTATAGAACCACGTAGGGGATGACACATATATATGTGTATATATATGTATATTACACATTCATGCTAACAGAGCAAAATCTGAAAGGGCTTGTACTGAAATAATAATCATTACCTCTGAATTTTAAGAGGTAATTTTCATTTTCTTCTTTACAGTATATTTCCCAGATTTTCTACAATCATCATGGAAGACCTTTATACTTAAAGTTTTTATTTTTCTGAGAGGTATTATTTAAGCCATAGTACCTATTTGGAAGCTTAACTAATCCACAGAAGTATTTATAATTACCTGCTGAATCTGTCAGAGGACTAAATTTTTACAAAACCACACTTTAGTTTTAGTTTTACAAAACCAGTGTTTGTTCCTCTCTCAAATCTGAATCAGTGAACTCACTAAGGTTATATCTGAGAAAGATGAGACTGTTATTTGTGGATGCAAAGAAATGTATGAATAAATACTATGTGTTAGCATATTATATTTATTAAGATATGATAATGTGCTTTGGTAGACACTGTTAATATTAAAAAGTGGAGTTGGACAGTGTTAGTGGCATAGTGTGACAACAGGAAAAATCTTTTATCTGTAGGACATTGCTGATCTTTTGGGAACTGAATGTCTGAATTTGGCCCTAAGAGCGCTGAACATACTGAGTTAAGTCTCTGACTGGACCAGTGGAGCAGAAAACCAGAATAAGCATTTCAACCATTTTGCGAGCTGGTTGTGATTACTGTTCCAGGTGACGGGTTTCATGGGGTTTTTATATATAATCTATGATTACAGTTAGGTCTCCATAATAATCAGCTTAATTCCACCATTATGTAAATCATTCCTCACAGACATACCCAGGTGGAGAGGGAAGAAAGACTGCAAAGCAAGAACGCTCAGGAAAAGGAGTGCTTTGGTTAAATTAATGTCCTATTAAAAAAAAAAAATCCCTGTGATTCAAGCCTGAGTTACATGACCTGCTTCACCGTAAGAGATTGGTGACATTAGGCTAATGAACCAGGAGCACGCAGTGCCTCAGGCGACACCCAAACACCCACTCCTCTTCTTTTCTTTCTTTTTTTTTTAATGTTTATTTATTTTTTCAGAGAGAGAGAGAGACAGAGGATCTGAAGTGGGCTCCGCACTGACAGCAACGAGCCCGATGTGGGGCTCGAACTCACGAACTGCAAGATCATGACCTGAGCCAAAGTTGGACACTCAACCCACTGAGCCACCCAGGTGCCCCACACCCACTCCTTTTCAAAGCTGCAGAATGGACTGAGGCAAAGCGGGGTTGGGAGGAAACAAGGTCACACCATGACACTGCCATTAAAAAAATAACATGAAAACTATCAATTTTGTTGTTTTGTTTTCACCTAATAATGAAAAAATCTAAGAAGTAAGAAGTTCAAGTTAGCTGACACTTTGACAAATGTTTATCCTGAGGCAGAAGACATTTTAAGGCACTCTAATAATAACATAAAAGTAGTTGACCAAAGGACCTCACTCACGAAAATAACAGGTATGAGGGGGAAAAATGACTATAAATAATAGTAATGCTTCCACAGAAAGTCTTATTATTTTATAATATTCTTAAAAACGTGAAACATTATTTTCAACGTATTGAACAGACTTTATTCCTTGCATTAGTTCTTGTGAAACCAGTGGCAGGACAGGGAAAAAAATCACGTAGCCCTACTATCCAATTAGCTGTTCTACTTTGGGGATGACTTTAATTCAATCTCACAGCACATCTTTTATCACTGATGCGTCTAATCAGGAACTGAAGAAAACTAGGCTGCTAAGAACTATGATGAGGTGTTGGGACTATCATTTTTTTTTTATCTAATCTGGAATTTCCCTCCTTACAAGTTAAAACTCATTTCAAAATCCAATTTTAATTTTATCAATAAATGGCAGCATGTCACACAGTTCAGGGAAGGACCGCTGTATTTTTCTAGAAAAATCAGGCTTTCTGATTTGACAGTATGTAATCTCAGTCCATCCGTTCACAGATTGTTCAACAAATCCTGAGCAGGCACCTGCTATGTGGGAGGACTTGCCTGGTACCGTGCTGCACCTGAGGCAGCGGCCACTCCTTTCCCGTGTCTCAACGTGCAGATGCAGAAGCGCAGGTTTTCTTTGCCTCGTTTTTACAAAAGAATCTCCTCAGAAAATCCATTCAATGCATCCACTCAGGGTTTGGGTCTACATAAAATTACTACCAAAGAGACAGAAGGATGGTTCTCGTACATCGTATTTCCACTAACTTATCCCATAAATACAAATTAGAGTAATCGCACTTCAAGGGAGCACCCTTTTCACAGGTAGATTAAAAGGAAGCTTTCACATTCTTGCCTTTTTTGGCCCCGCTGCTTAAAAGCTACCTCCAGACTCTGCTAAATACTGTGCCCGTGACCCAAACAATCCTGGAGGACACTGCCAGCTTGCAGGGCAAAGATATTTTTGCACCCTTGCCTTACATTCTCCTTTGAAAGCATCAGAATTTCCCATCTGGCTTATCCACCATGCCAGAGAGAATAGAAGTGTTACTCCCTACAGGTTGTTTAATTTACCCTGGGACAAAATGAGGACACTCTTTATCCTATATGTAGGTTGCACGCTTCTGAGGAGATGAATCCTACCTTCATAGACAGTACTTCGAAGCAAACTACTCTAATAATGATCATCACCTCCTCTTCTCTCTTGTGCCCTAGAAAGGGTTTTCTTCTCTTTTTGCTAAAACTAAAATGACACTCCTCTATAATCAACTCGTTCATTTCTACTCACTTCCCTTTCCCTTCCTTGAGAAGAAGTTGTGCACATGAGTCCATTAACCTGGTTCCATGTGGCTGCAGCTGAAGAAACATGGCAGTTTTATTTCACAATGATTTTTAAGTTCTCAACGAGCAGATAAGACTTCTCTCCTCAGTTAAGGGAAGCTGAGCAGTCAACAAAAACTTACATCTTTTCCCAGTACTCTGAGCTCAAACTGTGTCTCCTTGAAGTGAACCTTTGTAATCCGTGGCCTGAAAAACAAAGCAGATGGTAGTGGTGGTGTAGTTTTTAAGAATTAATCTTTCAGAAATTCAGAGAAGTATCCAGTGGGAAAAGACTGGCTCGTTTCAGTTTCTGTATATACTGCTCCAGTAATTGTAGAGAGTTCCCTGTATGTCATTTGCTCTGGACACTTTCCTAAATAAAATTCCATTTTCATTCTCCTGTACTTCTCCAGTAGATACAGACAAGCTTGGAATCCCCAAAGTCTCAGCAGTCTGCCTTCCCAGACACAGTGTAGGGCTACAGGCTCCCAGGCCCTCCAAATGCCTCCCGCATTTAGAGTTAGAACTCAAAGTAGTCCTGGGCCCACAGCCCACCAGCATACACTGGAATGGATAGGAAATCCTACTACACATAATTTGCATGGACAAGAGAGTCCAGAATCACAGTACCTAAAATTTACAGAGAAAATACATACTAAGATGCACTGGGAGAAAATGTATACCCAGTTTTACTCATTTATTTATCAACCACTGGAAACGTACCTGTTTTCACTGACAAGTAAGCCCCATAAGCCTAGTATATACAGCATATAATTTTAATACTAACTCTGCCCTCAAGTTATACTTACCAGAAATACTTCCCCACTTGCTTTTTATTCTTGTAGACAACAACACCAACTGGAGTTAATCCTAAGAAATACTCAGATTTGTTTTCTCCCTGCAAAAACAAGCATATGCCTATTACCCATGAATGTATTCATGTCATAGCTCCTTGTCAAACTGTAATTGGCCATACAAACTTAATATGTTGTATTAATATTGGGTCCAGTTTGTCAAAGACATCAATTTAGAAAGCTAGCTAAGCTATGGTAATAGCTAGCTTGCTGCTCATTTTTTTTCAATTTTTTAATGAAAATTTTTCTTAGTATATTCATACTTAGAACTTCAGTTCATTAAAAGAACCTGGACTACCAATCAGGCCACTGATCGACTCACCCCACACTGCACCTACAGTGCAGTTCAACCCTGGCTGCACATTAACTGAAATCACCTGTGCAGCTTAACATGCTGATGCCCAGGTGCTACCAAAACCAGTTAAATCAGAATCTGTAATGAAGGGGCCTAGGAATCAAAAATACATAAATACTCCAGGTGATTTCTCCTGTGCAGCCAAGGATTGAGAACCACTGGCTTCTATCAAGAGTTCCTTCCCAAGGGTTGGCTCATCTCGATCTTATTCTTAGATGTAGATAATCATGAAACCTGGCTTTCCACCACCCTTCTCCAGAAAGTTGATTTCAGGCAGCTGCCTTCAGGCACACACCTGGATTTTCTGATGTTTCTATCATGCTCCCTCCTACTTCCATTTGTGACTTTACTACTCAAAAGAGTTAAAAATACATCTCTTCTGGTAAAGACTGAAGACCCTCAATTTCCAGGAGATGATAAATCCTAATTAAGAAAATGAGATTCTGAAATGACAAAGTCACAAACACTGTGGGTAATGAAGGACATGCATACGTCTGTATGAATTGTATTTCTACTCTAAGGTCAAATAACAGCCTGTAAAGTCATACTCCCAAGAATATAAGACAACTCATGTATTTTTGCAGAATCCCAGCTGTTGCCCACTTTCAGTTCTGAAAATTCAATTTTAGAGGAATGTATGGAAGATTCTACTGAATCCAGCTCATTTGCCATAAACTCGTACCATCCACAAAAAAAGTGTATATGAATTAGGATAAGCATTACACAAAAGCAGAGCCATTTTTCAGAAGATTCTCTCTTTTACACACTTGCTATATATTTCTTAAAAAACTAAAAGCTCAACATGATTAATGTGGCTAGAAGGGAAAACAGTAACTATTCCACTAAGTTTTAGAGGTGTTCTTAAATGACAGTAGTATAGAGCATGTAATGATGTAATGAGATTGGAATCTAAAATATCAAGAAACTACTACTTGACCCAAACATGTAACTTTTATTGCCATACTAACAGTATACCCAGAGGTGCTTCTAACTTTTTACGAAGAAAACGAGAAGATTTCTTGGTTTAGGAAACTCTGACGAGCAAACGAGTATTGCAAAATGAATCCATAAATGAGTTAATTGCATTATGGTAAGTTTAATCAGGGTTCCTTAAAAATCACATTCCATAATTTAATTGACCTTGTCTATAGAAAATCTTGAGCAATTCATTTTGTGGAAAGAATAAGGCACGTGGCTCATTTTCTCAAATCATCAAATTTGGACTATTGCTAACTCAACTCTTACAAAATGAAAGGCAATGGCATTTCAACCTCACAGGCAAAAAACTGTCAATTGGTAACCTTTGAGAAATGGTTTCAAGGTTAAGACATGGCTCCAGAACACTCAACACAGATTTAGTATAAACTCTGTCTATATTCAGCCAGTGTTCATCGGCCACTAAAGAAAATTTGCAAAACCATTTCTAATGCAGTGGTGATAACTATAGTAAGCAGTAACCCTAATATCGAGAGAACCTGTACATCCAACATAGAACCATCAACACCCGCACCTACACTGGTGCCTAAAGGCTACTTTTCTGGTAAGGGATTTCACGAATGCTTTTCGGTCATAAAATCTATTTTTGGAAAATCCTCCTGTTTTCTGTCTCATACAATCAATTATAGACCAATTTTAAATTGTTTTGACGTTTAGCTAAGCCCTATGGAGCTGTTATCCAGATTGTGTTTTCAAGCCCAGTTAATTGTTTTCTACACATGGAAATATAATCACAGACTTTTAAGCAAAACTCATTAGGGTTTAATCCATGCAAGAGATGCTTTGTGTTCGAAAAACAGATGAGAAAGTATCATCTGCTTGCTAAACAACAGGACTACAGCTTTCCTTTGGGAGTTTCGGTGACTTTTTAAGAAAAATGTCATCAGCTTAAAATATCTCGTATTAATTAAATGTTACTCACATAGACGGGATGGAGGTCAACGCCATACATCTCCAGAGATTTAGCAGTCCTCAAGTAATTCAGCTCTGCTTCAGAAGGAGCCTGACCCCTACACCCAGCATAAAAACAAAGAGCCTTACTTTACTAATAGGTACTGCACTTACAGGATATGAGAACCAGCTTCACCATATTCACTGGAGAAATAAATAATCCTTTGTCCTAATGCAAACTTAAGTCTTAGTATTTGAAGAAGTCCCTTGCCTTCTTGGTGACAAAATTTTACACTCATTTACCAAATCTGTTTTTGCTCATTATAGCCAATCCCAATGTCCCAGCATATATTAAAAATTCTGTTTCAGAAACCCTCAAAGAGATTCAGAATATAAGCACTTGAATTAAAGAATATATCCTTTACAAAGAGTAAAACGTCTCCATGCACCAGCAGCTCTCCATGAGGAGGAAAAGGAGAATAGTAGTGGGCAGGGAGAAGAGAATGGGCTCCCCAACACCTAATTGGGGTCTCTCCCCAACACCTAACTCAGCATCTCCTGACTACGTATGTAGTTTGAAAATACATTAATATTTATAAATTGTAAGAATACTTGTCATTTTCTTAATACAAAGTATAGAAATCATCCCAAAATCTTCATTGGTGATAATTACATAAATGGTATTCATTCCTAATGAGTGTGAGCATCTGCCTGGAATCTCCATGGATGAGTGGAACTGTGTGTGTGTGTGTGTGTGTGTGTGTGTGTGTGTGTGTGTAAGAGAGACAGATTTTTAGTTAACAAAAGGAGCTATGAATTTTTTTAATTAATAAATCCTGCTTTGATGCATCCAAAGTTTCAGCCATGGTACCCTGGAAAATCCAGCAATACACCTCAATTTTGAAATCTATAAAGAATGTTCATGACAAATTAGACACAAGAAAGCTACTAAATCTTGATCAAGCTTTATTCTCTTAGAAATAACAGTCACACTGTCAATACCATCACATAAAACATGTAAGGCCCTTTACCCAAAGCTCCTTGATAATTTCAAAAATGTAATTGTACTTTGAAACTCCTGGAATTAGTATTCTCAGAATGTGCCAAACACACTGCCCTTCATAATGTTATAAGAGGCACTCTCTTAGCATCCACTTCAGGGAAACCTTAAAATGAAGGACTCTATAATCAGGCTTAAGAGCATTCTGGTGCATGCTAATACAAGATGGAAAGCCTGGTTTCTCTGATTACAATTCAGCAATTGACTTCTGCTGCTACTCACTGAAACAGATCCTTTAGGCAAACATTTTTTGTTGACCAGATTAATTCTACTTTTTTTTTTCTTGACTATAATAGATCTGAAACCAAGCAAATTCAAGAGGGAATGTTACATAAGAGGGAATAAAGCAAAATTAATCAGTATAGAGGATTTAACCAAAATAACTATAATTAAATTATAACTTCAATGCTGCAGGCCATTAATTGAAAATCCTACTAGGGGAGTGTGTATATTCTCAGAAGTGCATGTGGTATTAACATAATACCCTCCAAGGTGTCATCATGATTTCCAGATTCATTGCTGTAGACTGAATAGGACTTTGCTTATAACTGTAAAGAATTTACATCTTTAAGACAGACCCAATCCAGAATACATTAAGGCTTCTGTGGTTTTAAAATATACTTATAACTAGAAGAATAAATTTCACAAGGTACTGATGACTGAAAAAATAGCAAATTGCAAAATAACAATATATACAGAATGATTCCGTTAATGTTAAATCATACATACATAAATCTATACAAAATAAATTTTCTTTATGTGAATTTATGCATAAAGAGAGGTCTGGAAGGCCATTAATCAAAAATACATTGACGTTAGGTTTTGAAATTTACTCTCTCCTTTACATTTTTAAAGTTACTTGGGTTTTCTATGAGCATTTTAGTGTTATAAGCAGTAAAAAAAAACTTAAAAGAAAAAAATACTAGAATGTTCAAGGCATATGTGAAGAATTTATCATTCTAGAAACTTGTCTTAAGACTACCAAGAGCAAAAGATGATACTTAATGGATGATGTAACATAAGACATGATTTTTTTTCTAGCTTTGGTTGTATATCAAATACAATATACAACACTGTGCAACTTTAAGGAGTACAATGTATTGATTTGATACACTTATATATTGCAAAATGACTACCAACATAGGGTTAGCTAACACCCTCATTTTGTCACACGATTACATTTCTTTCTCGTGTGGTAAGAACATTTAAGATCTACTCTCTTAGCAACTCTCAAGTATATTGATGGTTCTTGAGGGCATTACTCAAAGTGAAATACGACAGAGAAAGACAAACACTACGAGAGCATTTGAAGTGGAATCTGATAAAGCCAACCTCATAGAAACAAAGACTACAATGGTGGTTGCCAGGGACTGGGGATGGGGGACATGGCGAGATGCTGACTAAAGAATATAAACTTTTGGTTATAAAATGAAGTATTGGGGATCTAATGTACAGCATGTTGACTATAGTTAATAAAATGTGATTCTTACATTAAAGTTTTATGAATCCTTTCTATGGCTTCTTCAAGTTCTTCCTTCTGATCAGGAACAAACCGGTACTCTGACACATAACCTGCAGTATGCTTATATGGGTCGTAATCTCCAAGCTCAGCTAAAAAACAAATTGTATTTTTTTCCACTTTAGAACAATATTCCTAAAAATACTCAAAAATATTCCTATAATGCCAAAAAATTTTCTTCAAATGTCTTATTAATAAATTCATACATAACTAATTTTAATAAAAAATGACTGGTGAGTATATATGAACGGTATAAATAAAATCTTGTCTTAAGAACATAAGTTCTGTATTTTTGCTTTCGGAAAGACTATAATTATCATTTTCATTTCAATTATTCTTACCAGGTTGCATGAAATAAAATGGCATAAATAGAATTTATTGTGCATATATTAGAAAAGCTAGAGGCAAAAAACAATGATGATGTCAACATATCCTCTCAGAAAAAGGCATCAAGAGCATATGAATCAAAATGTATATGCCCCAAACAGCGGTCAGGGAAATTTAACATAATGCTGTATATTAGTTTATACAAAGAAGCAAAATCAAACCAGAAGCTCATCATATTACATTTATTAAAGTTTTCCTCCCTATGTTAATCCACCTTCCAAGTCCAACCCAGTTCACCTATGTGCCATTTTTCCTAGGACATTTTTTTCCACACCATCTCTGAACTGGAAATGCCATAAAGGCAAGGAAAATGCTGTCTCATTGCCCCCATCCCTGGCTTCATTCTTAGAAAGGACTCAGTATTTGTAAGTGGAAACATCCTCAGCCTCCAAAATGACAATGCAGTGTGGAGCTGCCCCCACATGGTTGCCATATTGATGCCAAGAGCTGAAGCGCAATGAGTGACACATGTGTGCCACACCCTGAACGGTCACTGGCATCTGACCACATGGAATCTTCACAACAGCTGCCTGGGAGCAATGTGATCTCTGAGACAAAACAGCTTGGGGGATCAATAAAACTCAGGTGGGATGTAGACTAGAAGGGCTTTTCAGACACTCCACCTAATTAAGAATCAATGCTGTTCCTGTGACTAAAACTCCAATGTGACCTATTACAAGGGATATGTAACTGGTTTCACTTTTAGCTCTTCTGAGAGGACACTGATTAAAACTTGAATTTTGACTAAATATTTTTTTAGGAAAATATCACTTGATAAGAAGAACTTTAGTACCTAAACTTGCTTAAAAAGAAACATTCACATTTTTTTTCTCAATATGCTTTAGTGGAACCTACACTGGATGGCATATGCTCCCAGCTGAGCAGCGATGTTGACAGGGCAGGGCAGCCGGCCCTGAAGGACATCTTGCTTCACCTGCAAGAAAAACTGATATCTAAAAGAGAAATGGAAAAAAGAGATTAATGATATCTTACACTACCCAGACCTGAAGTTTCAGTCTCTGATAATCACAGCAACAGCCAATCACCTTGAAGGAAAATAAAGCCACTTCTGTGCTTTTATGAGGGGGCTGTTGAGTGAACAGGAACTATTTAAACACACATAAGCAATACAGGGTAGTGGCTCAAAAGTGTAGGCTCTCAAGTGAGACTGGATAGATTGCTTCCCAGCTCCAGTATTCATCTGGGCAGCTACTGACCCTCTCCAACAGCCAGTCTCTGCACCTGCAGAGCCGGGACAGCGAAGTGTCTACACCTCACGAGGTCAATGTGGAAGTTACATAAAAGCTACTCTCACCATTCTCATTAATGCCACTGCCACTACAACTATGACGCGGTCTTACTGGTAGGAACAACCTTTACGATGTGTTACCTACAGGGTCTAAAACCATGGGTACAGGATAAAAAGGTCATTATGGTGCAATTCCATCAATTCTCATGCCCATTATCTATGGCTTTGTTCATTCCATTTGCCTAAAAGAACCCGTTAGAATAGTGCCACCCACTGTCCCAAATACTGTTAATATAGTAACTCATTCTAAGTGTTTTACATACAGTAATTTATGTTAAGACTTTAAAATAGGGCCAGTACTATGATTGTCTCCATTTTGCAGAATGAAGTAACTAATAGACACAAAGAAATGAAGTCAAGTGTCTCATCCAAGATGTCACAACTAGTTAAGCAGCAGAGCCAGAACTAGAACCCAGGCAATACGACTCTGGAACCTCTTAATCAGGATGCTATGCAACTTTGGCTGGCTTCCCTCCTTCTCTCCCCCATCCAGTCTTTCTGCCTGTGGAGTGAGGGTGAGAGAAGCCAGAGATACATGAACCAATACAATGAACCATCAACACCGTCCTCAGCCACCATTACCTACAATGCAGCATGCATTCACACACTCATGCACCAGGCTGTGTCCTTTGTAATTTCTCTTTCTTTGCAAGCCAACTCTTGATGTCACTGGGAAGGGCAGGAAAAGGGCAAAGGAAATGAACTATAAAAGTCAGCTGTATTAAGTTTCTTTTCTCCAAATGCTCACAACCAAAGGCCATAGTGAGGGAATCCAAATGTTAGATACTACTCTGATTATTTCTAGAAGACTGGACCAAGTTTGACTGCATCCACAAGCTTAAGAGATAATGTTCTTAACACCTTGTGTTTCCTGAATTCCCATTTTAGTAAACAGCACCACAGTCTCCATATATCCAAGTAAGAGAAACCTACCAACAATGTGCAACCCTGGCATGTGCATTCAGTCACTAAATCTGTTGTCTTTTGGAATCCACTTCAGGTCACTATCCACCGGATTTCTGAAACCTTCAGTGCTCTGCCAACATTCACACTTATCTCCCTTCCAAACAACCTTCCCGAAAAATAGATGAAATTCTTAACAGAAAAATAGGATCATATCACTCCCTGGAAAAAATAAGACCTTTAAAAATTTCATTTTGCTTTCAGAATAAAATTCAGATCCTTAAGAGAGTTTGTAACATGCAGGCCTCGGTCTTGGAGGGGCCTGCCTCAGTCTCCTTTGCAAATGGGCTCTATGGCCTAGGGTCCCCATCTGCACCCCTGCCACTGGTGATCATGCACCAAGGCCCACAAGAGGTGGCTGCACTGGTTTCCACAGGCCCACAAGTGACAGCACAGCAGTCATCCCCTCCAATGGCTCCCTCCTGGCCATCCACGATTATTTCCGGTGCCACCAAGGTTCCATGTCCAATAACAGCTCCTGGGAAATGCAGGGCATCCTGGAGAAGCCACGCCTCACCACCCGGGTCTCCCCAACACCAACCCAAATCCTGGTAGGCAAGCTTCTTTTTCACCAAGTCCACCCTCCAGTCCATGGCTACAGTGTTGGGAGTCCCCAGAATGCTCAGAACCTCCCTCAGGCCTCCAGCGGCACCAATACCTGTGACCTGGCTCTGGAAGCCAGGAGGAGGCAACCTGGTGGCCAGCCTGACAAGGCCAACATCGGGCCCCAGTCCTGGGTGGCCACCAGCAGCCAGCAGGCTTCAGGAGGTGCTGGGCTCATCAGAGCCCTTCCCTCCCCTCTGCTACCCACTACTAGGCAAGCTGCAGCCAGCAAAAGTGGTTGGGTTCTTCTACAGCAAAACAGCAAAAAGGAAGTTGAGAGAACCCCACTCTTCACTCTCCAAGCCACACTCAAGCCTTCCTGACACTCTGCAACCCAGTGGCTTGCACCAAGAGAAAAATAAACTACAACCAGTTTAAAAAAATCCTCGGAAGACTTGTGCTTCTTGAGCCAAAATTTCTTGCCATTAACCAGTGACTATCTCTACTCCCTAACTTGCGTTTACTTTTCTAGCCCTACTTAACTACTCCCCATGCCCTGAATGCTCATCTTGGATATCACATCCACTTTGTTATAATCATCTATCCTCCCCTTGAGGAGGAAAAAAGCAGAGTAAAGTACTATTAGCAGAACTTAAATACAAAAGGTTATACACTGAAGACACATTTTGCTAGAATTACTACTGCTTGTTGGAAATTAACATTTATTTAGTTACACTCTCTCTATTGTTAACTTGGAATTTCTTTTCCTGAAGTGTTTTTTTTTTTAAGGAAATGGGTCACAGATGCATATTTGTCTTGTTCTATTAAGACTTTTATAACATCTGACTGAACAGTCAAATCGCTTGCCAAATACAGAAACAGAGGAACCTAATCCCACAAGAGTTTGCTTCAAAGAGAAAAGGAAAGAGAAACAGAGGGGGATGAAAACACAAAGAACTGAAACTGAGAGAAAGGCAAACAGATACAAAGAAATGGACCATATCCCATCAGTGACTGTAGTCTCAGTATATAGGTCTGGCACATAGTAATTGCTCAATAAATGTTGACTTGATGGATAGATATACAAATGAATAGGTAGACAGATGGCTGAAATGGAAAAAACTGAACACTCTTTGCTGTCTCTGAGAAATTCACAAAGAAAAAGAAAAAAGGACATCTGTTCAAACTTCTCTGGACAGCCTGCCTTTTAAAGATACCAGAGATCTTTAAGTCATTGCATTAAAGAAAAATCCACTAAAATCAAAAGACAAGTAAACTATTTTTAATTAAGAATTTGCTTAATCTTTATCACAGCAAGCATCATATCAGTTTTTTATAAGACAAATTCATGATACAGTAGAATCATATTTTCATATACTAAACAAATATTTTATCATTATGTCAGGGCCTATTTTTAACTAGCTGCATATAACGTATTTTGTCGATTTTATGGGACTTAGTGTACATTTAATATTTTATTTAAATCACAAATTTAGAGTTGGTGAGTCTTTCCCTCTGTTACTCTGCTTAAGGCTATGATTGGATGCTTGAATCCTTTTTATCTGTGGTTTTAATTAGGGGGAAACTGCATGCCAGTTTGCCTAGGACAGATCTTCTTTATGCCTGTTATACATGTATAACTATTAACAGCTCTTCTCATCATTCTCCAAAGTGTAAGGGTTTTGATGATCAACTCTACTGTGACCCTGGTTATACTCTACCCCTATTGGAGAAAAATGGAACACTCATTAAAGATGATCCACTTGGGCGCCTGGGTGGCGCAGTCGGTTAAGCGTCCGACTTCAGCCAGGTCACGATCTCGCGGTCCGTGAGTTCGAGCCCCGCGTCAGGCTCTGGGCTGATGGCTCGGAGCCTGGAGCCTGTTTCCGATTCTGTGTCTCCCTCTCTCTCTGCTCCTCCCCCGTTCATGCTCTGTCTCTCTCTGTCCCAAAAATAAAAAAACGTTGAAAAAAAAAATTAAAAAAAAAAAAAAAAAAAAAAGATGATCCACTTAATAAGGAAGCTTTCCAGGCATTCTGGTGCAAAGAAGAGGCTTCTTAAAGCAGGTATTGGTTATATTTTCATGTAAATTAATATCTTGGTGTATACACACTGTCTTCCAAGCTAGATCATGAGCCCTGGGGTAAAAAAGCTGGGTCTTCCACCCTGTCCACAGTTACCGCACTACACCCAGTACAACACAAGTGAAGGGCTTAAAATATTGGCTTCACGGTTTTCTGCTTATCTGACATTCACTGCAAAGAGCTGAGCTGACACCAACGATGTACAAGCTGTTGAGCACCATTAACAATTTAGCAAGTATCAGAGGTTTGCTTCAAGAAGGGGCAGAGACACCCCATTCTTTCCAGAACCCAAACACAAGGTTCCCTGAAATTCAGTGGCCAAAGATGCTTACACCAACACGCCTGAAGCGCCCCTTCCAGCGACTTAGGACCCGGTGAGAAAACAGCAATCTGGGGACAGGGAGAAGTCTGATTTCAGTGCCAGGTGAATTTGACACTGAAGAATCTAAGAGGAGAGTAGCTACCTACAGGGAAGCAGGATTGTTTTCTGCCTCCCACACAGAGGGAACCTAGCATGTGATAGGAGCCTAATCATTTCAGATAAAACTTCACTGTGAAGGACAGAGGGAAATGTTTATGATACACAAAATATTGAACATTGCAGGGGAAAATGGCATGTATTGCTTAATAAGGAGAAAATTAGTAGAGGAAGCACACATTGATTCTCAAGAAAAAGTGGCAAAATCAGGAATAACACTTTCATCTCAAAAGTATAAAACTGATGATTACAATACAGGAACAAGTAGCAATAATATCACCTTACATTTGTATAATCCTTTAAGGTTCACAGATTTCTTTTGCATCCATCCCAGAATGTGACCCTTGTCTCAACTGTGTTGTATCGAAAACCCTTATCCTCACTTAGAGGACAGAAACTCTGGACATGAACATGTAGCTGCAGGCCATTCAGCTGGTAAAGAAGCCAAAACAAACTAATCTTCACAAAGTGAAAAATAGGAATTTCCATATTAAAATAATAAAATTTAAAAAAATAAGCTTAATGTCAGTCTCCAAAGGCTGCTCTAAAACATTACAAAACAAAATTAAAAAATCAAATACCTATGTTAAAAAAATTTTTTAATGTTTATTTTCGAGAGAGAGAAAGAGAGAGAGCACAAGCAGGGGAAGAGCAGAAAGAGAGAGACACAGATTCCGAAATAGGCTCCAGGCTCAGAGCTGTCAGCACAGAACCCGACACGGGGCTCAAACTCACAAACCATGAGATCATGACCTGAGCCAAAGCCGGACGCTCAACTGACTGAGCCACCTAGGCACCCCCAAATACCTATGTTTAGAAGTTAAAGAGTGTCCATTATGAACGAGTCATTTGGAACATTGTTTTCTTTTTCAGAAACTGTTCTTAGATCCTTGAAGGTTCAGAAAGCTTCCAGCGACATCACAGATAGGGTCGTCCAGCAAAGCAGTAGACAGTCTCTCTGTCCTCCCTCTCTGCAAGACTGAAATTCTCTCTTGGGTCACTACTGAATCTCCTTGGTACTCAGGGCACTGGACACAGTGCTCCATGTAGTTATTAAATGATGGTAGCTGAATGAGTGAGTTCTGTCCTTACACACAAATTCAAGAAATGTAGGCAAGAGAGCAGACGTAGGAGGATTCATAATTAAATGAACAACTATACCCAGAAAGTTGTGACTAGTGGACTGACTTTAAGCTGGAAGACCCATCTCAGGGCTCCAATCCAAGCTGGTCTTTTCCTCCCTGATTTCTTAATCAATAATTTGAAAACATAAAGTATTTATCATTATTTTTACTTCAACTACCCCTATCATCTATGGAACATTATATTTTGGTGTTAGGGTCAGTGCTTGGCCTGTGTATCATCTTATATATTCCTGTCATTGTCTTCTTGAAAAAATACTTTAATTCGTTTTTGCAGATGAGAAAACGGAGACTTTAAAAGGTTACATAGTTTTCTCAAATTTACACAGCTAGTGAGTGGCAGAGCAAGGATGCAAACCTCAGCCTATCTAATTCCAAAGCCTGTCTTCTTAACCAAAATGTGTGTTATGCTTATCAAGTGTGCAGGGGATACAGAGCTATAAATGATCCAGAATATGTGGAAGGCTGTTGTAATATTTTGAATCAGAATTAAAAATAAGCTTAACAGATACCATGAGGACACAAATTATCTAAAGAGCCGGTGAAGAGAAGAGACTTTAGATAGCATTAATTTTCATCTCAAAACTTACGAACAACCCAAGAGCCAATACACAGTAGGCTGGAAGAGTTTTCCAGAGAATTGAAGCAAGATAAATGTTCAACTTGCAAATGCTGACCTAAGTATACTTTTCCTTTAATAGCATATATTGGGAGATTTGGGGTTTGGGTTTTAGTTTCACTTTTGCCAAAATCATCTCAGGCAATTGACTCCCTTTGTAAGGTCCATGATGCCTATCCATTTAAATGAACCTATTCATGCAAATTAATGACTTAATCTTCAGGACATTGTAAAAATCAGTATGTAGTGAGATCATATTGAGTCATATTAAACTTACCTAAGCTCAACTATATGCTCTGGGCAATAAAAATAAATTATTTTAGGTCATGGCTACTAGCTGGAAGCCAACTCTGTAATCTGGTTCTTAGCTACACGATCTGGTCTAATATGTGAGGAAAAGAAGATTGTAGGGAATATGTCGTGAGGTTGTACGTTACCCACAAATCTGTACATTCTGCTCACGAGCTGGTAGTAGATTCTGAAGGGAAATTTCTGTTCATAATATTAGGTGAACAGGTTTAAAATAATGCATTCTAAAACACACATTTCTCTCCTTATGAATAATAAATCAAGTATCTTTTGGAACCCAACCCTCACTCAAGATGTAACTCCACTGGCCTGCTGGAGCGAGGAGAGAATGAAATAGTAAGTGCTACCATTTATCAAGCACTTGCTGACCAAATGCAGCCAACTAACACAAGCTTTACATTATTTTTAGTACACCATTTCATGCTTACAAAACCTTATGAGACAGGTAGATCTCCAAATTTACAGTTGAGGAAAGTGAGGCACAGAGAGGTTACTGACAACCTCAAAATGAAGGACTTTCCTGGTATTTTCATAAAATGTTATTTCCTTGCAATTTCCTAATAAGTTACAAACATGGGTGTGTGTGTGCCTTTGTGTGTGTTTACCACTTGGACTCAGTTTCCCCATGAGCCCATAACTCAGAAATCCCTCAACTGCAAAGATTATTCACGAAGCTCTAATGTAAATATGACCCCTCTCCTTAATTCCTTCCCAACACAACGGCCCTTCCCCCATAGAGGTGTGCTCCTGGAAGGCCTCACAGGACAGCCCTCCTTTAAAAGTGGTCCTTTATAAAGTGGAGATGGAAGATGTGAATGAAGCTTGGCACAGTTCTAAAAATGAGGCCTAATTACAGCACTCCAGAGAAGCACAGGAAAGGTCCACTTCGCCTCCTCTTTTCTCACTCTTCTGAGTGCAGTCCAGAATCAAGACAAAAGAATCTAAGGAAAACCACGAAAGGATGGAATAGGAACAAAACCACAGACCACCTTCGTTATCAAAGACACAATTTCCAAGGTTTTGAACAACGCATTCAGCTTTCCTTGAGCCAGTGATACGGGTTCACTAAGAAAGCTGACCACTTAGAGTTAAGTCAGGGAAAATGCTTTTGTTTGCTACCACATACAGTCTAGTGGAGTTCAGTGAAAACCTAACACTACTGCCTGCTCTTTATAAGCCACTTTCAAATGTTGGCATGGACTATTTTTAATAATATAATCAATACCAACTGGAAATTCTGCCATAAACTGAAATAAAATATTTGATGACAAAGGTGAAAGAATACACTGTGAAACCCTGCTGTTGTTGTTGTTGTTTTTGTCCTTTATACTGAAAGCAATTATCTTTTCATTTCCTGTGGAGATAAACAAAAGCCCTGGACAACTCACATTTAAGCTATAACCAAATAAAGAGAAATAACTGGCTCTTCAAATTTGTATTTACATATGCAAACGGAGTATCAAAATATCCTTCTTTTACACAGTTCAAACGGCTACTGACTACAAAGGCCAAATGCAGTCTTCACAATAATGATACAGAAATATCCCATCACAGCAGATGCAAAATCTATCATCATGTCACCCGGGTTCATGCCATTGTTCACACACATCTATCATCAGACACTGATCTTCCTCATGCAATGCTAGTTTAAATTTAACTCTCAGTGGAGATGCATTACAAAACAAGGTAGACACACATCCAAATGTTTGACCCCAGTTTGTATTAAATAAAGCCCTCTGTATATGCCATACATGAATTGTTCAAAAGCAAAGTCAATACTATACCTGGTTATTTCTTCTTTAAGCTTACACGGATCTTCAGCATAGAATTTAATACCAAAATACAAAGTATATGGAGGTCCAGCTAAAATAAGAAAAGTTAAATTTCATATTAAAAATTAGTCAAAGTAGAAGTGTAATATCATACAACTATTAAAAATTACACTCACCAAAAATATTTGCAAACTGCATATTCAATAAGGGGTTAATACCCAAAATACATGAGGAACCCCTACAAGTCAATAGCAAAAAACAAACCACCCAATTTAAAAATGGGCAAAGGACCAGAATAGACATTTTTCTAAAGAAGACATACAAATGCCCAACAGACACATGAAAAGATACTCAACATCACTAATCATCAGGGAAATGCAAATCAAAACCATGAGATATCACCAGATGCCTATAAGAATGGCAATTAGCAATAGGACAAAAGTGTTGGTGAGGATATGGACAAAAGGGAACCCTTGTATACTGTTGCTAGGAATGTAAATTGGTTCAGCCATTATGGAAAACAGTATGTAAATCCTCAGAAAATTAAAAAGAGAATTATAACATGATCCAGCAATCCCACTACTGTGTATTTATCCAAAGGAAATGAAATGAGGATCTCGGGGATGTATGTGCTCTCCCATGTTCATTGCAGCATTAATCATAATAGCTAAGATATAGGAGCAATGTAAGTGTCCATCAGTGAACTAATGGATACTATCTATATATATCACATCACATCACATCACACACAGACACACAGACACACAGACACACAGACACACACACACACACACACACACACACACAGGAATATTATTCAGCCATAAAAAAGAAAGAAGCCTTCTCATTTGAGACAACATGGATGAACCTGCAGAACACTATGCAAGGTGAAATAAGCCAGACACAGAGAAAAACTAATACTGCCTGATCTCACTTATATATGGAATCTAAAATAGTCACATACATAGATGCAGAGAGTAAAATGGTGGTTGCCAGGGAATCTGGGAGGGAGAAATGAGGAGATGTTGGCCAAAGGGTACAAAGTTTCAGTTATGCTAGATGAATGAGTTCTGGGGATCTAATGAACAGCATGGTGTCTACAGTTAATGATAACATGCAAACACACACACACACACACACACACACACACACACACACACATACACGCATGCACGCAATTATGCAGAGGTGACAGATAAGTTATTTAACTTGATTGTGATGATCTTTTTATGATATATACATATATTGATCAGCACGGGAGTTTTGACCTGCTCCGTTTCTGACCTGGGTTGGTTCACCCCTCCTTAGGCAACCTGGTGGTCCCGTGCTCCCGGGAGGTCACCATATTGATGCCGAACTTAGTGCGGACACCCAGTGGGCATAGTGCACTACAGCCCAGAACTCCTCGGCTCAAGCAATCCTCCTGCCTCAGCCTCCTGAGTAGCTGGGACTACAGGCGGGTGCCACCTTGCCCGGCTCATATATTGAAACATTCAACTGTGCACCTTAAATTTACATAATTTTTATATGTTAAAGGTACCTCAATAAAGTTGTTTTAAAAATTACACTCATGGGGCCCCCCCGGGGGCTCAGTCAGCTCAGCGTCTGACTTGATTTCAGCTCAAGCCATTATCTTGTGGTTCCTGGAATCAAGCCCCACACCAGGCTCTGCGCTGACAGTGCAGAGACTGCTTGGGATTCTCTCTCTCCCTTTCTCTGCCCCTGCCCCATGCACACACTTGCTCACTCTCTCTAGAAATAAATAAACTTAAAAAAATTATACTAAGAACTTTTAAACACCCAAGAAAATATAAAATAAAAAATAGGATTGAGAATTATGTAACAGTAGGACAACTATTGGTATCTAAGTAGGTACACATCTATGTGTTCATGAACACAGGAAAAAAAGAGAAGATCAAATATATCAGAATGTTACCAGTTCTTATCTATGGTTAGTGAGGTTATGCACAGTTTTTATTTATTCATAATTTTCCCATTTTCACATTTTCTACAACATACATGTATTTTTCTTCATAATGAAGAAAAGTTAATGATAAAACAAATGGTTTTTAAACCACCCACCTATTACTATTGCAGAAAGTACAAAAATATGCATCTGTAAAAAGCTGATACAAATAAACGGATATAGTATCCAAACTTAAATGCTTAGCAGCAGGTGGACCGTTTATGTCAACCACAGGAAGTATATATGGCACCCTGCAACTGTTTAAATGGGCAGAGGGAGAACTCCATGTGCTGACTGGGAAAGATTTCTAATCTATTTCTGATGCAGAAATATCCCTTTTGTGAAGAAGAAATTATCTATGAAAATATGTATTCTACCCTATAAGAATACACAAGAAAAGACACTGGCAAACTTTTTTTTTTTAATTTTTTTTAACGTTTTTATTTATTTTTGAGACAGAGAGAGACAGAGCATGAACAGGGGAGGGGCAGAGAGAGAGGGAGACACAGAATCGGAAGCAGGCTCCAGGCTCTGAGCCATCAGCCCAGAGCCCGACGCGGGGCTCGAACTCACAGACCGTGAGATCGTGACCTGAGCTGAAGTCGGACGCTTAACCGACTGAGCCACCCAGGCACCCCGACACTGGCAAACTTTGAGAAGCAGAACTGGAAACTTTTTCTCCACAGCTTTCATGAGGTATAACTGACAAATTAAATTGCAACACATTTAAAATGTGCTATGTGATGATTTGCTATATGTAAACATTATAAAAGGATTCGCCTATAACACATTTGTCCTTCACATATTTACATATTTACTTTTTTTTATTTGTGTGTGAGAACATTTAAATTACACTCTTAGGAAAACTAATAATTTTCTTTCCATATGTATCTCTAACCTTTTAAAAAAAAAAAAGATCATCAGTGAGGCTATGTGGTAGGATTATAAGCAATATTTGTCTCATTCCTAAACTTTTCTGAATCTAAGAATGTGGGTTTTTTAATTTTATTTATTAAAAAAAATTTTTTTTGAGAGAGAGAGAGAGAGAGAGAGAGAGAGAGAAAGCAGGGCAGGGGCAGAGTGAGGGGAGAGACAGAATCTCAAGCAGGCTCCGCACTTAGCACGGAGCCTGATGCAGGGCTCAATCTCATGACCCTGGGATCAAGACCTGAGCTGAAATCAAGAGTCAGACACCCAACCCACCCAGGCACCCCTGAGAATGTGTTCTTATATATTTAAGAAGACATTTCTCATCTCAGTCATTTACTACACACAGAAGAACAATGTGCACAAATACCAAAAAAAAAAAAAAAAAAAACAACAATGTGCACAAATATATATATGTGGAATAAAGCTGGAATTGTACTTACATGGGGAAACATAAAATATAATTCAGCATTCATATTGTGCAAGAGAACACAAGCCCCCTGGGTGCCAAAAACATCATATTATGCTCTCACTAGACGTATTTCTATTTCAGAGGGTCTGAATCTAACCTGTACTGTTTCCAAAACTTCTGTGCAGTGTAGTAACTAGATCTTATATTAAATCTGTTTTAAAATGTATTTCTTACCTGGTATATTAATCAGTGGTCATAATTTCTAATTTTTTTTCTTCAACAAAAGCTCTCCCACACAAAAAAGGATGTCAAGTATACATGTCAGTAAAAATATTTCCACTTACATATTGTGACCCCAAGTCTCTGACAGTATATAACTGACACAAAGTAACCCCAGTCTATTTTCATTTTTACTGAGTAAAAAAAAAAAGGGACAAATTTAGAGGCTGGGGAAAGGAAGTTAAGCTGAACAGGTCATAAAGCCATAATGCATTTTTAATATACAAATTTTGTTATTATTTATTGTTATCATGACACACTTGTGCTGTGTCTGTGGAAGCCCTGTTCCTGGCATATAGAAGTTAACCGACAGTAGGGCCTTGCTCCTCTCCCCTCATCTATGCCTTTCTGGACAAGGTGTTCCTTAAGCTAGAGCTTTTTTAAAAACTGAATTTAAAAATTTTTTGTTATAATTTTTTAGCATTAGAGTTGATTCCATATGTTTAATTTCTATGATCACTTAATCACTATGTTTATATTTCTGACAAATACACCTTTACCCCTGAACATCGATGTCAGGGAGGCACAGATTATTAAATATTTAGGAGAACCAGGAAGTCCACCGTCTGCTGATCCATCTCTGTCAGTCAGCTCTGTGTTGCTGAGCAGATGGGTCCGCCTGTGCCTGCAGGCCACGGGGGGCTGGGATCTAGGGGCCGGGAGGAGCACAGATGCTGTGGAGACAGTGCACAAAGGGAAGAAGGCCCTGTCCGGATTCCAGAGTTGCTTTTATTCTCTGCAACGTGACAGATTACACCCTACTGACCAAGCCTCGCCACTTCAAATGTGCTTAATGATGAGCAGTTAAGCAGAAGTTCAAAAAATACACAATTAAAAACATTCAGTTTTGGCAAATTTTCTTTAAGGACTTTTGGCTCAAATCAGCTATTTCCCACTTGCATATAAAATGGTTTGTGTTCTAAATATAAGGCATCACTACTATTTGACTGCATTTGATAATGTATAAAAACATTTCGTAAGCATGTGATTTTGCAAAACCACCTGGTAACATAGGGAAGACAGGTAAATATCCAAAGTGGTAAACAACATGGCCAAGATCACAAGGTTGAGAACCAAGTTTGCTAATGCCTAAAGTTCAGTGCATTATGGCCACTATTCCTTATAGCCTCTCAGGGAAAAGAATTATAATACCTTCAGAGTAAGCAAATACTTTCACACATATCACTGTTTTATAGATCAATCTAAGGCTATGGAAATGGACACTCTGGACCAAGGATACATCTGATCAGATATTTTTTGGCTTCCTGTTCTAAGACTTCTATAAATATTAGGCACTGATGAAGAAAACTCCTAAGTTATTATTATCTTGAATCTCTTTCAACAGAATCTACCTTTAAGAAATATTCATGTAAAGTAAGTTAATATTGTTTAGTTTAGCAAAAAATACACAAGCCAGAAAATGGAAATCCTCTACTATACCTTTGGTGACTAATTTCAAGGCCTTTAATAATAGTAAGTCTTCAATGAGAAGGAGAAATATCAAGAAATATCAAGAAAAATCAAAACTCACCCATGAGAATCCCGGTAATTAGCAAATACTCCATCATTATTACAGACATTCTTTCTGACTGATCTACTTGAGGCATGACAGCCATTTTCCTTCATTAATTTTCAAATTATTTCATGAGATGAAATATAAAGATTATGTATTCTTTAGTTATATCATCTTCCTTTACTATCGGTGTTTTATTCTTACTATGCATCAAATTTTTGATAGGAAGATATTTATTTAGGATTAAAAAGCAATTATACAGATTATAGATATTTAAAAAGAATATTTCATACCATGTGAAGAAATAAATACTTCAAATGTACTTAGGAACACTAATAGCGTACCCTAAATAATTTACACTTTTCTTCACCACTTGGATAGAAATCTCAACTTATTAATAAAAACCCTGTGAGTTTGTTTTAAAATAATCATTCCTGACATTTTTCTAATTTTTAAACTGGTATTTATTTTAAGTATTTGGTTCAAAAAGATAGATTTACTATATTTATTACTATACCTGAATTTTGGAGGGAAGTACAGATTTCTACATCCTGAAGGATGGCACTTTTTAAATTGGCACTCCCACCATTTATATGCAGATACCTCATGGAAGTTGCCTGCATTCATAGCTCACTCCTTGCATCTTCATCCCTCCCCTCTTGGCCTTTAGTAGGCAGCTCATTCAGGAAGAGGACTAGAAATACAGAAGCACTGGAAATCAGAAGCCTTCTGCTACCAGCTAGCTTCTCACCCATGGCAAGTCATGAACCCCTTATGAATTACGACTTACTCCTGCGTAGGCTGAGTAGGCAGAACTTGGTGATACCTAAGGTATATATTTTGAGGGTTCTTTCTCACCCCCACAGGCTGGCCCCAAGCCCCCGTTTCTGAAACCATTGCCCAATCTCATCCAGAATGCCCCCTAGCAGCTATGTTTGTATTGACCTTGAAGAAGCCCAGACATGGCCAAATAGACTGAGGTGAGTTCCTGACTCAAACTGGGCTAGTCAGATGTACCCTCCCATAGAACTGGGACCTGCATTCAGAGACAGCCAGTCAAGTCTGCCTGTGGCTACAGCTGTAACCTGGAAACTGTGGAGGCTTCCCCCATAGACATGGATAAACAGAGAGAAACAAAAATGATGCTGATGTTCAGAGAAATAGTACTTGCTGAGTTCCTGATAGTTTTGCAATTCCTAGTTTCCAGTTCCTTTCTGAGGCACAGCTTTGTTCCTGCCCTTCAGGTCCGTGAAGCGACCAGTTTTATCACCATGAATAAGCCATTATATAAACACATGAAGTACAGATTCAGAATGGGGGGTCATACAGGCCCAACGAATCTACTACCTCTTATTAGAAATAATTTTCACATTAAAGCAAAATAGTTTAATGAGTACAAAGTTTCAGTTTGGGATGATGGAAAATTTTTGGAGAAAGTAGTAATGGTTGCACAATGAATGTATTTAATGCCACTCAAAAGTGGTTAACATGGTACATGTTATGTCATATTTATCATATTTTTAAAAGGATAATTAAAATATAACTACCCTTTCACATACTTAAGTATTGCATGTATGTGCACGCGGGCATATACTTTTATAAATAAAAATCTGTGTTATGGAGTATAACCTTAATTATACTCTCAGTTACCTAATAAGATTCATATTGCTAAAACTAAAAGGTAGCCCCTATAAACAGATGGATCCTTTCTGCAGTCATAGAAATCTTTCAGGACATAAGGGCAGTCCTTAATTACTGCCTCAGCAAATAAGAGTGTGAATGACAAAACCACTCCTTAACCCAAGAAACTCAAGCTCTTGAGAAGGTCAGATATTCACCTTTTCTTCCACATCAATGCCTCTCTGCGTTTTAACGTGAAATTTTAAAGACAAGAAAATTTTAAAAATCACTGACAAGTCAAGCACAGGCATACCCAAGCCAAATTCAATATTTAGATCCACTCAGTTTCTTTATAACCAAAAATTTAATCGGGGTTTGGAGTCAGAGTCTGGCAATGCACACAACACCCATTTCCATATTCTGGTACTCGAGTACTAGTACTCATTCCTGTAGCACTAAAGCATATCTCTGCATCCAACTAATCACAGACATTATATCATTTTCAAGGCACCCCTTAAAAAAATTAACATTAAATACCTACTGTTGATTAGTTCTTTGTGCTCAGCAAGGGTTTTTGCAGGATCCAGCCAATACTGTGAGGGGGAAAAAAAGGGTGATTATAGACATTAGTTGTTTTTCATTGGCCTTCACTTTAAGAATATTTGTCAAGTGTTATTTGAAATGAAATTTAAATGCTTAATAAATATTTAACTTATTACATATATACAGAAATATACTTAAGAGCTTTCTGTGGCTAGAACACTAAAAGAAAAATGATGTTGATGTTCAGAGAGGAGCAGAGAAGAGAAACAGTAGTTGTAGGTTCTTGGTTAAGTTCTCGTGCTGATTATAAGGTCAGTAATTTCAAGATGCTGATGAGCAGGAAAACAATGGCTGCAGAGAATGCTCCCCAAGTCTCTTTCCAAAGTCCCATCACAACCGCCCTACAGCCATTTCTCCTTCAAATGCCCTCACCCTCTTCACTTGCGGTCCCATCCCTTACAGGTAGTACTGCTAGATATTAGGAAGAAAGCAAACAAATTAAATCAAATCCTTATCAAGTATCCAGGAAAGGCAACTCAGCACAGTGGCTGAGGGTCCGAGTCCCAGAGCAGACCCAGCTGGATTTGGTCCTGGCTCTTCCTTCATCATCACCATGGAACCTGGAACAAGTTACTTGACTTCTCCAAACATTCTTCATAGGCTTGCTGTGAGGATTAAATACATGAATTCCTAAAGTTTTTAGAATAGTCCCTGGTTCATACTAAATATGCAGCACATACTAGTGATGATTATTATTAAGGTCTGAGGGTCAAATTCTTATTAAATGTCTTTAGCCAGTCTAAGGTACTTGTTTATGAATTCAAGTTAATCTTTGAGGAACAGAAATTTAGATAGTAATAGGAGAATTTTTGGCCCTGGTGAGAGGCCTTCCTTAAATCTTACTTTTGTGAAATAAAATCACTTAAAAAAAAAGAAAAAAAGGAACAATCCTCTATCCCTGCCCCTCCATGTGGGGGAACAGCAAGGGAGAAGCAATAAAGCACAGCGGGGAGCATCGGGGTCTCCCATAGAAGTGCACAGCAGAAGGGCTTCCGGTGCCCTGCGGGTCAAGGGTTGGAGGTCCCAAGGGCCAAACTGACCAGTTTCCATTTTCACACATTCCTCAATGTAGAGGCAATTCTCACAACAGGGAGTAGGAGCTGGTTCACCTTGAGCCACTTTATTCCCAGCACTTTTGTGTTTACCATGGTGAAAACATTCACACTTTCCTGACACCTCTGGGTCAGGAATCACAGGTCACAGGAGGATCCAAGAGAATCTTCCTGCCGGGTTCCCCTTTCCCTGCCCCTTCACTGAGGGGAGAAGTACCTGATCTGTTGTACAATAATAGCAGTAAGTATACAGTGTAATTGTAATATCTTATACAACCCCCTCACCTCTTATTCCTAGAACAATTATTCACACAAAATGTATGTCATAGTCATATTATTATGATTTTATTACAGTACTGAACTCTATCCCCTGTATGTATCATCTTCACAATTTTCCACTCATACAGCAATTACTGTTTTTCAATGTTTTTAAAAGGTAAAGTAACCAATATATGTAAGTGTAGTCACTTGTAACACAATTCTCATTATTCTGATCCTTATCATTTCTCAATTTTTAAAGGTGTAGAATCACTCACTTTTAAAATAAAGGCATTTGGAACAGAGGTCAGGATCTGTTAACTGCTTTCAGAGCTCACAGTGACTACTAAGGAGATATGGTTTTGGTGTTATAATAATGGATCCTAGGGAAACGCTGATTTATCCAAATAGAGTGCAATCAATCCAAATGTTAAGCTGTGTGTTGAACACAGAGCAGACCCTTTCCCTCTAAGTATATAAAGTTATGGATGCTTCCTATAACATGGAAACAGGTGGATGGAATGTTTCTTGCCATTCATGTTTAATAAAAAGTTTTGACTATTCCTGGATTTTTCCAAAGAGGATAAAACCAAGGAAAACACACACAAATAACCACAAACACTTGCATTAGGTTTCTAATTGCTGTCATAACAACTTATCACAAACTTAGAGGCTTATGACAATGTCCATTTATCATCTCCAAGTTCTAAATTTCTTGGAGCAAAGTTTCTCTGCTCCAAAGCCAAAATCAAGGTGTCAGCCACCTGAAGTTGTTGAGGGTTACTGGCCATTAGAAGCTCTCTCCATTTCCCTAGATTTCAAGACACACATAGTATGAGGTCTTAGTTTCAGCCCTACATCACATCTACACATGAAGCCTTACCAAGTGCTTGGGACAGGAAAGGAGGGGATGGAATGGGCCACTGGTCTTACTGTTTTCTGTCTAATCTCAACTTGAAACTAAAAAGAAACTGAAGTTTGAGGACAGCTTCCTGTTCTCTCCTCCTAACATCATCATCCCAAGAAAACAAACTTTACAAAAAGATTCTTTAAACTAATTCATTTTTGGTTTTGCTTTCCTTCCAGGATGCTTTTAAGTCACAAAAAAAAAAAAAATCCCAAAAAACAGGAAGCTTTTAACTAAATCTAATAAAGACTCATTAACATGACAAAAATCTCCCATCAATGATAATCTATATAATTTCAAAATAAATCTCTTTCTTTGAGAGCAATCAGATTTTGTATGGTGAAAAAGTACAATGAAGCTTCTGAGATGAGTTAGAAATTACAATTCTGCAGCAAAAAAAAAAAAAAAGGGTATCAGGACAGTCAAATGCTGTTCAATCAGCTCAGTGCACATTAGATATGCTAGGCGTCAATCCAGCGCTTGCCGTGCACAAATCTTATTTGATTCAAATGGAAACCAGGGGTTACAGAGGTCAGACGATGATAAATGCACCAGAACATAAATAATAAACATGAGCCACCAGTTTCACAAGCTAACATCTTAAAATGTAAAACCCACTTACACTCAACCAAGAGAAAGAAATGACCTTGGAACCAAGGAGTCATACTATAATGGCCCTTGCCACGGCTCATTATCAAAAAGCCATCAAACATAGCACGTGTCTGATCACCACAAAAGACATCAGGCGGCTACCCCATAACCCAAAAGTAAAAAGGGCACAAGAATTTGCCAATGAACACGATACTCCAGTTGTGAGGCCTACATTCAGAACATATGTAGGCTCTAAAACTGGGATATTATTCATTCAACATTTATGGAATACCCACTATATGTGGTCTATGTCATATCAGACCCTATCCTGGGGCATATGGGGTAACAAAGACTCAGCCCTGAGGCACTCACAACCTAGCAAGAGACACAGACATAGAATTACAATACAATATGCTAAGTGAGATAATAATGTATACGAGATGAATACGTATGAGATGACAAAATTATATACTAAAAACACTAGTTCTGCAGGTTAAGTGTAGGAAGGCATCACTGAAGAGAAAAACTTTGAATAGCAGTTCATGAATAAAAAACTTTTCCAAAATACAGAAATGGAGAACAGAGCCTTAACTTTTTATAAAGATGATGTCTACCAACTCAGCAACTCATAAAGCAAATACATTTTTAAAATCTAAAAGCATTTTTAAAAATTTTTTTAATATTTATTTATTTTTGAGAGACAGAGTTAGAGCACGAGTAGGGGAGGAGCAGAGAGAGAGGGAGACACGGAATCCAAAGCCGGCTCTAGGCTCTGAGCTGTCAGCACAGAAAGAAATGACCTTTCATTTCTTTGAGCCGCGGGGCTCAAACTCACGGACTGTGAGATCCTGACCTGAGCTGAAGTTGGACGCTTAACCAACTGAGCCACCCAGCTGTCCCTAAAATCTTAAAGCATTTTTAAGTGACAACATAGAAGGTATTCCTCCAAGTCCTTTACAGCTAAGCATGGCATTGAAATCAGCGCTGCCCAATAGCTAACAAACACTCAGCTAAGAAACCAACGTTCACAGAGGACTTCCACTAAGAGAAAAGGTGCATCCAGTCTTTCCATCTGCTCTGGGTTGGGGGGAGGGAGGAGCAGAGAGCAGATCACTGTCCACTGTGGCGCTGGGCTGCAGAGAGTGGCTTTTCTGAATTGCGCTTTGGTGTAAAGCCTACTTGCCTACCTCAATGGTCAGAAGGAGAGACAGCCTCATCTCTCGTTCTCTCTCAACATTTAAGCAGTTCGTTCTCTAGAAAAATCTATCACTTTCTTCCCCTTCTTTCCCCTTACGCTGCTATTTCAAATTTATATCCTGTAATTTGTATATCCTCACAAGCTGGATTAGATCCTCCTTTGTAGAATGGTACCAGTTAACCAAAATGGAACCATCTCTCTTTCTAATTCCTACTGTCAGCTTCCTCACACAAGACAATACGAACAGACTACAGCCCCAAGACACAGTCACTAAGGAGTCAAGACAGTAGCCCTCTTTGGCTCTGGCCCTCTGCCAGGGTACAAGAGGTGAGCAGTTAGGTGTTCTTACCTCTTCAGTCCTATCAATCCTAATAACAGCATTTATGTGACCTGGGAAGAAATGACAGACAGGCCCAAGTTCCTTCTTACTCTCTGACAGTCTTGGCTAAATGCCCTGAGCGTCTTTCATTCACCTTGGCTGATAATGTCTCAATTTCATCAATTTCCTAGGTAACAGTCTTGGAATTAGATCTTAAAACTCTAACACTTTCCAGTAAATCAATATCCTAACCTTCAGAAGATATATATTAAATTCACAGTCCGACCTTTCATCTGACAACTGTTCTTTCAGAGAGTCCTAGAGTTCTAACGGTACAACAAGCCCTAAAAATTTTTAGATAAAGCAAGGACAACATAAAATAATAAAAACTTGGCTGCATCTTATTTCACACTGGCTGTAATGCTGATTCTCTTTGGAGATTTTAAGAATGCTACAATGATATTTAATAATGTTTCCTGGAGATCAAAAAAGGTTTTAAAAGCACACACAGTTTTTGTCAGTTAAAAAAAAAAAAAAAGCAATCTCTTGATCTAAGGGAGAAGTATAAAAAGAATTGACCATCCATAGGGGACAACAGAGCCACAAAAAATGATACTACAGTTCATTCCTAGGGAGTTTGAGGAGTCGACATAATTTGCACATATGTTCTAAGAAATCCAGCACTGTTGTGATAGTTATTTGTGCTTTTCCCAGTGCCTCTGTAGACGGATCCCATGACCTCCAAGCAACATGAACAGAATGTGATTTTAATTTTCTCCTTGGTATGAATCTCAGAAGCTGTAGCTCCTCAGGTAAAACCACCATAATGGAGCTAAGTCATAGCAGCAACAGAAATAAAGGCCTGAAACTGAACAATCTACATGGGATTGGGGGGAGGGTGGGTCGTAATTAGACCTCATTTTTCAATGAAAGTGGATTCCAATGTCTCACCATTGGTTCATTTGGCTCCTCCTGAGGTGTCATTGGCCCCAGGGACTATTCCTCAGTTCCCATCCATGGACCCTGGCACCAATCTAAGAGTTCTAGAAATAATGGTTAAAAAAAAAAAAAAAGGATAATAGTAACAGACAACAGTTATTAAATGTTTACCATGTGCCAGGCACTGTTGAAGACGTTACATGTATTTATTCATTTAATCCTCTTATAATCCATACTGTATGAAGTAGGAACTACTATAATTGTCATTTTGCAAATTAGGAAACTGAAACACTGAATATTTAAACAACCTGCCCCAAATTATAGAACAGAAGACCCAAGAAACTGACCCCCCTTCCATGTTAACCTAAGGTCAAGCCACTCTCTGGGGCACTGTCTGGATAGGAACATATAACCTCAGTTTCAAGATTCTTACCCTCAACTGCCAATTCCTCCTTTCTCAGCTCACTCCCTCTAAAATTCTGATCCCATTAGGACACACAATTCAGTCATCCTACTGCCTGTTCACAGTCCCTCCTTCCAGCCCACACCCATGTCCTCACTTGCATCACATGCCAGGCAAAGGTGTCACTTCCAGTCTTCCTCATTTCCCTGGCACAATCTTCCCTCCATAATATCCACTGAAAAAAGCCCTCTACCTCGCTATCTTCCCTATGCCAGCACCTAGGAGGCTGGCCATAAACAGAGATTCATATTGTACAGCCACAAATGTGCTCATTTTGTAATTATTTTTAAGTTTATTTTTATTTATTTTGAGAGAGAGAGAGAGAGAGAGAAAGAGAGAGAGAGAGAGAGAGAGAGAATGAATGAGCAGGGGAGGGGCAGAGAGAGAGAGGGAGACAGAATCCCAAGCAGGCTTACGCTATCAGGGCAGTGCCCAATGCAGGGCTCACGAACTGAACCAATCATGACCTGAGCCGAAATCAGGAGTCAGATGTTTAACCAACTGAGCCACCCAGGCACTCCTAGATGGGCTCATTTTAAATTCATTATCAATAACCCAGGGGAACCGAGAACCCTACCACATTTTATTCTTTCACTTGCCTAGGTAACTCCACACTTTCTCCTCTCCTCTTCTCATACTCTGAGCTGATGACCTTGCTTATTTCACAGAGAAACTTGAAGCAGTTGGAAGACAATGTGCATGGCTTCTCATGACATCTACCAAACCTGCCTGCATCTGTGCTGATGTCTTCTATCACTATAGATGAGCTGTCCCTGCTCCACTGAACCTCATCCCTTCTCCACTATTCAGGAACATTTTTCTAGCAACTTTCTGCTTCCTTTCCAGGACTGAAGTTTCCCTTTCTATAAAATCATTCCTAGTACCTTTATTTCTCCCATAATTAAAAAATAAATAAATAAAAGGTCTTTTTGACCCCAATATCTGCCCGTTTCACTTCTGCATTTTAAACCTCTGGGGGAGAAATGGTTATTCTATACTATGTTTGCTCTCCTCCCTCTTGAACTCCCTTTAGAACACATTCCGCCACCTACTGCTAAATCTAGTGATGGACGCCTTCACCCTTGAAAGGCATTTGTCATGTGGTTTCTAGGACACCTGTCCATATGGCTTCTGCTCTCACCTTACAGGCCATATACACCTTCACAATTTCCCTTACTGGTTGCTCATTATCTCTTTAAGCAGGAGGAAAGCTAGACTGCCCCAGGCTCATACTTACAGCAAGGCTCCTGGCTTTAAATTCCATCTATGTACCGACAACTCCCAAATACATAGCCAGACCAGAACTGTCCCCAGAATCCAGCTGCCTACTTGACATCTCCACTTAAATGTCTATCAGAATCTCAAACTTTACAAGTCCAAAAGGGAAATGATGGTTCTAATCCCTCCTAGAAAAACCAGTTCTCCTGCAGTCTCCCTCATCCCCATGTATGACGCAACAGTCTTCCATTGGCTCTGGTCAAAACCTCTTTACCGTCTATCTCTTTGATCCATCTGCAAATCCTGTTGGCTCTATGTTGAAAACGTAAACAGAATCTGGTAAATTCTCACCACTCCCAGATCCAAACGGTCATCCCAGTTTACCTGGATTTCTTAAGCAACCCCTTTACTGGTAAGCCCTCCATCTACCTGTGCATTGAAAGGAATTCTGTTAAAACAGAGATCAGATCACTTTACACTTCTGTTCAACATCCTGCAGTGATTTCTCTTCTCACTCAAAGTAAAATCCAAAGTCCTTATGATGGCTGATAAGGCCCTGCAGGATCTGGCCTCACTCTCCACTTCGTGTTTTTGCATGAGGCAGCAGGAAGGACCTGGAGGAGAGTGTAAGTGAAAGCCTTGGGGCCCTCAAGAAGGCTGCTGGGAGGGCCTAAAGCAAAGAGAAAGCTGTTAGAAGCAAGAAGAAAGAGGACCCTCACTAGGACAGAGAATTTAGCAATGCCGTTGCCTGTGGCAACATGGAAAATAAAAAATGTCCCTAATGAGTTGGATGATCCAGATAAGGAGATGTGCAGGCAGACTGTTCAAAGTGCAAACTGACTTCTTTTGCTGCCTCCAATGAAATCCAAGAGCAGAGAGATAAGCTGAAAAGAACTGTTAAATATAAAGGATCCAGGTCTTACTGGGTTTGAAAATAAAACTCTCATCCCTAGGTTTATCAGAAGGCAAACAGTGTGCTACAATTAAGAAATGGCTTCTGGGCAAAGACTGAATCCAGAGTGCTGTCAGGAAACCATGGATGTAACTAAAATTCTATTAATTCTCAAAGAGATCAAATATGACCCTTTCAAACTAGCAAAAGGTCTTCTAGGAATCTTAAGGGCATTCTTCGCTAAAAGCCTCACAAGGAATTTCAGGTATAGAAGAGGTTATTTCAAAGTAGTTTGTGGGTGTTGCCTTTGTCTAACAGAGTTGATTATAAATCAATTAATAAGAAATACACAGTGTTTTTAAACAGAATTAGTTCGGCCTCAGCTAAAGGAACAGAGACACTACACACTGAAAAGAGGCTTTTGGATCTCCAATCCTCGACAGGCAAAAGCAGGCTGAGAACACTACTTAGCTGCTAACACACACCACTTTTCATGGAAAGGGAAGAAAAATTCAGAGAACAGAACCAAAAGCCCAGCCAAGCCAATCAACACGTGAACACTCCTAGGCAGTAAGACCAAGCTCTAATTAAAAGAAAAGGCTACATGTGCCTGGCTGGATTTTGGGACTGTTACAGGTGGGTGACTGCTATGTGCCTGTTTCCCCCCATTCTAAATGAAAGTGTCTTTCCAGTTATCCTACCTATGTGTTGAATAGTAGTGTGGGAGGGTGTGAATTTATTTTTATTACCCCTTTAATTCACAGGTCTTCAGATTGAGAGGAACCATACTTAAGGGTTTAACTTGAAGAACAATACCAGAGCCTGATTTGATGAAAACGTGGACCTCAAGTATGACCTCCAAATCTCATCATAAATGAGATTTGGGGAGACCTTGGGAGGACAGGTGCATTTTACATGCAGGAAGAATACAAATACTTTTGGCCAGGAGACAGACTCCTGTTTAAAAAAAATTTTTTTTAATGTTTATTTATTTTGAGAGAGAGAGAGAGCAAGCAGAGGAGGGGCAGAGAGAGAGGGAGACACAGAATCCGAAGAAGGCTCCAGGCATTGAGCACAGAGCCCAATGCGGGGCATGAACTCACAGACTGCAAGATCATCACCTGAACCAAAGTTGAACACTTAATCAACTGAGCCACCCAGGTGCCCCTAGACTCCTGTTTTAAAGCTTGTCTGCAAACTGGTTGACACTCTTCCCATCAAATGGTATAATCTACTCTCTCTTCCTTCCCAACTTCCTAAAATGAAAATAACCAAGGTCTCAGGACTGACAGATCCTATGAGAAAAGGGCTGAATCCTATGAGTGGGCCCTAAGACATCAATTTTGTGTGGCCCAGGAGACACTTGTTCTTTCTTAGCAATTTCTGCTGACATTTCAGATAGCTGAAGTTGCTCCCTACACATTCCTAGCATCTGCATAAGTGAGGTGTCACTGTTCAGACTAGGGGATCATTTCATCTTGAAATAAAATCTTAAATCTGACATACTCTGAAACTGTAGTAATTAAAGTACACAGGTGGTTTAGCTAGGGTTTGGTTAAACTCTGTACTAGTAACTGAACACAAACATAGATTTTATTTTTTTTACATTTATTTATTTTTGAGAGACAGAGAGAGACAGAGCACAAGTCGGGGAGGGGCAGAGAGAGAATGAGACACAGAATCCGAAGCAGGCTCCAGGCTCCGAGCTGTCAGTGCAGAGCCCAATGCAGGGCTTGAACTCATGAACCGTGAGATCACGACCTGAGCTGAAGTCAGACGCTTAACTGACTGAGCTTAAACACAGCTTTAACTAACATGTTACTTGGCACAGAGGAGCCAAGCCAACCCCAGGGATTATGAGGTAAGTAGGATGTAGACTCCCTGCTCAGCGCCACTGCATGGTTATGCCCAACTCACACAGCTAGCACAGCTGCACATGTCAGCCTTGCCCTTTTTATTCTGCATTTATAGTCTATTTCTCCCTAACAACCTTAAAACCCCTAAAATCTCATGACTTTAAAAACCTAGGGATTCCTAAATGTGACACTAGCCTTTCAGGAGCCCAAACTATTCACCTAACGTCTCTTCTTGGATGTCTACTGGGCATCTTAAGCTTCACCTATCCCAAACACAACTATTGACTCCTCCACCCCTTCCAAAACCCAGCTCTTCAGTCAGATCCTATCAGGTCCACGCTTGAAATTCTTAACAGTATCATCTATGTGGCCCACCCCAGGCTGCTAGGCCCTGTGTAATGTGAACCCTACCAATCCCACTTCATCACCCTCTTTCTTGCTACGATCTTGCATCACTGGTCTTCTTCTAGTTCTGGAACACCTCCTATTTGTCCCTGCCTTAGGGCCACTGCTCTGCTGGCTCCTTCTGTCCGCCAGGACCTTCCCTTCTTGCCATGCAAATCTCATTTTAAATGTCATCTCAGAGATGCTTTTTCTGACCACACAAGAGAAATGGCATCCCAGTCACTTTGGCACATCATCTTCTCCAAAGCACCTATCACTACCTGATATCTGAACATACATGTGTGGTTTGTAGAATATAAACTCTAAGACTATTGCTGACCATTCACTCTAGTTCCTGAGACACAGTGGTCAGTAAATATTTATTGCATGATTGAAATGGAGATGAGAAATAGCAAATGCTCTTCTTTCCTCACAGTCCCAGATCAGGGAGGCTGAAGAGAATAAGAACACTAAAGAATGTTAAACAAGAAATTTCCTCAATAAAAATCCTCTGTAAAATATCCTGCAACTCCAAAAATTGATAGATATCTTTTTTTTAAGTTTTTTAAAATTTATTTATTTTGAGAGAGAGAGAGAGAGAGGGAGGGAGAGAGGCAGGCAGAGGGAGAGGGAGAGGGGCAGAGAGGGATAGAGGGAGAGAGAGAATCCCAAGCAGACTCTGCACTGTCAGCACAGAGCCCAATGTGGGGCTTGAACCCATGAACCACAAGATCATGACCTGAGCCAAAATCAAGAGTCAGATGCTTAACCAACGGAGCCACCCAGGCACCCCATGGGTATCTTATAAGAAAAAAACTAAGCTCCTATATACCATCAGCTTTTAAAGGGCCTATTTTTGTTAACTCAAAAAGTAACTTTCACAGCAAAATACACAGTCCAAAAGAGAAAATGGCTAAGCCTTGCCTTCCACCTCTCCCACAAGCACCTGCCCAATTTTGAACAATTCCTGGAGCACCTCTTTACTGGACTTGGTCACACAAAAGGTAGGCAAACTGGTCACCTTAGCTTTTAGAACATACAATATATTTGAAACTTCATAAAATTTAAGACAAAATAATATAGGAACAACACATAAAATACATCTTTTCAAGTAGGCTACCAGCATATCCCAATCAAATATCTTTTTATATTCATGGAGAAAATCCTTTTAAGATTCAGAATAAAGTCAACTCAAGGTCAATTTATCACTGGTTTGTATCAAAACTCTAAATTAAAAAAAAAAAAACTAGCTTCCAATGATAATCAAGAAAATGTCTAGAATCATTAACTCTAAAACTACTGCTTTCTCATTAGCCAATCAATCAACTGTCTGAAATTCTATCCTGTATAGTTCATTTTGATTTAACCAGGGAGAAGAACAGTCTAACCTAATAAAATGTTCTTAGTAAAGAAATCAGCAATATTCTTTTTTTTTTTTTAATTTTTTGTTTTTTAATATATGAAATTTACTGTCAAATTGGTTTCCATACAACACCCAGTGAGAAATCAGCAATATTCTTGTCACACACTTATGCAACTAAGAAGATGTGGGTCACAGAAAGCCTGTTTTCATTGACAAAACCACTTAGCATGTCCACATAGTTTATTTAAATACAAGCCTATGTGGGGACATACACACACTTACACACACACACACGCACACACACACACACACACACATGCACACACATACACACACACACTGAGGTTCCTACCCATCATTCTTGACAGTTTTGTTTTAACGTATTTTGTGCCCTTGTCATTTTCACCTGTTCCTTTTTTTTTTTTTTAATTTCTTTTTGGTGGAAAAGGGCACCGGGTGCCATTAATGAAGAAACAACTTTCAATTCCCCATCTCCCTAAACCTGAAAAACAACAAACTTATGAAAGCTACAGGAGAAAATATTTTAGTATAGTATACGTGACCGATGGATTGTGCCTATTGTGATCAACCACCTAAGAGAAAAGGATGGAGAAAAAAAAAAGGAAGAGAATTAAAATTAAGTTCAAGATACACCATGAAGTGGACTCTAGGCAAAGCTAGGTCCTTCAAAAACATTTTTGAAACCAGGTCAACATCAACACATACAACAAAGAAACCAAAGAACAATCAAAGCATGCTCTGCTTCTCCCCAGGTGCTACAGGGAAGAAAGCACGCACACACAGAGCAGCTGGCAGTTTGGTAGGCTCCCTCTCCCCAATTCCCACACTTCTTTCAGGCATGTTGGGTCCTGAATTCTCATGATGCATCACATGACTGTGCTCAGAAGAGATCAGACCCACTCTAAACAGAAAATAACTCCAAAGAAACATCTCTTCCTTTCTAAATAGAAACTGTTCATCACTCTAAATAGAAAAAGCTACTGTTTTATAAAAAATAGTATTTATTAGGAGCACTTTTTTTTTTTAATTATGGGATCCACAACCATAGAGCTACCTATGACATTACCTGAACTCAGATTCTCATCCCTTCTACCACATGACCTACCACTGGAGAATATTCTACATGGCATGCAGTAGCTGCCAGCACACTAATATCCTATACCTATAATTCCTTACAATCCCATGCATTTCCCACCCAACTTCCTAACATCTCAGTAAAGCTTTTGTTTTTTAATACTGATGAAATCTGGTTAAAATGAACAACAGGAAAAGCCTTTCATAAAAGAAGCGAGGCAATACATTCAAAGAATAGCAGAGGAAGGAGACAGCAGACATAGGAAGACAAGACAGGGGAAGGTACTCACCAAGTCCTCTTGTCTAGGTCAGAGTTCTTTTGTTTACTACTATGACAGATCACTCAGGTGCCAGGGATAAAAGGTGCTAACAGAGTGAAGCATAGCACACAATCCCTGTCAAGCAGTATCCCATCAAGTGGGGATATTCTTGAACAGGCAAAAACAATGCAGTATTTGAAGGCAGGAGTAAGCCTAATGCTTTTCTGGAAAGAGAAAGCTTCGGAAAGAAGGGTAATATCAGAGATATCTCAGCTGCGATGGTGAGGAAGAGCGGGATTGAACCAGGCAAAATGAGGAGAAGACCACAGGTAGACAGTTCAGGTAGGGGAAGCACTCCACCCTGGGACACACAGGTAGGGAGCAGCAGGCAGTTCTGTGCAGCTGTGTCCTAGGTTCCCCCACCAGGACTGCGGTGTGGGTGCTGGATGAGGGGGTGGGTGGAGGCAAGAGCTGTACTGCAAAAGAAGCAGCTCAAGAGCATTCAAGGGCCACATATCTTGCAACCCACATTAAGAAATTCCTGAATTTTCCCTTAGGAATCTGTTAGAGCATTTCAAGCCACAGAGTAAAGACATCAATAAAGTTGATGTTCTGGAAGAAAACTGCATCTGCAGTGGGGCAAACATTGTAGGCAGCATGAGTAAAGACAGGAAGCCGGGTTGGAAAGCTTTTACAGAAATTCAAATTCATGTGCTGACCGAAACTAGAATTCAGAGACGGAGATCGATTCTGGAGAGGTTAACAGGTGACCATCAATCCTGTTCACTACTGCTATCCCAGGGTTGGGGTCACAGTAGCCCTTTTCACTCTCCAAAGTACCCTGGGTTTGGGGGTGAACTCTATAGTTACTCTGTTAAGCAGCAGAATGGAAAGGGCTTGGGGACTGGTTAGCCATGAGGGGAGGGAGAGATGATCGAGTGAGGAATGACCCTATTCTGAGCAGTGAGGATGGTGGTGGCTTTCGTTAAGGTATTGATGCAGGCCCCTCAGGGATATGCACCTGAGGATTTCCCAAAGGGCACAAAGGCAACAAGTAGTTGTTAGGGACTGAATTCCCAGATCCTCAGCTTCCACATACATTCCTGCTTGGAACTGACCTAAAACAGCCCTGAGATTGAGATGCCACACCTGTTCTCCTTTCCACTGAGCTCCCCTAGCACAGTTCCCCCCTTCCAAAACAACGTAGAAACACGCTTCTTATCCATTTGAATCTCTCTCTGGCGCACTGCCCCAGGGTGTGAAAAATCCCAGAAGAAACATGGCAACATTTTTAAATACCAGTATTAGCAAAGCTGCCTTTAATAAAGACACCATTAATTATATCTTTCCCTACATATTTCTGGTAAGGACTACGCAAATTGATAGAAGAATGGTATTTTGGCCCATAGTTGAGTTACTTGGATGTCACATATAGAATAGGGGGCAGCATGGGGCGCCTGGGTGGCTCAGTTGTTAAGCGTCCGACTTTGGCTCAGTTAATGGTCTCACAGTTCAGTTCGTGAGTTCAAACCCCGTGTTGGGCTCTGGCCTGACAGCTCAGAGCCTGGAGTCTGCTTTGGATTCTATGTCTCCCTCTCTCTACCCTTCCCCCACTCACTCTCACTCTCTCAAAAATGAACAGGAAGGAAGGAAGGAAGGAAAGAAGGAAGGAAGGAAAGAAAGAAAAGGGAGCAGCAGAGAAATGATGATTTTTGTTTAATTATCTGGCAACTTCCATCTTAAAACTATTATGCATGGCTCATGAAGAAGATCCACATAAGAATAAAATAAATCAAAGTTCTGGTAGGCCTATCTCATCTAAGTGACAAAACACCATGTCTTATCTGTCCATCTGTCTCAAATAAAATTCAAAAGTGAAACACTTTTCACAGAGCACATGTTAACATTTTTATTTAAACTGACAAATGACAGAAAGCAACTGGTTTGGCTGGGTGGTTTGGCAATGACTCTTTGGTTTGCCAAAGAGTTTTATGTTGGATGTTTTCCATACACTGAATGAACTAAATCTGCAGCTCCAAGACTCTGATGAAAATATAAAGTACATAATTAGATAAAAGCATTTTATCAAAAACCTTGCATTGGCAAATGCACATTAAAATTAACAATTTTTAATTTTCCTAGTCCTTTCCAACTAAATTGGATAAAATCTGGTGCCTCCAAGTAAAAGGGAAGAAAAAACATAACTAGCACTCTTTTGATAAATCACAGTAAAAAATTTTTAATTTTCTTAATGTTTACGTTATTTCTGAGGGGGGCGGGGAGAGAGAGTGAGGAAATGGGGGAGAGGCAGAGAGAGAGGGAGACACAGAATCCAAGGCAGGCTCCAGGCTCTGAGCAGTCAGCACAGAGCCTGACATGGGGCTTGAACTCAAGAACCGTGAGACCATGACCTGAGCTGAAGTCAGACGCTTAACTGACTGAGCCACCCAAGCAACTCACAGTAAAATATTTTTAATTCATTTCCCAGAAATTGTGAAGTTGAATTACTACAATGATTAACAAATTGTAAGTCAAGTGGTTCTGAATTCATTGCTTTCAACTAAATTGAAAGGGAACCCAATTAGTGGTCTCAGAAATCACTGCTCTCAGGAACATAAGAGCAAATTTACAGGGGACAATGCATTTGAGGTACTAGATTAATAAAAATATCTTTAGACGATGGATCATCATGTGACTTTTGGCATATAATTCAGGAGTTCAAGGAATTGAAGGAATTGAATATAATTCCTTCCTTTTCTATCTTCCTTCCATAGTAGACAAGGTTACTCAGTGCTCATATCTGTAAAAAATCAAAATAAAAAAATTAAATTGTTACTGAGCCATATCTCACTCCAGGAATATATTATAATCATCCAGGAAGGTGGGGGAGGTACACGGACTAATCAAGAAGAAAAAGCCCCATCCATTTCATTAAGAGATGCATTTCCAACTTTTTATTCTTAGTAATTATTAGAATACATAATATTTTGCTTTTAATTATATGATGATAACCATGGTAATAATAACTACTCTTATGGCTCAGTAACAATTGTAGCCTTAAGGTCTCATGAAGTGGAGTTTTAAAATTTTAATGTATATGCATATTGTGGATAAATACATTTTATTAATAGAAATATAGGGCAAAATTCTATGAAGAAAGTGAAATCGAATGCAAGTCTAAGGAGATAAAAGGGGTAAAGAAAAATTTCTGACTTTTGATGAAGAGCTTGTTCACATATATTTTTTAAAGGTTAGTGAGTACAAAATTGCTAGGATATATAGATTCAGTGGATACACTTAAGAGTAATGTGACAGATTTTATAATGTCAATATTTACAACCCCCAAACTTGCATCTGTTTAAATTTATGACACAATTTTTATCCTCAACTTAAAATTCTCAACACAGGCACATAGGTTTTTTAAAAAATTCTATAAAATCACCGTCAAGAAATTTTTTTAGTAAGAACACATCTGGAGGGCGAGATGATGACTTCAGTTTTGAACATGTTGCATTTGTGGGTACCACCTGAGGGACATCCAAGTGCACAGTAAGAGCTAACTTACTTATCACACAGTTTAAAGCACAGAGCTGGGTGTTTTCTACAGACTCCTTAAATCCTCACTATCACCCTTTGAAGTGGTACTATTAATGTCACCACTTTAGAAATGGGGATACTGAGGCTCAGAGAAGTTAAAAGATTCACCCAATATCACACAGCTCTCCCAACTAGTAGAATATATATGAATCCAGACAGTTGGCATGAAGAGTCTGTGTTCTTTGCACAGTATAATGCCTCTTGGGAGGTCTAATTGGAAATACACATTTGAAGGTCATGTGAGCCTTTAGATAGTAACTTAAACCATGCAGCATTTGAGATTAGGTAGAGAGAGTGACATTTTTTTAGCAGCAGGAAAATGAGAGCCTCAATGTTAGGGGTCTTTATGAAGATGCTTCTGGCATTCCAATGCAGGCCCCTGGACTCTTGAAAAGCCTCCAGCCATAGTTTCTCAAGGTTTTTCTTTTTCCGGGTACCATTCATTCATATGTTGGTGACAGTCCTCCCAGGCTGCTGCACTGTTTAGGATACTCTTTATAACATCAAAGGGCTACTGAAGAAAACCTTTCCACTTCTTGATCTTTACCCTCTATGCCCCACTGGATGCTTGAAGATGTTTCAAATAGTACAAGCCCCACCCCCGCCCAGTTTTACTGATATAATTGGCATATGACATTGTATTAGTCTAAGGTGTACAATATAATGATTTGATATATGTACATACTGTGAAATAATCACAGAAGTCAACAACCATCACCTTAGTTATTTTTTCTTGTGATAAGAACTTTCAAGGACCACTCTCTTAGCAACTTTCAAATATACGATATTGTTAACTACAGTCATCACGTGGTACATTAATCCTCAGAAGTCATAACTGGAAGTTTTTACTTGTTGACCACCATCACCCATCCCATTCCCATACCCCCCTGGAAACCACCAATCTGTTCTCTGTATCTATGAGCTTGGTTTTTGTTTCTGTTTTTCAGGTTCCACATATAAGTAAGATCATACAGTAATTGTCTTTGTCTTATATCACTCAGCATAATGCATTTAAGGTCTGTCATGTTGTAATATGATAGGAAAAGATAGGATTCAGTAAGCAGAGAGGGAAAGATTAGGACCTGAGGTCCACGGGTGGGGGGAGAAAACACATATTTTACAATAATGTCTGACCATAGCAAACCCCCTCAGGCATAAAGTTCCTCATAAGAATGACACCACCACCTCGGGTTTCCCTCAGGAATTGGACTAAAGACCTAATTAAAAGTAAGTAGTAGACCATAAAACACATGACCCGCAAGGAATGATATGACCGTAGACCACCCCTCATACAATGGAAATAGTCAATCAGGAATGGAACAGCCCAGCACTTAGAGCTATGGAGCCAATAAGGGTAGAACCTGAGAAGGAATAAGGGGGAATGGTAGGGGAAGGGCTGACCAGACCTTATAAAACAAAGACCCTCGTCTATTGTCATGGATATTCACTTTTGAATGCCCCTTCTCTGTAAGGAGAACTTTCATACTATTCTTCCTTTCTCTAATAAACTTTTGCCTACCGCTCATTTTGTGCCCACCTCTTTACTCCTTGAAGCAGCGAGACAACCAATCTCGGGTATTGAGGTAAAAAATACTGCAACATTGCCACAAACAGGACTTCCTTATTTTTTTTTTTTAATTTTTTTTTTTAACGTTTATTTATTTTTGAGACAGAGAGAGACAGAGCATGAACGGGGGAGGGGCAGAGAGAGAGGGAGACACAGAATCGGAAACAGGCTCCAGGCTCTGAGCCATCTGCCCAGAGCCTGACGCGGGGCTCGAACTCACGGACCGCGAGATCGTGACCTGAGCCGAAGTCGGACGCTTAACCGACTGAGCCACCCAGGCGCCCCCAGGACTTCCTTATTTTTATGGCTATATAATATTCCATTTTATATACATATTATATATATATAACTATATATAATTATATATTATGTGTGTATACAACTATATACATATATATACATATTACTATATACATATACATATATATAGTTATATACACACACACATACATAATCTATATATAACTATAATCTCACATCTTGACCCCATTCATTCATTGATAGACACAGGTTGTTTCCCTGTCTTGGCTATAACAGTTTCAACTTGTAATAACCCAGCATGACCAACTTTCTGTCCTTCTTTGCAACAAACAGGACTCACATCACTTACACATCTCATAGGTCAATATGCGTACTTGTCAGAACACAGAGTTACAGAAAGTGAAATCTCCCACTGCAAAATACAATAAATCAGGATGCAAAGAAGAACACCATTTACTTATATGGCAGAGCCTACCTGCTAGTGCTCAATGGATAGGGATCATTTTTGCTCAGTAACAGAGTATATGGGGAAGGGGAAGCATACAAATGTATACATAGTTTAGTTTATATTTTTTAATGAAGTTATTTCAGAGACAAATAGTGCCAGAAGTAATAGCATTAAATGGGTGAGCCTGTATCCAGGTAGAGCATTAGAAAATCATTGACAAAATCACACCAACATTTTTAGGAAGGGACAAAGGTAAAATGATCATCAAGACTGAATAGGAATAACCAGAAGAAAACTTGAATAAGAAGAAAACAGGAGAATGTATTGTCATAAGAACAAAATGAGATTTCAAGGGGTGAGTCATTAGGGTCAACTCAACCATAAGGTCAAGAAAGACAAGGGTTGAAATTATCACTTGGATTTAGCAACCAGAAACCCTGAGGACAGTTTCAGTGCCATGATAGGTATCAAAGCTGAACTGTGAGAAGTTTAGGAATAAACAGGATTTGAGAAGTGGAGACAATGAATTTAGACAATGCTTCCTGGAGGTTAGGTGTGACACAGAGGGAGTCAATAAGGCGATAGATAGATAAGGGCATGGGTATGCAGTAAGCGTAGTTTAAACGATAGAGACTTGAGCATGCCCAAACCCTGAAGGAAAGGATGGAAAAGGGAGGGAGAGGGCCAGGGCTAGTGATAAAAAGCAATAATAATAATTAAAAAAATAAAATAAAATGAGAAGATCCAGGTCAGAGGCACTGGGGGCTCTTCTACTATGAGAGGAAAAGGAAGGATGAGTAAGAAGTGACTAAGAGTGTGTGGAGGGTCAAGAAGTTGGGAAGCTACCATCTGATTGTCTTTATTGTCTTGGTGAAGCAAAAGAAGAGTTCACTGAAGGAAGAGGGTATTTGCATGCTGGCTGTATCTCCAGGCTACACATTTTCCTCCTTTGACCTCTGAAGTCATAGGGCAGAAGATCCAACATCCTCAGTCTCAAAGCCAGGTTGAAGTCCATACTCTGAAAAACTCCATATACTGAACTTCTGCCTTTGAAAGAGAAATTTGTAGAGGGGACCCAAGGGCTAACATTAACGTAAGACATGATAACTGTTCATTTTAAAACCTGAAGTAATATTGGGATATCACATTTCTCCTTACTACTGCTTTCAATATCAATTAGACTCATCTTCAAAAATCTCCAGAGATCGTTAAGAGTATGGAGCTTATCTGACTTTGTCTCTTCTATCCTCCAGACTGTTTCCTCCCTTCCCCTACTTCACCTTTTAAAAAAAATACATCACCAGTAGTATTTTCCTCCGTCCTAGTTTCAACATGAAAGGCTTTCTACACATTTCACACCTTATAATCTACAAAGAGCCTTCACATTTTCTCTACTTTTGTCCTGTAACAATCTTGAGAGTTGGGAGGGTGCATTATTCTTCTTAACATTCAGAAAAATTAAGTGACTTGAACATTCAGGACCCAGACTTGGGTTGTCACTCCAAAGGCAGTTAGTTATCTGTTCTACCACATCACATTCCACTTACAGCAACTTCTTTTTTATTTATTTATTTATTTATTTATTTATTTATTTACTTACTTACTTAAATATAATCTATTGTCAAATTGGCTAACATACAACACCCAGTGCTCATCCCAACACTTACAGCAACTTCTGAACACCCAAGAGATGGCTCAAGTTTCTGCCAGCCTCAGAGTAATTTCAAATTCATCCAATTATTTAAAGAAGTCTGCGCTGTAATTTCAATTTGCTGCCTATCATTAATAGATCTCATCATCCCTCCCCCATAATAAGGAACCTGGCTAATCGTGAAGAAGCAACTACTATTGCTCACAGACAGTTGGGGATGCACATGAAGCCCTAATCACAAAGAAATCCTGAGCATCTGCAGGAGGATGGAGACTATAATGATCCAGGAAAGTAATGGTCTTTCAGGTTTGTGCCTAATTGGTGAATGTAAACAAGAAAGCCTTTATATTTCCACTGAGCAAGCAAAATTAAAATGCTTCCCGCTGTAACCACGTGTATTAGTTTCTTTTTTGCAGCTGTAACAAATTACCATAAACTTGGCCTAAAACAACAAAATTTTATCATCTTACAATTCTGAAGGTCAGAAATCCAAAATGGTCTCACGGGGCACAATGGACTGAATGTTTGCTCCCTCCGCCACCAAATTCATATGTTCAAACCTTAATCCTAATACGTTGTTATTTGGAGGTGGGGCCTTTGAGAGGTAATTAAGGTCACAAGCGGTGAGCCTTCATGAATGGGATTAGTGCCCTTACAAGAAGAGGTCAGAAGAGCTAGCTAGCGCTCTTTTTGCCACATGAAGTTACAAGGAGAACTGGATTGTCTACAACCTGGAAGAGGGCTCTCACCCAATCATGCTGGCACTCTCGTCTCAGGTTTCCAGCCTCCGTACTATGAGAAATCAACAGTTCTTGTTCATGTCATCAGTCCATGGTGATTTGTTGGAGCCAACCTTAACTAAGACGCTGGGCTGTTTCTTCTGGAGGCTCCAGGGCAGAATCCGTTTCTGTGATTTTTCAGCTTCTAGTGGCTGCCTGCACTCTCTGGATAAAGGCCCCCTTCCAGTAATCACATGATTTTGACCTCTGCCTCCACTGTTATATTTCTGTCTCTCTGACTCTCCTGTCATGTCTAAGGGGGCTTCTAATTACATGATCCTACCTGGATAATTTAGGATGATGTCCTTGTACAAGATCCTTAATCATAAGTGCAAAGTCATTTTTGCCATGTAAGGTGATATTTACAGGTGCTGGGGATTAGGATGCTCAGCCAAGAGATACCTGGAACCCATTCAAAGCAAAGACACACCAAGCTGAACTGGCAAGCTACACACCATATGCAGAGAATGAGGTGTTTCTGCTGGGCTAGCAACCAAATTGAAGACAGTCAGTCCTAGAATGTACTGGGGAGAGCCATCTTCTCTGGAAGTTCTGCTTTTCTAGAGCAATGGTCAGTATATATGAGAATTTTAAATATTTACCGCTAGTAAGTGGCAGCATCCTTCAATAAATCTGGGTCTTTCTGTTATGTGTGTTCTCGTAATTCCTCTCATCTACCTTAAACTGAGGCTGGGAATTTTCTGTTAAGTTGAACCAAGGCCCTGATATGAAAGACATCCCTTGCACAGGTCAGTCTTGATCAAGAAAGAACCAGAATGACACAAGCCAAAGCAGAGCAGAAAGTAGGATGTATGCCCAGGCTAAGTGGTCTCCTGTGTATCGTTAGGAAAAAGAAGGGCGAGTATGTGAACCCCACTGCATATCTTTAAGAGACTGTTTTATAAAACTAAGCCTGAATTGAGGCAGACAGTATTGTGTGTTAATTCAGTCCCAATAAGCATGTCTTCATGAAGAAATGCTTTTACTTCCTAGGGGTCCTTTTATAGACCCTACCTGAAAAGTGAACTTAAGAAATTATGGTGCCCAATCTTCCAAACCAAGTCAGCTGTACTCCGTGGAGAGAAGTTTGCTTTACAAACGTTTGCTTCTGCCTAGCTGTTACCCTTTACACATAGGTGACACCTGAATCAATGCATTTGTTACATGAATTTCCTAGGGCTTGGTTTTATGAAATGTACAGTTTAATAAAACTTGTGTTTCATTTAATATTCCAGGCAGCAAATTTCCTTTCCTCAGAATTCCTGAGACTATGTGAAAAACAGAGAGAGCTCTAGCACAGGGCCTGCACATATTAGGCATTCTTTAAATTGCTGTTGAACGACCACATAAAAGCATAAATACACAAAAAAGGCCTAAATAAACTCTCTTGCCACAGGTCAATCTGAGAAGAGGACTTGTTGGAACATACCATTTAACTCCTCTCAACAAACCCTAAGTATATAAATTGGGGAAGATAATTCCTTAGTATCCTACATCTGCAAAACAATTCCATCTTACATGCAAGCAAGTCGGGATATTGTGTGGTTGAAGGTCTTGGACACACGAAGCCTTGCGTCTGAATTCTGGTGCTAATACTCGCTGGTTATGTGATCTTGGAGAAGTGGCTTAACCTTTTCAGCTTCCATTTCTTCATCTCTGATAGTATGATAATAATATTTAGCTTGCAAAGTTGTTTTGAGCCGGTAATGACAACATGTGGAAAACGTTCAACAGTTTCTGGTGCACTGATGACAAAGATGGTGATGGATGGTGGTGATGATGACATGTCTAGATCCAGCCTTTTGGTTACCCTGCTCCTCTAGGACAGACAAGTTCCCTGCTATGTGAGGTCCATGTGCCTTAGAGACATGCCTCTCAGTCTGCCCCCAGCCAGAGTCTAGGCATGGCCCCAAGGCACTATCCACTGCCAAGGGGAGGGAGGGAGGGAGCCTAGGGCTTCTCACTGATATGAGACACTTCTTCTTAATCCTCATCTTTCTTCCCTTTTACCCCTAGCTCCTTCTCCTACTTTCTCTTTTTATTTGTCTTAAGAGTTGACCTAAAAGGTCCCTCTTAGGGCCTCCAAGTCTTTTCTATGTAGATCTTATTTATGTTCAAGATTGTTGCAAAGCATTCCCTACTAAAAGCAAACCTTTTGGTGCAGAAAAAGATCAAAGCAATGCAGAAAATCCAATCTAATGGATAGTAATTCAGGCAAATTCACAGAAATCATTATTTTTAAAGACAAATTTTTCACTGTGTCCTGTGCCATTCTAACACATGGTTATTATTTAAATTTTTACCTTAAGTAACTAAGAGCTATGTAGGGCTGCTCTTACTAACATAGAAGATAGAGAAATGTGCATTTGGGTTCACTGACAATTTCCCTAGAAACAAAGCTATGCCTTGGGTGGTTGCCCTTCTGGAGTGAAAAGCCTGCCAGAGCTATTCCCTGAGGGAAATCCTTAGTTCTGCCTCAATACCCAAAAGAAGCGAAGCAGTAATGGAATCACATTTCTACCTGGATATATACTTCAGCCCTCCAGTATGCTTTGATGTAATGGTTACGTAAAGGAGGGGCAAATTTTCATGACCTTATTCTCACAGCTTCCTACAATAAAAAAAATATATATAAAGCAATCAGACAATACATTTTGATGTGAAAAGACTAAGGAATATTTACAAATCACTTCTACTTTATCTTTGTTCACTACAAAGAACTAAATTCAGGAGGCAAAAAATAGATTTTGCATGTGATTTACACACCTGATGTTCTCACCATATCAAAAAACATGACTTAAGAGCTTTCTCATTCTAACTGTAATTTATTTTCTTCTAAAACCTGCAACGCAAACCCTATCACAAATGCCAACCCTTAGGAATAAAGGTAGGAGAAAAAAAATGTTGATTTAATATAAACCCTAGAAAACTTTGACTATTTATCAGTATCAACTGCTAATTCTTTTTGCAATGATACAGGCCATTGTTTGAAAATCTCTGGCTTTTCATATGTTTTTTTCCTTTGCAAAGTTTAAAAAAAAAGGAGGGAGATAAAGTCTATATAATTTTAGCACGACAGTCAATCTTTCCAGGCATGGTCTGACATACCAGATAAGATCAGGAACCAGTGGTGTTCTCTGCTAGGAAAAATGTTCTTTCAAAAATATGAATGTGATGCAAGATAGCTTCGATAGCCTTCAATTTAATCTTTCAATATGGATTTACAGTTCTGCAGTATTGACTTATGTCCTATACAGAATAGAATTCAGGCAACTCCTGAAGATGTCCATTTCCCTTTCTTTGAAGTGTGCCTTAATGACCGCTTGCCTTTAGAAAGCTATTCCTCTCTATGGAAAGCTAACCAACACACCCAATTTTTTATTCCTGCTTTGTGAAATCCTCCTGTGAAACAAAACAGATTATGAAACTAGCTCAGGAAAAATCACAAGTTACCACCATGAATAGCATTCCATTTGCCTGTCTCTTCTCATCCTAGCACATTCCTGTGACCAGGACAGAAAAAAACCCACTCAGACAATCATGTGCCTCACTGAACAGACCCCAGATGATCCACTGGAGGCTGCGAGAAATGAGGAAGGAAGAGGAGGAAATCTTTATTCCAACAGGAGTTGAATAGCATGAAAATAAAAGCCAAACAGGATTTTTAAGGTAAGGTAAGCATTTTGCACAAGAAGACTGTGTCTGAGGTTAAGATATTCCTTAGACTAAAACGGAAGTCACTAATGAATATCCTTTCATACCCCAAACCACCACCTCCAAAGTCTTTCCTCATTTATCATCCAAGAGATCGCTTTTCAGCCTTATAACCATATAGAATCTATACTAACCAATGTAGTGAGTTTCTTAGTAATTCTACTATCCAACCAGCCAGAAAGATGTTATAAGTTAAACCTTCGTGAATGATTAACATCAGACACCAAAAACTTGGCTGCCTTTATTACTTACTCCATCAAGCTCATGAATGAAAGTCCCTACTTATTTATTTTATAATTACTCATCCAACTTCTAAAACTTAGGTAAGTACCTTTTTAATACTGCATTTTTTCTCTCTTTAACCATTAACTTTCATAAAAGGCAGTAAGTAAATATCTGTGGCCTCAAAAGACTAGCCACAAAAAAGAAAAAAAAAAAACAAGACTAGTCCCTTGCCTCCTAACATACTTATTACATGGCTTATTCAGTTCTACTAACAGCATAAATGAAAAGTACTCTCTAGGATATGGTTCTAAAAATGTAAACCAGGAAAGTCTACTGAAAACAGAAACACACACAAAGAAGTTGTGAATCCTGCAACTCTACAAACTTTAGGCAGAAGAGAAAACAAAATGCAAAAAAACATTAGCAAGGGAAAACATGTTAAAGGTTTTCAACATCATTTTCAGTTACAAAGAAACTGCCTACCTAAAACCACATCAGGAAAAGCCAGAGAGAGAGTGAAATTTATAACCAGAAAAATTTAATATGAAGTCATTGTACTCACTGTCTGATGGCTTCTGTCACAGTAACGCAGCCCAAAATAATCTATCTCCACAAGGTTTATGTGTCGGAATACGTGGTCAAGGACAACAGAACCTTTCGTTGACTTCTGCAAAAATAATTCACAGTTTTACTTTTTTAACAAGGTGTCTTCTCTTTCTCAGTGGGACATGGGCACAGCTCTCATCTTCTATTAGCTTTGCCCACAGTGTAAGTGATTTTAGTGGCCCACAGCTCCCTCTTTAAGGTTTGCCTCAATTACAAAGAAAAATAGGGTTTCAAGTAAAGTGTATCCAAGAAATTGCTTTGTAAAATGATTTTTAAATTGTAGTGGGTTTTTAATTAATATAAGCTTCTTTTCTTAAGGGACCGTAAATTATCTTCAGGACAAAATTCTTCTCTTAATAAAGATAATCTTTTATATGAAAAGGATCTAATGAATTTATCAGACACCACTCACTTTGGTTAAAATCCCACAGTTCTTTCACTTTAAAAAGCAATTTTCACCTCCAGCATCATTCTCACAACTAACACAGAAGATAGACAGAATTAAAATGACAATAGCCAATACTTTTATTTTTAATCCTCAACTACTAAACCCATAGACTAAAGCTGCCAAAGTTAATGTTCTGAAAAGCCCTTGTGAAGAAATTTTACTTTATCTCTTTCATATGAGCACAGATGTAAAGAGAACATTTCCCCTGGCTGCTTTGTAAGATCTAATATATTAAGATCTAAAATATTAAATAGCAATTATCACACATATAAGGTAAACATTTAATCAGCAAGCACTACTCCACATATGACATTAATCTTGAAAATAATCCATTTCAGTGCTCTCTGTACAGATACAGACTTTTCCTTTCTTTTGCCCCTCATTGGCAGGTACAACAGGGTAGTTAAGAGAAATCCCCAAGAAGTGACACATTGTGTTAAGGAAGTAAGGCTTTGTTCAGTTGAATTTTTCCCCAGAGAATTACCATTCTGTGCTTGCTCATATATGGAGGGTACTCAAAACTGCACTGCTCTTAGAAAATGAATCTGTAATGTAAGGGAAATGTTTTGCTTAAATGTATTATAAAATGGATGATAAGAGGTGATAAAAGTACCCACTGGGAGAAAAGAGCTCTTGTTACAAAACCCATAGGTATTTTTGTTTTCCTCTAAATTACCTTCATTAAACTTAATTGGTGTCTTTTTCAAAATCCATTGGATGATTTATAAACAAAAGCACTTCCATGATGGATCTTTGGTTTGGGACATGTTCTCCAATAATAACAATGCCACATCCAGTAAATGATTCTTTGTGCTCATGTACTTAGGTGTTTAGGGTACAAATCTGGAAGCAAAATTACTCTTTCTAAGGATACACATACTTAACATTACAATGGACACTGCCAAAAAGACCATTACAACTACTTCAATGGAAGTATGTTTCCCCTTTGCCAACATTTGGCTGAGCAAAATTTTCCCCATCTGATTGAGCAAAACAGGGGAGAGGGTAACTGTTCTAATTTGCATTTTCCATATACTTACAAAAGCAAGTGTTCCATCATCTGCTTACTAACCAATTGCATTTTCTAGCATTTGGGTTAGGCCTGCTCTAACCCGAGGTATATGAGCAAATTCTCCTTACTTTGTATATTTAGTTCTTCATTCTGTCTGGAAATTATTTTTGTGCTTGGGATAAGGGCCTAATTTTGTTTCCAAATGGATAGACAACAGCACCACTATTTACTGAATAGGTCATGATTACTTTTTTGATATGATAAAAACTTCATCATCTACTAAAGTAGCCCTTATTCTATCCCATGGATTATTCCTTAACCAATCCTCAATGATTTTAATGACTTCAATTTTAATGTAATGTATTGGTATCCATCATTCTTTTCCAAACTGTCTTTGCAAATTCTTATACATTTTTCTCTACTGGAGGAAGTTTAGAACCAGATTGCTAATTATTTTTTAAGTTTTTATTTTAATTCCAGTAGTTAACATACAGTGTTAAACTCCTTTCAAGTAGACAATATAGTAATCCAACAGTTCCATATCACCTGATGCTCATCATGAGCAGTGTACTCCTTAATCCCCATCACCTATTTCACCCACCCACCCCCACCTCCCCTCTGATAACCCTCAGTTTGTTCTCTATAATTGAGTCTGTTTCTTTTTTTTTTTTTTTTTAATGTTTATTTTGAGAGAGAGAGAGCATGCACAAAAGTGAGCAGAGGAGGGGCAGACAGAGAGGGAGAGAGAGAATTCCAAGTAGGCTCTGCACCATCTGCAGAGAGCCCAACACGGGGCTTGATCCCACAGAACTGTGAGATCGTGACCTGAGCTAAAATCAAGAGTCAAACACTTGATTGATTAGCCACCCAGGTGCCCCTGATTGAGTCTATTTCTTGATTTTCTTATTTTCTTCCTTTGCTGGTTTGTTTCTTAGATTCCACACATGAGTGAAATCATATAGTATTTGTCTTTCTTTTATTTCACTTAGCATAATACTATCTAGCTCCATCCATGTTGTTACAAATGGCAAAATTACATTCTTTTCGTGGTTGAGTAATATTGCAGTGTGTGTGTGTGTGTGTGTGTGTGTGTGTGTGGGTGTGGGTGTGGGTGTGGGTGTGGGTGTGTTCTTTATCCATTCATCAATTGATGGACACATGGGCTGTTTCCATAGTTTGGCTGTTGTAAATAATGATGTTATAAACAGAGGGGTGCATGTATCCCTCTGAATTAGTGTTTTTGTATTCTTTGGGTAAATACCCAGAAGTGTGATTGCTGCATCATAGAGTAGTTCTATTTTTAACTTTTTGAGGAACCTCTATACTGTTTTCCACAGTGGCTGCGCCAGTTTGCATCTTTACCAATAGTGCAAGGGAGTTCCCCTTCCTCCATACCCTCGCCAATACCTGTTGTTTCTTATGTATTTTATTTTAGCCATGCTCACAGGTGTGAGGTGGTATCTGATTGTAATTTTGATTTATATTCCCCTGATGTGTCTGTTGGCCATCTATATGTATTCTTCAGAGAAATGGTGTTCATGTCTTCTATTTTTTAACTGAATTGCTTTGCTGGAGTTGTGTAAGTTATTTATATATTTTGGATACTAACCCTTTATCAGATATGTCATTTGCAAATACCTTCTCCCATTCTCTCCCAAAGGCATAGGTTGCCTTTTAGTTTTGTTGACTGTTTCCTTCACTGTGCAGAAGCTTTTTATTTTGATGAAGTCCCAATAGATTATTTTTGCTTTTGTTTCCCTTGCCTGAGAAGATGTACCTAGAAAGAAGCTGCTACAGTGGTTGTCAGTTGTTACTACCTGTGCTCTCCTCTAAGATTTTGATAGTTTTTGGTCTCACATTTAGGTCTTTCATCAATTTTGAGTTTACTTTTATGCATGGTTTAAGAAAGTGGTCCAGTTTCATTCATTTGCACGTTTCTAATTTTCCCAACACCATTTGCTGAAGAGACTGTCTTTTGCTCATTGCATATTCTTTCCTGCTTTACTGAAGATTAACTGGCCATATAATTATGGGTCGATTTCTGGAATTTCTATTCTGTTCCACTGATCTATGTGTCTATTTTTGTGCCAGTACCGTACTGTTTAGATTACTATAGCTTTATAATATAACTTGAGGTCCAGAATTGTGATGCCTCCAGCTTTGCCTTGCTTTGCTTTTTCAAGATTGCTTTGACTATTCAGGGTCTTTTGTGGTTCCATACAAATTTTAGGATTCTTTGTTCTAGTTCTGTAAAAAATGCTGTTGGTATTTTGATAGGGATTGAATTAAATGTGTAGACTGCTTTGGGTAGTATGGACATGTTAACAATATTTGTTCTTCCAATCCATGAGCGTGGAATGTCTTTCCATTTCCTTGTGTCACCTTCAACTTCTTTCACCAGTGTTTTATAGTTTTCAGACTATAGGTCTTTTACCTCTTTAGTTAGGTTTATTCCTAGATATCTTATTTTGGGTGCAATTAAAATTTTTTTTCTTAATTTCTCTTTCTGCTGCTTCATTATTAGTGCACAGAAATGCAACATATTTCTGTACACTGATTTTATGTCCTATGGCTTTACTAAATTCATTTATCAGTTCTAGCAGGTTTTTTTGGTGGACTCTTTAGGGTTTTCTATATATAGTATCACATCATCTGCCAATAGTGAAACTTTCACTTCTTCCTTACCGATTTGGATTTCTTTTTGTTGTCTGATTGCTGTGGCTAGGACTTCCAGTACTATGCTGAATAAAAAGGTGTGAGTAGACATCCTTGTCTTGTTCCTGACCTTAGGGAAAAAGCTCTCAGTTGTTCCCCATTAAGGATGATGTTCAGCTTGCTAATTTAATAAACAATTCTGTAGGGGGGTTTGCATGGAATTAAATTGAATTGACAGACTAGATGACTTGGGGAGTGAAAAAAAGTGAAACCTATATGGTTTTATTTTATGCCCTTCAAGGAAGTTTTATACTTGTTTTCATGTTGGTATTATAAAATTCTACTCAGGCACTGTGGCAAACAGAGTTTATAAAGTGCCCCTCTCCCCCTAAAAATAAATCCTGTTCTAATCCCTGGATCTGGTAAAATAAACTGTCATTACTATAACTGTGTTATGTTATAGGTCACAGTTGGCCTTAATATCAAGAGATCATTAGAGGGGATCTGACCTAACCACATGCACTCTAACAAGCAAAGCACTTTCTCCAGCAAAAGACTAAGGCATAAGGGAAGTAAGTCAAAGATTTTTCAAAGCAGAAGAAAAACTCCACAGGTCCTTGCCAATTGAAAGACAGAGGGAGCACCTAAGACAGAAATGTTAGCAGCCTCAAGCTGCTTAGAGTAGGACCCAAGTAATAAAATGGGAACCTGAGTATTACAGCCACAAGAACTGGCTTTAGCTAATAACCTGAGTTTGGAAGCAGATTCTGCCCCAGAGCCTTCATACTAGTGCCCAGCCAACCAACACCTTGATTTTAGCCTTCTGAGATCAAGCACAGAACCCAGCCATGCTATCCTGGATTTATGACCTACAAAATCATGAGATAATAAATGGTATATACTTAAGCTACTAACTTTTAGAAATTTGTTATGCAGCAATGGAACTAACATGGGCGTATTCTTATCTATTTTTTAGTTTTATTGTTGTTACACTATACTTTCTGATTTCTAATATATAATCAATAGCCAAGCAAATAATTCTTCTTATTGGTCTATTTCACAGCCATCTTGCTAAACATGTATCAGTGAAAAGAATTGTCTATGGAATCTTTTTAGGTAACATTTACTACAAATAGTAAGTGTTCTAGTTCCTTCTTTTCAAAATTCCTCCTCCATACTTCTTTCTTTTTCTTACTGCATTAGCTGGGGCCTCAATAGAAGGATAACTGATAGTTGTGAGAACAATAATCCCAATCTTCTTCCTGACTTTAATGCAATTGCTTCTAAAATTTCATTACTAAGTATACTTGTGCTACATAGCCCTTGTAGATACCCTTTATCAAATAGAAGGTTCCTTTTATTCCTGATTTCTGGTCTTTTTGTTTGTGTTTTGTTTTGTCTTGATTTTTAATTAAAAATGAGTGATAATTTTATCATGTCATTTATGGAAATCTGAAAGGACAAAAATCATGTAATCATCTAGGAGTTACATTAAAAGTTCTAATGTCAAATATTCTTTTTTTTTAATTTTTTTTTAACATTTATTTATTTTTGAGACAGAGAGAGACAGAGCATGAACAGGGGAGGGGCAGAGAGAGAGGGAGACACAGAATCTGAAACAGGCTCCAGGCTCTGAGCTGTCAGCACAGAGCCCGACGCGGGGCTCGAACTCACGGACCGTGAGATCATGACCTGAGCCGAAGTCGGACGCTTAACCGACCAAGCCACCCAGGCGCCCCTAATGTCAAATATTCTTAATAAATAATTTCCCAGTATAGTTCTTTTGTTGTAGGTATATAATACCAAACCCCTCCCTATTTGAAAAGACTCCTGCACGATGTGAGTCTTGGTAGAGGCAGGAAATAGACTCCGTACCACAACTCCTGGCAGCTGAGCCACAGCACATGACCTGGTTTCAGCCAAGGACTCTGACTTCTGAGCAAGTAACGCAAAGACAAAGAATTGAAAATTCATTCATGGCAGTGGCTCCCAGTGGTAGGGTGTCCCATAGCAGAGGCACCCGGAAGTGAAATCAAATGGGATGAGGAGCAGTGGTGACTGATTCCCATGCCAGGTTTCCCAGCATTCTTGAAGTACTAAATAGGAGCAGCCAGGCAATCCACCAGCGTCCCTTCCCTTGCCCCATGGGAACACCGATTATGTACATTTGGACCTAAGAGCCATGTCAGGGTCCTCAATAAAAATCCTCAGAGTACAGAAAATTGGGTCAAATCGTACCTAAAAATATCGTGAACACCAACAGTTTATCGTAGGAACAGAAGCATAACAGGCAGATTTCCTGGTTGCCAACAGTAGTAGTTAACTCTAAGCGACCAGGAAAGGAAATCACTGCAAAGACACTGGTTATCTCACCTCCTCTGTGGCATCACTCTCATGGTTGCTTGCATCTTCTCCTAATCCCAATACAGCCACAATTGCTAAGCATGAAGCAACCTTTCTTCCATTATCATCTCCCTCCCATAGTCCTCCTGCCATGTTCTGGGCTCCAGTTTTCATCTACAGTTGTTTCACATTGCCTTTTGCTTCAGGAATTTTGTTTTGTTTTGTTTTGTTGTTTTGTAATTTCTGGCTGACTGAGATCCGCCTTCTTTATTTTCCAGGCTGCTGTGGAAAATGCGCACATTATCTGTCCTCTTCAAAATATTTCTGGAAGGCCAACATACAAACCTAGTGTTCCATCTTGATCTAATGTCTCCTCTGGATCCTTTGTTCTCTCTGGACATGGACAGAGTCACTAGAGCAAGCAGAAGCACACAACTCCCCCTATATCCTCAATCCCAAGCAGGTGAAGAAGGGCTTCGAGAACAGAAGAGGAACGAATTATGCTTGAGATCACAGCACGGAAATGGGGCAGAGTTTTTAGAGAAAATACATGTACATATACATAAATATATATAAACCAAGGCTGTCTTTATGCCTGTATGGAAACTAACATTCCATGATAAATGTTAGCTTTTTCATACACATGATCTATTATTAAAGCATAAATAATAGTCTGCTAATGGAGAATATACACAAAAGCATGCTTGGAAAACCTGCTTAGCAATTCGGAAAGTATATGGAAATAGCAGAAGTTTCATGCACAGAAGGAATCACCATTTTCCAAAACTATCACTCCAAAAATACCAGAACTGTAACGGTTTTGTATTTATAGAATCTGGTGCTTAGAATTCTTTACAAATATCATCCTTTAGCTCTTTGTCATCCTCTACAGAGAAACCACAAGGAAAATAGGCAGTGTTACACAATGAATCCAGAGCTGACCTAAGAACAAACACGTTATCCCATGATTCCTTCTACAGATTTCTGTATGTTGTATGTCTACCTGTAAACATGGAGCAGAGGCAGATGAGCCTCAAAGATATTATATTTCTGTTACTACCTCAAGCACACACGTACGTGAAAACCTCTTAACTTCTCATCTCTCATACCGTAATATGACAAGACTCAAAAAGCGTGCGAGCTAGCAGTCAATTAGCTACTAGGGTAGGGGGTATGCATCACCAGCTCACATTTCTGCCAGTCCTGCCCTGAGTCCTTCCAATCACCCTGTCCACTGTCCCCTGTCACCCTGTTTCAATTTGTATTCCATTATTTATGCCTCCTGCTCTTAGGGATAATTGCACTTTTCATGTGGATTCTTCAGAGATTGCCTGTGGGTTGTATTTTGCAGTTCAGATTGGTAGTCTTCAAGTTCAGAAGCAATCATTCTTGAATAAAGAAACTGAGAACTGACAGAGAATGGACATGAGAGCCAAAGTAAGACCTAGAAGTACACTGGGCCAGGAACAGGCCAGGTGCAGGATTTATTACTAGAAAAGAATGAGTACATACCATCAAGGATATTATGAAAGAAGCATAGGACTTCAAATATCTACTGAGTACCCATTACATGTCAGCAAATGATTAATTTCCAGAAGATGGAAAAAGCATGCTAACAAATGCCAGAAAAAAAGATGCATCCAGAATATAATACAAAGAACCTCCATGGGGTAAGCGGTTGGTTGCCCTATCAGAACCCTGAAGAAGTCATGGGAACATGGAGTGATAGAAATTTCTAGAAAGTGAGACAAGGAAGGACTTGATCATCATCAGCTTTTTTACATATTTGAGTAGTTACGATGCACACATTTTACTTGCATTAAAATATTTTTTCAAAGAAAAAATATGCCAAGTAGAAACTAGTCATTCATTACTTTTTTTTTTTTTCTCACAGAGATAGTTGTTTTGTGGATTTGGTTCATGCACTGTGAGGCGCTAAGGAAAATACACACAGACAAAATAGGGGTATGGTGTTTAGCTGTCAATTTGTTGACCATATTTACAGATAAATAATTCATGCTCCCTATTTACCCCCAAAAAAGTTACTATAAGACTTTTTAATCTGAAATTTTCCTAAGCTCTTTGGGCAGGGAACCCTTATCATTACGGGCCATGATATACCAGCATGGAGGCTACATGTCCCCGAGTCCTTAAAATGCTGAAGCACTGGGGACTTCACTTCTAAGTCAGATGGTTAGTTTACGTTTAAGGAAAAAAATTTTTAGCTTTACTTCTTTCAGTACTCGGCAAAAGAAAAAAAAAAAGAGGAGGGGGTTAAGAATGGGATTGTGTTTAGCAAAATCAGTTTTTTCTGACCATTTCTGGGAAAAATCTCTACCAAAATGAGGAAATCATCAAGAGGCTAGAAAATAAGATATAACTGCAATCATAGCACTTAGCAGTATGTCCAAGTACGTTTAAAAAGATGAGTAAGTTACAATGTTGTCTTCTACCTACAATGGCTCTCCACTAGCGAGACTTGAGAGAATGAGCTGTGTGGCAACACAATTCTCAGGAAAGGAATTCCTGAGGGCTCCTCGGGCGTTGGCTTGCCTGAGCTGTTCTCTATACAGGATACCGTTCTTGCTCTGGCACCATCAAAACCCCACTTAATCCTTCAAGATCCAGTTCAAATGCCACCTTCTCCATGAAGCCTGTCCTTATCTCCTCAACCTCATTATGACCTCTGCCTCCACTCAACCTCTTATTTTTGCCTGCCTCTGAGACTTAACACTATTTTCTTTATTGAAGCTATTATATACTTCTCTTAACTTTTCTACTAATATTTAGACATTTTGAAAGCAGGTGTTAAGGAGCATACACCACTTCCTTTCCATGCAGTTCAATAATTTACACATGGTAAGAACTCCCTAAAAATTCTCTGAATACCAAGAGCCAGCAAACAAGGTAGAGAGAGATGCAATACTGGAAATATGGTAGCCTGTGAATTAAACCTCGATTCCTGTCCGTTGTCAAGATTTCCATTTTCCTGACCAGTCAGAGCGATGAAAGCAAAAAGAAAGATGGATGGATTCATTTATCCTGACCTCAGTATACCGAGTCAAAGCTACACAGTTTACTTTTACTTAAACATTTGTTTCAGTGTTATGTAATTCCAACAAACTCAATGGACTCTAAACAGCATTTAAGTAATAAGTCTTTAAAAAAATTTTTTCTCATGTTTATTTTTGAGAGAGAGACAGAGTCCGAGCAGGGGATGGGCAGAGAGAAAGGGAAACACAGAATCCAAAGCAGGCTCCAGGCTCTGAGCTGTCAGCACAGAGCCTGATGCGGGGCTCCAACTCACAAACCATGAGGTCATGACCTGAGCCAAAATCAGATGCTTAACCACTGAGCCACCCACGCACCCCAAGAAATAAGTCTTATATCTGAAATCTGTAAGATCTGAAAAAATACAGTGGTCTTATAGTAAGTTGTAATATATAAAAGTTATATAGAGATATATAATTTTCTTTATGCGATAAAATCTGACAGGATTTTTGTTTTTTAACATAAGGAAATCAGAAGAGATTGGAAAGGAGACAGTAGGAAGAAAAGAAGCATCTGACTTTTCCAACTTCATTCAGAAAATTTTCATTTAATGTTACAAGATATTAATTTACTTTTCAAATGACAGTAAATGCCTGTGACATATTTCTGGATTGTGAATTAGATGCCACTTAAATCTCAGCAAATAGAGATAGAATTACTTTTATTACTGACACACTAGCAGCATTATGGCAAGAACAGAGCTACAAAAGGCTTATAATCTTGAGAAAGAATCCCAAATAGGACAAGTTTATTTGAAAATACCATCAGGGAAGCTTTCAACCAGAACAAAGAATTCTTCGAATGAGTAATAACACCTTTACAGATTAACGTGACATTACAAACCAGAAAGGCAGGTTTTTACCAGCTGCACAGAATGATAACTATTACATTTGAGTTTACTCCTTCACAAAGGAGGAATGAACCCGTTAAAAAATTCTTTAATGTTATGCCTTTAAAAATTCACTATTTCTTATTTAGTGTCTTTAACATAATAGATTCCAAGTTCTGTGAGAAAACAAAAATGACGGTAAACATTTTTAGCACAGGCCTGTTAGGATAAGGCAAAATAGAGGCACAGAGTAGAGATTCCTCAGGCACCAATGGTAATTTCTTCTCAGACCAAGTATTGTTAACAACCATCTGCTGGTTTTTTACTACATTACCTTCATCCTCTAGGTGAGGAATATATAAATAAAACACTTTATTTTAAGCTTATTTATTTTTGAGAGAGAGCATGTGCACAAGTGGGAAAAGGTCAGAGAGAATCCCAAGGAGGCTCCGTGCCGTCAGCACAGAGCCTGGTGCAGGGCTCAATCTCACCAACCATGAGGTGATGACCTGAGTTGAAACCAAGAGTTGGACACTCAACCGACTGAGCCACCCAGGCAACTAAAAAGAAACAAACAAACAAAAAAAAACCATTTAGTCATTTTTTTAAAAAAGCAAAATGTTTGGGGCACCTGGGTGGCTCAGTCAGTTAAGTCAGTTCAGCTCAGGTGGTGATTTCATGGCTCAGGTGGTGATTTCATGGTTCATGAGTTAGATCGGGTCCTGTACTGACAGTTCAAAGCCCAGAGTCTGCTTCGGATTCTGTGTCTCCCTCTATCTCTCTGCCCTTGCCCCACTTGTGCACTCCCTCTCTCAAAACTAAATAAGTAAACATTAAAAAAAAAAAACAATGAAATGTTTGGGGACGCCTGGGTTGCTCAGTTGCTTAAGCATCTGACTTTGGCTCAGGTTATGATTTCATGACTCATGAGTTCTAGCCCCGTGTCAGGCTCTGTGCTGACAGCTCAGAGCCTGGAGCCTGCTTCGGGTTCTGTCTCCATCTCTCTCTGTCCCTCCCCCACTCACTCACACACACATACATACACACACACACACATGCTCTCTCTCTCTCTCTCTCTCTCTCTCTCTCTCTCTCTCATATAAATAAACATACAAAATTTTTTTTTTAAGTAAAATGTTTGAGGCCCCTGGGTGGTTCAGTCAGTTAAGCATCTGACTTTGGCTCAGGTCATGAACTCACAGTTCATGGGTTCGAGCCCCGCTTCGCGCTCTGTGCTGACAGCTCAAAGCCTGGAGCCTGCTTTGGATTCTGTGTCCTTCCCCCACTTGTGCTCGCTTGCTCTCTCTCTCTCTCTCTCTCTCTCTCTCAAAAATAAATAAACATTAAAAAAATTTATTTTAAGTAAAATGTTTTTCAAAGTGCTATTTTTCATATGTGTGTTCATACTGATTAACTTCTTCTCATACTTATCTAACATTTTAGCCATCTATTACTGTGTAGCAAATCACCTCAAAACTTAGTGGCTTCATGCAAGAATTTGCTCATGATTCTGCAATTCGGGCAGGGCTCAGAAGGGAAAGCTAGTGTCTGTTCCATCTGGTGTTGGCTGGAGAGGTTCACTTGGGCTCCAGAACCCATGATGGCTTCATTCACATATTGATACCTCAGCTGGGCTGAGCAATGGCTGGAGGCTGGCTTGGTCTCTGTCCTTCTCCTCAGTGTCTCTCCTAACTTCGGGCCTCTCGCCTCAGAAGTATAGTCTGACTTTCCGTGATGACTGAGGGCTCCGAGAAAGCAAGAGCAGAAGCTGCCAAGTTTCTTCAGGCCCAGACCCAGCAAAGCATCAGTCATGCTACACTCTATCAGTCAAGTCATAGGGTCAGTCATAGGGTCAGCCCAGATGGAGAAAGAAGAGAACCACACTCCATCTCTTGATAAGAGGAGTAACATGAGCACATAGGGAGTGATTGAAAGAATTACTGGTGGCCATCTTTGCTGACAAACTACCACATCTCACTCCCTGATTTTCCTCTCTAAACCTATTATATTCTTTATGATGTTTTTCTTCTGCTCAACTCATCTTTAAGGAAAGAGAGTAAATCTTGAGCATCGACATTTACAGAACATGGTAAATGCTTTCATACACTTAGTTTCATTTCATCCCCTCCACAAGAGCTGTGTGAACTTGGCATTTGTTCCCATTTTACAAATGAGATTACAGATGTTGGGAGAGGATAAGCGGTTTGGCTATTTCACACAGAAATTTTTTTATATTTCACACAGAAATAAATGGTAAAGGCAGGATTCCAATCCAGGAATATCAGACTCAAAAATCTCTGTTCATTCTCTTACACCCCAGGTTCTCAAAGTGTGGCCTGAGGATCCCTGCGAAGACTTAGAGACCTTTCCAGCAGTCCATGAGTCAAACCTGTATTGCCAGTAATTTGTTATTTATCAGTTTTGCTCTCTCAAGTATACAATTTTCTAGAGATTACACGGCATATGATCTTGCAACAATGTATAAGGCAGATATGAGAAGCAGCTGTCTTCTATTAAACTAGATATTTAAAAAAGCAAATAGGGGCACCTGGGTGGCTCTGCTAAGTGTCAGACTCCTGATGTAGGCTCAGGTCATGATCTCATGATTCATGAGATGGAGTCCCATGTTGAGCTCTGTGCTAACAGCTTGGGATTATCTCTCTCCCTCTTTCTCTGCCCCTCCCTGGCTCACATTCTCTCTCTCCCTCTCCCTCTCCCTCCCTCCCTCTTTCTCTCTCAAAATAAATAAGCTTTAAAAACAAAGAAAAAATAAATTTAAAAATTTAAAAATAGATATTAAAGAATGCAAAAATCTAAGAACAATGTCACTCTCTTCTCACCTAAAATTGTCTTGTTTTGGAAAATACAACCATTTTCATAAAAACATTATTTACACTAACATGTGATGAGTTTCTTTTAAATGAATTAGTTCTTAATTTATCGGTTTTAACTTACAATACAGTAAATATACATAGAGATAACCCTCATAGACAAAGTTCTTTCAGGTCCTCAGTAATTTTAAAGCATGTAAGGTGGGGAACCTGGGCGGCTCAGTCAGTTAAGGGTCTGACTCTTGGTTTCAGCTCAGGTCATGATCTCACAGTTTGTGGGATGGAGCCCCTCATAGGGCTTTGCACTGACAAGGTGAAGCCTGCTTGAGATTATCCCTCTCTTCCTCTCTCTCTTCCCCTCACCCCCCACCCCATGCATGCTCGCTCGCTCTCTCTCTCAAAATAAATTTTAAAAATAAATAAAAACTAAAAAAAAATAAAGCATGTAAAGAAATCCTGAGACAAAAAAATCTTGGAAACAGGTACATACTGTAATAAAGGATGCATTCTTGATGACACATAGATTGTGCTGTAAAACAGACTGTGCTCTTGATTCTTATATATCGGGAGATACAGGCTTGCAGATGAGGAAACTGGGACCCAAGAGATGAGTGAGGTGCCCACAGGTCACAGGGCTAGTTCCCTGAAGTTCTAGGAATAGAACCAATGCCACATAATTGCCACTGAACAAACATTTCCTTCTTAGTTTCTTATAAATTTTGTTGGAACAGGAGTTCACAAAAATCTTGTAATAAAACCAAAAGAAAAAACAAGCAGTCTACAAGGAAGTTCACAGATCAAATAATAGCAGCATTCTTTGCCAACAGAAATCCGAATTCCCAGAGTGGAGAGCTATTTCAAACCTAACATAAAGCATAGTTTTTAGATTCATCAAATTTGCATTAAAAAAAATTAAGTCCCAATAAGCAGAAATGCCTGTAACACAAGTTAGATTTTTATCTTTCTCCTTTATGTCTTGGACACCTTCTATAGGTTTCAAATTCATGAATGTTATGAATTTCAAAAATTAATCTTTCTAAATACGCTGTGGTATCCTGAAATAGATGCTAGAACCAAAAAGAGGACATTAGTGGAAAAACTTGAAATCCAAAAACAATCCACAGTTTAGTTACTAGTACTGTATACAGTGTATTGACTGTATGATTTCCTGGTTTTGACAAATATAAGATGATTAAGATACTGACATCAGGGGAAACTGAGTGAAGGGTGTTCAGAAAATCTCTTACTCTTCGCAATTCTTCTGTAAATATGATTTGAAATTTAACGTTTGAGCTAAAAAAAATTCACAGTTAATAAAGAGAACCCTAAAGTGAATGAAAACTGTCAATCTAGTCTATTTATTACAGGTCAAAGAGTAAACTCAACAGTGAAACACTGGGCAATATAAGACATTTCACAACCAACGTCTTTTTTTTTTTCTTTAAGAAAAATGGATTATATATCTTCAAAAGGAAAACCTTGAGGATTCATTAATAACCTTGATTTAGGACATTTAAGTGATTACTTTTAAGCTCATAAACTTTATAGAACAGGAGAACATGTGTTAAGCCAAAGATCTGGGTTTTATAAATATAATCCCTCATTTAAGATATAATCATTTAAACTTTAATTTGAATGATGAAAAGACTGTTTCAAAACTTTAAATGTACTATGTTCATTATTAACAATTATTAACAATATTTTGTATAGAAAGAAGGGTTAGCTTTTAAAAACCTGTCCATCTCATGCTCAGTTTTTTCCAAATATGGTGCAGTGAAGATTGCTGCCAACTTGTTGACTCTCTTTCCATCAAGAGGCAGGTCTAATTCTGCTCCTTCATTCTGGCCTAGCCTATGACCACTTTCACTGATACGGTATTGTGCAAGTGTTGCTAAGCCAGTTCCAAGGTAGCTTTTAAAACTGACTGCTTCCTCACTGGTGTCTTGGAACTCTTGACAACCATGAAAGAAGTCTAACCACCCAGATCAAGAGACCATGTGGCAAGATCCTGAGACTATCAAAGAAGGAGTGGGGTTCAGCTGGGCCCACCTTTTGATGTCCTGCCAAGACCCCAGGCCTGTGAACAAAGACGTCCAGAACAGCACAACTGCCTGGTCAATACCAACAAGTGTCCCCAGTCAACACCATAAGGAGAAAAATTGTCCAGCCAAGCCTTGCTCAATGTCCTGACCTACAAAACATGAGACATACTAAAGTGGCTATTGCTTCAAGCCACTCAACTTTGGGTAGTCTGTTATACAACTAAACAATGGTAAAACTCAGTTGTTCTCAGCCTAGAAATGCAGATCTCCATGAAGAGTGGTCAAAGCATACACCCAACACTCTATTACTTGTGTCATCCCATTATAGGTTAGATAGGTAAAACACGTACATTAGATAGGAGAGCCTCAAAAACTCCTGGTTAAAAGCTATTGTGTACCCACCTTCAATCTGCCTGCACTGTAGCCCCTCTTTCCACCTTTGTTTCTGGCATATCTTGAAGCTTATCCCTGAGTGCCATGGCACTAGCTTGTTATCTGGAACTCTTAAGAGTCTCCATTGTTATCATAATAAATATTTGGTTTTCTTTTTTTTTTTTTTTTTTTTTTTTGAGAGAGGGAACGTGCGAGCAGGGGAGGGAGAGAGGAGGAGAGAGAGAGAGAGAGAGAGAGAGAGAGAGAGAGAGAGAATGAATCCCAAGCAGGCTCCATGCTGCCCATGCAGAGCCCAATGCGGGGCTCGAACCCACCAGCCATGAGATTGTGACCTGAGCTGAAGTCGGACGCTTCACCAACCGAGCCACACAGGCGCCCCAATATTTGATTTTCTTAACTAGAAATTCCCATTTGGTACTAATGTTTTTTTTCTTTCCTAAGTGGTGCTCCCTCTGGGTAAGACACAGCACATGTTCCCAGACTCCTGTGTTGTTTCAATATATTATCATGATCAAGGCCTTATTTTGCTGGAATTTTTTTCAGGATTGGGAAGAGGAATTTGTTTTTTGTCTTGTATAAAATCCACCCATATAATACAAAAATTCTTACCATTCCTTTTTTCTTCAAATGTAAGCAAGTGAACAAAGTGCTGTAAAATATAAACTCCCTCACACAAAACACAATATATGTTCAGTAGAGCAGGCCACCTTTCTTCAGTCAGATGATAACTCCATGGCAACTGAGGCACACATGCTGCTGTGAATCCACAGTACAATGACAAGTGTGGTATCAGACTTAAAATGCAGGGCCCCACGTGAATGATTTTTTTTGCTTTCATCTCTTTAACAGAGGCGCCTAAGATATCACTTCTGTCTTTTTTCCCTTCTTGCTTGAGTACTTGCAAATTTCAGTTGAAAAGCCACAAAGGTCCCTTCCTCTTCCTCGGTACTTATTAGAGATGGACAGCAGATCAGGGCTGAACAAGGTGGTTATATGGCGGGGTTGGAGATTGAGCCAAACAAGCATCTGGGCGAGGATAGCTGCTGAGAAGGGCAGTGGCCGTGCAAGTTGGGAGATTGGTTATACACTGAGGGATGAAGCAATAAGTACATTTATTGAGAAAAATACAAGACATGTTTCTCCAGTTAGAGAAGAGAAAGGAGAAAACAAGAATGAATATGCTTTGGACATGGAGGTACTGGTTTGAGAACCTGATTTAATATGTTTAGGTAAATATAGGTATTTATACACATATACTTCAGCCTTTTAGGTCTGTGTGCCAAGAGGGCATGGGAGTAGTGATACCTCAGCAGTAATGACCACATCTAGTATCCATATCTTTCGTTTCTAAATACTATTATCCCCCTTCACCAAGAATACAGATGAATTCAAGACTGAGACAGGAAAGTAAACAGCCCAAAATAATTTTTGGTACGAAAAAAGGAAAGGAGTTCTCAAAGAATGAGGGGGACCTTTCCAAAGAACATAGGAGCTAAAATGAAGGGACTCTGGTCAAATCTTGAATAATGTGAGCAACAAAATAAAGGGAAGGATTGGATTATAACACCAAGAAGAATCCACATTAATATAAATATAAAAATGAATGAATAAATAAATAAATAGAGGAGAAGGTGCTTCCTTATAGTAAAATGTCAATTAATAAACAGAAGGAACAACAGAATTAGATGATGATCATCACAGGTATAACTGATTCAGTGAAGAATCATCAGTAATATGAAAACACATGGGTGAAAGTCAGAGGAATGGGATAGTTACCAGGTCTCAGAATATCTCCCCACAAAATACTTATTCACTACAAAGGATGAAGAAACATCACAATGGAAAAACCTGACAGCTTCTGCCTTAAACAAACCATCAAAGTTAATTTCGCATTTTTCCTGCCAAAAGTACTTAACAACCTGAATTTAATAATGAGGAAGCATCAGACAAGCCCAAATTGAGAGCCGTTGTACAAAATACTCAGCCTTTTGAAAAATAATAAGGTCATGAACGTACTAACTGCTCTAGATTGAAGGAGAGATACACAACATGATAATAAAATTCAAAGAATAATCTGGATTGGATGCTTTTGCTCTAAAGGACAAAACAGAGACAAGAGACAACACTTACATGGGGACTGTGGCTTCAGTGGCCATATTGCACCTCATTTCCTCACATGGAGACAGGTGTACCCTGATTATGCAGCAGACGGCGCTTGTTTGTGGGTAACAAGCACTAACACATTCAGGGATGATGAGTCTCAGGCTTTCAACTTACAAATAATTCAGTATGAGAGAGAAAATGATAAAGCCTTTACTGTAAAATGTTAACACCTGAATTTGTGTGTTGAATGGTACATAAGAGCTCTCTTCATTGTTCTTGCAACTCTTCTTTAAGTTTGAAATTACTTCCAAATACAAAGTTCAAGAAAAGATCTTGTCCTCTCCCATGTGAGGCACCCCAAAAGCACCAGACCAGTCACTCTTCCACCCAACAGAACACTTCTCGGTCCCCCAGTGCCTCTTCCCATCCTTGCTTGGCTCTAGGTCCTCTTCTTCAGGGATCAGAGGGAGGCAGAAATGCGTGGGAAAAGTGGAAGGATACAGTTGCGAAGGCCCTACACGTCGGTAGTCCATATTCTATAGAGTTCTGCTCCAAGTATGGGTTTTATGACACTTTATAACTCTGCCCCATAAAAGCCCCCAAAGTGACCCAAGAAACATTTCACTTAAGTCATTTCAATATTTACAACTATTCTTACTCTTTCTCTTATGCGAAGATATTTTTCCTACACCAGAGTAATTCAGAATTGCAGCAGTCTTGGAACAAGCAGCTGGCATGTCGTCCCCTTAAGGGTCTATTTTCCCTCCTGAACAATTCACTGGAAATAGCCTGGGAAGTGAAACATAAGAGCCCAAGAAGCAGAGAGGTTGAAGGAGACCAGTCTGAGTCCAGGGTCAAGTAGGGACAGAACAAGCCGCTTGCTCAATCTTTGTGTCCTTCTAAGCAGTTAACATAAAGGCCATAAATTGGAAGACCATGTTTTGTTCACTAGAAGATAGTGATATGAGAAGTCAGGAAATGGTACAAATGCCTCCTCTAGCAGCTCCAAGCACAAGGCAAAAATCAGCTGGGGCATCCCCTCAGCTACCCTGTTGTGTGGGAATGAGCTCTCCAGGTTATCAATCCACTGCACTCCCTGGCCTGTGAGGGCACCCAAGTTGTACCTCTACATTAACACTAACAGAAAAGCTTAAGTGACCTAAAGTTTCCCAAGAGGTTTTGAGAGGAAGAGTTACAAGAGTTAATTACAGATCACACAAACTTCAGAGTGCTGTCATCTCACTAGTAGCAGTTTGGATACATATGAAATTCATAATTATAAGCTAGAGGGGCGCCTGGGTGGCGCAGTCGGTTAAGCATCCGACTTCAGCCAGGTCACGATCTCGCGGTCTGTGAGTTCGAGCCCCGCGTCAGGCTCTGGGCTGATGGCTCGGAGCCTGGAGCCTGTTTCCGATTCTGTGTCTCCCTCTCTCTCTGCCCCTCCCCCGTTCATGCTCTGTCTCTCTCTGTCCCAAAAATAAATTAAAAACGTTGAAAAAAAAAAAAAACAAACATAATTATAAGCTAGATTATATCAGGGTGCTAGATGAAGAGACAGTTCAAAAAGCTTGGGGTGCGCCTGGGTGGCTCAGTCAGTTGAGTATCCTACTCTTGATTTTGGCTCAGGTCATGATCTCAGGGTCGTGGGATCCAGCCCACGTTGGGCTCCATGCTGCCATGGAACCTGCTTAAGATTCTCATATTCTCTCCCCGCCCCCCTCCCTCCCTCCCTCCTTCTGCCCCTCCCTCCTTCTGCCCCTCTCTCCCCTGCCCCCAGGGAAAAAACAAAAAGCTTGGGAACAGAACAGAGAGGTGATAGCAGAGGAATCAGAAAACCTACGAGAAGGAGATGCTCTTCTGGATCAGAAGATGGATGGGCATGAGACACTAATGGGCATGGAAGTCAAGAGACCATGAGAAGATGACAACCACAAGGCATACTGCTGACCTGCTTTTCTTCCCACCTTCTCCACAGCAACACAATGACCAAGGTAAGCATTTTGTGCAAGGGACACATTCCTTAAGGAATCTCACAATCCAAAACTCATTTCCCCACAGGAATAAAAGAAAAGCATGGGATGCTCTCTTAAGGCACATAAATCTACAATGATTGCCTAAATTAGTACTTTGGTTTATGAAAAAAAAATACTGCATTATTATCTATAATATTTGCACAATGCAGTCTCCTGAATTAACAGTACATCTTACCATGATGATTTTTAGCTACTTTGCTGTTTATCACATCTAACTTCTGCTTCAAGTTACGGATTTATGGGAGCATTTCTCTTATGGCCCTACATATCACAGACAAAGGAATACTTGAGAGGCATCTTTTTCTCAAAATAAAAAGAGCTTTTTGAAATATAACAGCAAATAAGAAAATAACAGCATAGTATTTGCTAAAATTTACTGAAGTTCCAACACACAGGGGTTTTCAACTGATATGAAATAAAGATGACATACATATTTTTTTTGGCAGCTAAAGCAGCTCAAGGGGTGGCTGTACAATAAACACTCAGCTTCCCAACTTTAAAATTACATCATTTTTTATGAAATTTCTTTAATTTGGGGGAAATTCCAAATTTAAAAAATTAGGTGAGGCTTTGTTAATATTTTCATTATGCCGTAGTATTTCAAGGTCACATAAGCCAGAATCCTATAAAATAATAAAATTGGTAATGCTGACATTCATTGGTACACATTAGTAGTTTATATATACTAACTCACTTAACCCTCACAGCAGCCCTAGGATATGGGAGATAATAATATCTAACACTTATTATTTCTGTGTGCCAGGCGATGTTCTAAGAGCACTGCATCTTTCCATAGATGTGATATTCATTTATTTCTCATATCATTTCAAGGAAATGGGTGTCATTCTTTTCCTCATTTTATTTTATTTTTTAACGTTTATTTATTTTTGAGACAGAGAGAGACAGAGCATGAGCAGAGGAGGGGCAGAGAGAGAGGGAGACACAGAATCTGAAACAGGCTCCAGGCTCTAAGCTGTCAGCACAGAGCCCGACGCGGGGCTCGAACCCACGGACCGTGAGATCATGACCTGAGCCGAAGTTGGCCACTTAACCGACTGAGCCACACAGGCGCCCCTCTTTTCCTCATTTTAAAGACAAGATCATTGGAACCCATGGGTTAAGTAATTTCCCCAAGAACACAGACAATAAATGACAGAGTCAGGATTAAAACTCAGGCTTTCTGCATCTAGAAGCTGGGCTCCAAAATGCTCTCATACTGTACCAAGAGAGCTAGAGAATGAGTATGAGGCCAGAGTGCTCTCAAAACTCCTAGGCATTTTAAAAGCACTCTTCCTTTTTCCCCAGACAAGGACCCACTTGAGTTAACCACAGATTTTAAAGCTCCCTGAAGTGGCCCAGTCAGAAATCTAAGTTTGTTGGGGCACCTGGGTGGCTCAGCTGGTTAAGCATCTGACTCTTGGTTTTGGCTCAGGTCATAATCTCATGGTTTGTGGGTTCAAGCCCTGCATTGGGCTCCATGCTGTCAGTGTGGAGTCTGCTTTGGATTCTCTCTCTCTCCCTCTGGTCCTCTCCCACTTGTTCTCTCTCTCTCAAAATAAATAAATTCTAAAAAAATCTAAGTACTTGAGAAGACACTGTGGCTGGTCCCTGGAGGGACTATCTGAACCCAACACCAGCAGACCTCTAGAGTCACTATACTGGTGAGCTAAACAGCTCCTAAAGACCAAGTGGTCTCCTTCCCACTCTTCAGATGATGGGACCCAGTCTGATGTTTTATACTCATCCACTATAACACACAGACTCTTATTTCTTCCAGTATTTAATGATTTACCACTGCCCAAGAGTCCTCTCAGCCTGCTGAGAAGAACTCATTAAAAGACAAAGAACAGTAACATCCCATGTAAGGGGTCTCAGCCACTTCAATGAGGAAAACCACGATGAATAACCAGAAATAGTGTTGTCTCTATTTATCTATGAAAAAGACAAAAGAAAACAGAAGGGGAGAAAGCAATGAGGACTTTCAAGGAGATAAACACACACCAAAAAAAGGCTTTCTAAAGCCAAATAACATGACTTCTAAAGTTAAAATTTCAATAGACAAATGGAAAAGGCATGGCCACTACTAAGAACAGTCAGTGTCCTCAGGGTGCCTGGGTGGCTCAGTAAGTTAAGCATCCAACTTTGGCTCAGGTCTGATCTCATTGTTCTTAAGTTTGAGCCCCACATCGGGTTCTGTGCTGACAGCTCAGGGCCTGGAGCCCACTTCAGATTCTGTGTCTCCCTCTCTCTCTGACCCTCCCCCACTTGTACTCTATGTGTGTGTCTCTCTCTCAAAAAGAAACATTTAAAAAAATTTGTTTTAAAAACATTCAGTGTCCTCAAAGATCAAACAGATATTGTAAGTAAAAATATGTGACATGGAAGACATAATGAGAAGACGGAACATGCACAAAACAGGTTTTCTTCAAACAGAAACAGTAACAGAGAAGAAATTATTAGAAGGGGAGGGGGGTGGGGACAAAACAAAAGAAAAGCTCCCTGAGCTGAAAAAAGGAATAAGGACTCCCAAACAAGCTCAGACAACATTAATGAGGAAACAAAAGACATGTGCCTAGACTTGTAAAATATTTAAACAGAGAAGGAAAATCATCTGCAACCACACATCCTAGTATGTGCATTAACATGACTTCACTATTTCAGCAAACTCTTACCCAGGAAGATGAAGTTTCACATAATTTTACTTTTTGTTTCAAAAACTTTCCAAAATCCCATTCATCTGATAAATAGCTCAACTAATCCTTACTCAAGTAAATACTCCTTACTTAGCTCACCGATCTTATTTTGTCAAAAATTTTGTCTAATTCCATGTCCTTGCACTTAACAATCTGTCTCAAACCAAACCCTAGCAAATTCTTCATCTCTGTCCTCCCTCCTCTGAAATGTTCAAGGTCATTACCTACCTTACTGCAGTAAGCAGTCAACTTGACTTTGCTTTATCTATAGATTACTCTGCAGTCTTGTGAGTCAGCAGAGACTCTAAAGATTATATAGTTATTCAAACAAATTGAACAGAGGACTAACAGAAGAAGAAGAATCAGATTAGCATCTAGAACATAAACAGAAACTACAGAGATAAAAAGCCCAACCACCATGCTCTTTACCTCTCAGGGAAAACAAAAACTCTTTTCTGGACACGCAGGAATGAAGAAATCACTTAACCAATAAACCCAATCTGAGGAAATCTTAGAAGATGTGCTCTAACCAGACAGAGATCTCATGATATGGAAAACAAAGAGGGGGTAAGTAGAACAGTGTTATAAGATGTAATTAACATGACTAGGAACTAACAATTTATCATTTAAATGTTTATTAAAAGACATCCAATAAAAAGCAATAGTCAAGAACAAAAAATTCTAACTTAAGTAAAACCCAAGGTGAAAGAATATTACTTAATTTCTATATGTTAAGATAGAATGTTTAATTACAGCTGCTCTGAAAATATCTGGTAAGAAAGTAATCACAGGTAGGACAGAAAAGCAAAGGACCTCCATGTCCCTGATGAGATGGGTAGAGAAATTTGACCATGTACCAAAACAAGAGAAGTGTGAGCAATAAAGTAAAATGAACAGTAAATTAAAAATAGACGGAAATAATAAAAACAAACATAGCTTTTATGATGGATGACAAATGTGAGTGTGGAGGAGCTTCAGCAATCTTTCAGAAGAGTAATTGGACAGGAAGTATCACCCTTACTCTCAGAACTGGCTATCCTACTTTGGGGAAACCATCATATGAAAATAAAAGCACCAGCTAGACAGCAATGGAGGTTTGTTGCAGCATTTTCTGAGAGTGGTGTAATAAAATCCCCTAACTTGCATAGCCATCAATAGAAGAATTATTGAACAAATGATAGTCATCCACACCGTGAGAAATTATGCAACAACTGGATAAAAAGAGTTGGATAAATGTGTTAAGTTGAAGTGATGTCCATAAGGTATTTTAGTTCCAAAAGCAGAGTAGTGTAATGAGGAATTATGAACTTTTTTCTTTATGAATCTCTTTTTCTGGGTGTTTCTATTGTTTTTACTTATTACATACAACAGGATGTTTTACTTTGGTGATTTCAAATTTCAAAATTTCAGATTTTTCAATTTCAAAAACATCTACAATAAGACAAGAAATGGTGGGGGGGGGAGGGGGGTGGATCATTCCATGGTAGAAGAACAGCATAGATCAGTGTTCAGAAGCAGCTAAGGAGTTGGTGGGGACCTGGGTTTAATTCTGCTCTGTTCCTGACTCACCCTGCAACCTCAGGAGGGCTGCTGAGCCACTCATAGTACCCATTTCTTCACCTATGAAGTGGGATAAGTGGACTAAATAACAATCCTTCCCAGCCAGTCAATGAAGTCAGTCATTGACTGTCTTCAGTCAGTCAATGAAAATGCACGAAAAACACACACTGAATCCTTTGGAAACATCCACTTACTGCCTTTTTCTCTGTGAACTTATCCAGGATCTGGGCAAGGATCCCTGATCCACCATGAAGGCATGCCTAACCCCGCACCCAGGAGGAAATTCCACCAGAGGGTTATTAAGAGGACCAACCGGGCGGACACGGAGCCCGTTCATCAAACCGGCCCTCCCAATTTCACAAGAAAGGCAATAACCACCCCCCTCTCTAGACAGGATCTTGTTTCAGTGCTCTGCTATTTCATTTCTGTTCCTTATTTCAGCACCCCTACTAAGAATGCAATGGGCAGCAGTTTACAGTGCAAAAGGCTGGTGCTCTTCTCAACCCAGCCACCTCTTTTGCTTTCATTCCTACTTCCTTTATTCCTTTCCTTGTCCTCCATTTTTAAGAATCAGCCATATGACTAAAGCCACTTGCACACCTACACTAAGTTCTACATTCAATCAAAAATCTTCAGAGGCAGTCATGTAGTTAACAGTCATCACAGAACCAATTATTTATCTCTTCACCAAGCAAACATTCTCTAAGCACCCACCATCCATATACGTGCTAAAGACTTCTAAGACTTCATTTAGCCCTCACAACAATTGTGTCTGACAAGACAAGAGTGGCCTCAATTTTACCAATCGTGAAACTAAGGTTCAGAGAGGTAAACTAAGTGATTTGCCAAAACCATGGAACCAGTACATGCTGAAGCTGAGGTGTGTGCCCTGGGCTGCCATGCTCATGGTCCTTCCAGAGTGTGATGTTAACACAGAGAAAAGCAAATAGTATTTCTGGCTAGATTAGAAAAGGCTTCCTTAAAGAAGAGAAAGTCAACTCATTATGGAACCAACAAAACTTTTATCAAGAAAGAACTCTCATGTTTAGATTCAAAGATCCTAAAAATTAATTATCTTCTAAAGCTATGTTTCAGGGTAGACTGTAAAAACTACATGTACCTGCTCAGTAAGACATTTCCTTCTTTTGTAACAGGAACTGCAAACTACAAACTCAAGTTATAAATAGAAGCACCTTGACTATAGTAAGCAACCAATAACTACTCCTGAGTAACAGAAAGAAAGGAAAGGAGGGCAGGAAAGCACTGGACCTGCAGTGAGGTCTGGCTGTCCAGCCAATCCATGCTTCATGTTCACCACACATGTACACATTTTCATTACAGGCTGTCTCCATTATCAATTTGTTTGGTTTCTGGTTCACATCATCCTTTCATCTCTAACATTTGGGCAAGTTACAGTCCTTTAAAAAAGGTGCTATAAACTATTAGGAGGGAAAGAATAATCTTAGTTGAATTTGACTTTCCAAAGAAATAACATAATGAATAAAGACCTGTAGTCCTGCGCACAAAAAGGTTGTAAATTTGAGGGGCGCCTGGGTGGCTCCGTCGGTTAAGCGGCCGACTTCGGCTCAGGTCACGATCTCGGGGTCCGTGAGTTCGAGCCCCGCGTCGGGCTCTGTGCTGACAGCTCAGAGCCTGGAGCCTGTTTCAGATTCTGTGTCTCCCTCTCTCTGACCCTCCCCCATTCATGCTCTGTCTCTCTCTGTCTCAAAAATAAAAAATAAAACCTTAAAAAAAAGGTTGTAAATTTGAAAAACATTTCTTTTCAGTTTTATTTATTAATCGGTACATCCCACATGGGGCTCAAACTCATAACCCTGAAATAGAGAGTCACATGCTCTTCCAACTGAGCCAGCCAGGCGCCTCTCTGATAACCATTTTTTAATGGTTATATCTAACCTCATTTAAAAAAATGAAGTGACTTTCAATATTGTTATGTAAGTAATGAAAAAGATCTAACCTAAACAATTTGCCCCAGAATATATTATAACCAGAGTAGAGACTAGAATCCAATTCTCCTAACTGTTCAATGTTTATCATGCTCACTGATTTAAAATGCCATTAGGGTAACACTTTGTAAGCAATCAATTCCCCTAAAAAGTTGTGAGAAAAATCAAATTTTAATCAATTGAACTATATTATACATTGACTTAGCTGTTTCCTGAAATTTTAATACTTACTCATTAATCCTCAAGTAGCAAAGAACCCAATAAAATTTCTTAATTCCTTGGATTTTTTTTCGGTGAAATAGTTAATACATTAGAAGGAAACACAAATGTTCTAAAGGGATTTATCTCTTAAAGGCTATACAATGGGGGAGACTGGGTGGCTGAGTTGGTTAAGGCTCTGACTTCGGCTCAGGTCATGATCTCACTTCGGCTCAAGTCATGATCTCACAGTTCGTGGGTTTGAGCCCCACATCAGGCTCTGTGCTGACAGCTCAGAGCCTGGAGCCTGCTTCGGATTCTGTGTCTCACTCTCTCTCTGCCCCTCCCCTGCTCACACGCTGTCTCTCTCTCTCAAAAATAAACAAACATTTAAAAAAAATGTTTTAAGTTTTAGACAATGAATTATTTTTATAACATAAATCACCAACTCCTAATGCACAGATTCTGAAAATAGATTTTTCTGTGGCACTTGTTAAAACAGTTCATCCAGTTTCTCCATCCTAAAGGAGTCTAACCAAAATGTACAGTGAAACAGTGACAAAGGCCAAGAGGGATGGCTTTGTTTCAAAACAACTTGGAAAATGTGCATTTAATTAGCCCCTACCTTCTAAGAGTGATGAGGCCCAATCCAGTAGCCACCAGGCACATGTGGCTGTTGAGGACCTAAAACGTGCCTGGTCCACATTGAGATGTGTTCTAATGTAAAATACACAACTGGATTGTGAAGACAATAAGAAAAACAGAATAATCTTTATAGTGATTATGCATTGAAATATTTTAGATATATTGGATTTAATAAAATATGTTGTTAAACTTAATTTCATTTATTTTTAATGAAGCCGCTAGAAAATTAGAAATTACCTATGTGGCTCACATTGTATTTTTATTAGACAGCACTCTACTAAAATGCTTCTCGCTAAAGGAACACAACTGCTGAAAGCTGGTTGCTAGGGTTGGAGAAAAGGTTCTGATAGCCCTGATTATGAATTCCCTTACTACAGGCCCTCCCTATCTGGTGCTGGCTCTGCTCTTAACTAGGTGAGTGACCTGGAACTGTTGTTTAACCTCTCGGCCTTAATTCCTCATCTGTTAACTAGGACAACATCTAATACCAAGGCACCAGCTTAAACAATGAAGACACTGAGACTATACTCCCTGACTTCTAGTTCATTGCTCTTCTCTCTGCACAGTTGCAGCAAACCCCTTCCTAATTTTATCTGTTCAGTGACCCCACAGTACTAATCCTAGGGACTGTCCTGAAACATGTGTCACTCCTTTTAGGAAAAGGAGCAAGCCTATCCCACAGTGGGTGGAAACACTCTCAACACTCCCAACCCCATCCTGGCTGAAGGTAAGGACTTTCCCACAGTAGGTGGCCCATGGGGTTATCTGCAGTATCAAAGGAAGGCAGACTTCTGGGCATCCCCACTGCTCTAGGCAAGGCTGTGGGACCTAAGGGCAAGTCTGCTGAATCACATTCACTCTCAGTCTCCTTATTTGCAAAAGGCATTAATAATACCTGCCTAACACACATCACAGGCTGGCTTGGAAGATCAAATAAAACATACCTGGAAGCTCTCTTTCAAAGCACACAGCACGGTTACAGTCTCATACCTATCATGAAATGCTAGCCAGCACACAATCACAGCACACTTTGCATGAACTAGGCTCTGCAACACTGAACAATAACGGCACCGTTTGATAAATGCGCTAAATGAATTTATGTTTAGGGGGAAAAAAGAGTAGATGTAGATCTCATATTTTTTTAGGTTAAAAAAAAAAAACCAGGGGGGCGCCTGAGTGGCTCAGTCAGTTAAGCGTCCGACTTCAACTCAGGTCACGATCTTGCGGTCCATGAGTTCGAGCCCCGCGTTGGGCTCTGGGCTGATGGCTCAGAGCCTGGAGCCTGCTTCGGATTCTGTGTCTCCCTCTCTCTCTGCCCCTCCCCCCTTCATGCTCTGTCTCTCTCTGTCTCAAAAATAAATAAACATTAAAAAATTTTTTTAAATAAAAATAAAAATAAAAAAAACAGGAAGATGCAGAGGAACCAACAGCTTACATTCATTCAGTATTTACTCCGTGCCAAGCAGTGTTCTATTTCCTAACATGATCAGATTTGATCGGAACAACCTATGTTACAGATGAGGAAGCTGAGGTACAGAATGGAACTAACCTAATGCTCTAGACATAGTAAAAAAAAGGCCAGATTTGAACCCAGACTGCCTTGCTATGCAGGCCATGTTTGCAACCATGCCATCCTGCCTCTAATATGCACAATAAACTCTCCTGGTACAAATAAAAAAAGCTAATACTTTTGGGTCTGTGAATCAATATATGTAAATATATGTATATTTTATATGGTTTGAAAGAAATTATTAATAGTGATTACTGTTTGAGAGCAATTACTGATGGGGGTGGACAGGGAGACAGGTTCTTCATGTTATAAACTTCTATCCTGGTTCAATTTTCTGACCTTGCACATCTTATGCTAACAGACTATTTCAAGTAAGGGAAATCACCTTTCAACATGTTAAGCAGCTACTTTCTATTCCTGCAAATCCTTAAACCAACATGGTAGGAAAGCCACAGACTCTGTGTCAAGCAAATCCAAGCCCAAATTCCACTTCCCACTACTAAATACTCATATGAATTAAGTAAAGTTCCTTAACCCTCTGTTAACCCAGCATCTTCTTGTAAAAGGAAAACATGCTACCCTCTCACAGGCCTATAGTGAAGATCTATGCACACTAAGAACTTGGTCCCAAACTGGTCTCCTGCTATCACTCAAAAACATTACTTCAGTTCCCTTATTACTCCTCTGATACATCGGTTTTAAACATAAACCACTGGGAAGTGTTGACCTTCTGTACCAAATGGCCCCAAACTGGTGGTTAAGCACTGCTTCCTGGCTTTCTTGTTTATATTGGGCAATGAGAACATGCCTTTGGGGATGCCTGAGCACTGGAGAAGTGGGGGTTTCAGAGGGCTGACTTGTCCTACTAGCGTGTCTCAGCGTCCAGAAGCAAGTGCCCACCAGTCCCCAAACCAATATGGGTGGCGGCGGCAGCAGCTGGAGAGATACTAACTGAACGCTGGCCCCCACGGGGTGCCCACTTCTGATCGCATGTGAAAACCACCTGGGCTGCTTTTTCAAAATACTGATCCCTCAACCCCCACCCTCCACTGCCCCTGGCAGCCAGGCATGAGATTCACAGCAAGTGTTTCTTATTAGGAAATAGGCCTGCTACCAAGCAGTTCCTCCTCAAAACAGGTGGACAGAGAATGGAAACTCAAGATACCTAATGGATCTGGTCTGTGGAACGAGCAAAGAAAGCACAGGACATTTGTACCTCCAACTCTATGTTCATGGAGGCAGCTGCAACATTACAGAACTCCTGCCTCTAAAGTTCAAATTCCAAAACCTTAAGGACAGGGAGAAGAGTAAAATGGTCTTTTTGCTTTTAGTTCTCTAATCCAAACTATCTTGTCAAACTATCTGGTCCTACCCCTTAACCATTCTTGCTTAAACAAAGCCTTAGGTGGGGTTAGTACCACTTGTAATTTGGAGACATTATCTAGCTTGGGGACCACCAGGATCATTTCAGAGTGTGAAAGGTCTGTCCTGAGATAACTGCTTATTGGTTTTTATTTTTAAAGGGCTACACTAAAACTCTGTGCTAAAAGAGATGTAGGGCACAGGTATTCCTGAATGACACCCTGATCGTCTCTGCACTCACTCTTCCACTCTTCAACCATGGCACACTGTTCTATCTCCATCCCTGGCTCTCTGCCATTTCCCTCTCCCTTCGTGCATGGTTTCTTTCCTAAGTCTTATATTTGACTGACACTCCCAAGTTATGCTTTATGCCCCACTGACAGCTCTCAGAATAACCACGGTTACCAACAGTACAGTTAAGATTAGGAATTATGGCTTTTAAGGATTGACCCCATTTTCCAAAAAGCATATTATTATTTCTTGTAGCTTTGCTTATGTACTCTGTGGCTGTTTAGAAACAAAGTCTTTCTTCCTTTACTGTTTTAAAAGCAACACCACATGCCCATCAAGAGATTAGTGTCCAAGGTTTGGAAAAAGGTGCTTCAGAGACTCCAATCACACACAGTATGTGGTGTAGGAGGGCAGGGAGATGGTAGGTATTCATACTTAAGCATAACTCATGGTTTTTCTTAATACTACAGAGTCGCTGATGCCGGTAAATGCTGCAAATACTAAAATCATCAGCAGCCGCTTTGCTGAGAAATAGCTTCCTAATAACTGCAAGACTTTTCTTCTCCATCAGTTTAAAATAGAGGTACCCCCTCAAAGGCTTAAAGCATATCACAGTTTGGGAACGAGCCTCTGGCTAAGGAGCCACATCCCTGAGCAGGTTTAATTTCTCAGGCAAGACTCCTAATTCCTCCTGGTTCTGCTGGGCTTCCTCTCTAGGAAATATACTAGGGAGGGGGAAAGGTGTGGAAAAGGGGGAGGGAAGGGAAGTGGTAGGAATGTGCATGTCAATGCGCTGACCCTACCAGCCAATTAAGGGGATGCACTGCTGGTCTCCAGGGGAAGCTGCAGCCAGCCTCAGATGGAAGGATAATGGCTGTGACACCAAACCCCAGGAGATGGGGTATTGATGAAACACACACACACACACACACACACACACACACACACACACACACAGCAGAGGCAATCCGGGATGCTATGCTTGCAGTCCCTATTCTCACAATGGATGCCTTGGCCATGAAGGGAAATGTGTCTTCCCAAAATTGCCTGACTTCCTCTGGTTCTCTTTTCTTTCCACACACTCCCCTACACTTAGGTGTTCTGTGAGGGTCTCTACCCCTCTCTCCCCCTGTTAAATACTGACAGCAGATCTGATGCCACCCTTTCCAGGACACATGTCACCAGCTCTCCTTCTGCATAAGTGCTTCTCTGGCAACCTGGCTGTCTGCCAGGGCCTCTGATTAGCCAGAAGGGATATCACATTGACTTATTCTATGTTCACACTCAATGTTGTTAGCATCAGTTTCGTCTGTGAATATATACAAACAGCTTGCTCAGCACCCACTTCAGGTCACCTCAAGGACTGCAGTGCATGATTAACAGTGAGATTAAGAAAATGAGAAGTAAAAGATGAGAGGAACAGAAGTTTCACAGACACCCCAGTGGGTAAGAGCCAACCATTCAACTTTGATAGAGAAAAGAACTACAAAAAACATTTGTGACAATTTTAGGAAACAATACTGAACTCTGGCCTAGACTGGGGTAAAGCCTCACCCTAAAAGTTGTTCTTACTTCTATTAAGTTACTTTAGCACAAAAATGAGCACTCTGTCAGAGGAAAGAAGCCAGGAGGCTTTGCACTGATTGGGCAGAAGGAACCATGGACACAGGATGCCTCGCTAGGACCTGGCCAAGGGGAGAGATCTCCATCACCAAAAGGCAAAAAAACAAAGGCACTGCCACCAGAGTCTGAATCCACCCAAGCACTGACCTCATAGAGAGACCATCTGTCTTAACCATCAGAAATCTTTTCAGCCTTCTAAGAGAAAGAATTAATCTGTCTTAACAAGAAAAGGTAAACCTAATACAGATTTATAGGCAGAAAATATCACCATTACCTTTATTTGGTTTTTGAAACCCCCCCTTTTTTTTTTAGCCTCATTACAAAGGAAATGAGAAATATGAGAAAAATCACTTGAATAGGTCTGGGTGCTTCTAGACTTTGAATCCATTAACCCTGGCCCACAAATCGGCATTTTCCAGATGGTTCATTTTACCCCATTATACCAACTAGACATTGAGATGACTGGACAAGATTGGTGGACACAAGTCTGTCCATGGCTAACTCCACCACTTAAACCAAGCCTTCTGAACTACTGCAAGTGGCCTCCCCATAGCAGCCAGAGTATTTGAAGACATAAACCTGACCTTAACACCTTCTTATTTAAAATTCTTCAATGGAGTGCCAACATTATAAGTCACCTTCACCTTGGGGTGCCTGGGTGACTCAGTCAAACATCTGACTTCAGCCCAGGTCATGATCTCATGGTTCGTGGGTTCAAGCCCCACATCAGGCTTTATGCTGACAGGTCAGAGCCTGAAGCCTGCTTCGGATTCTGTGTCTCACTCTCTCTCTGCCCCTCCCCGACTTGTGCTCTGTCTCCTTCTGTCTCTCAAAAATAAATAAATGATTTAAAAAATTAAATTTTATATATATACATGTATATGTATGTGTGTATGTGTGTATATATATATATGTATACACACACACACACACTTTAAAAAAATTAATTAATTCACCCTGGTCACCATAATCTAGTCCTCATCAGTCACAGCTGGTGTTTCTCTTCCTTGCTCTTAAGGTCCAGCCACATTGACTTCTTTCCTTCCATCCTTTGCACCTGCTATTTCCTTTGTCTGGAAAGGATTCTTCCCCAGTCTTTTTTAATCCATCAGGCACCACCCTTAAATGTCCACAAAGTTATGTTTCCTGATTCCCCACACTCAGCAAGGAAAGGCTCCCTGGAGGGAATCTTAATGAATGAGGAGGATTTGGATGAGTGGACAGAAAAAAAGAAAAGGCCTTCTAGGTGAAAGGAAAACATGAATGAAGATACAGTGGAGGATTAGAATATACACAACATTCGTAGTTCAAAGAGCTATGCAAAATCCAGAGACCCACATTTAAGTTAATTTTAACAACAAAAATGAATAGGAGTCAGGTAGTAGAAATCTATGCATAATCCTAATCAAAGTAGAGTTTGGGCTAGAACTTTGTCAACAATAGTAATATACTAAGAAGCTAAGTAACCAAAACACACACTGAAGGGCATAGCTGTCAATTATCTAGGGAACTGAGACTGCACGGACTGTCATTTGGAAACATGCAGGTCAAAAAACTCCAAAGTCGTGTGACTTTCTTTCCACTACACACATTCCTGTGGTAGTCATTACAGCTGCTCACAGAACATGCCCAGTGGTAGGACAGGCACTTGGAGGTTAGGGGGGGACCCTGTGATTAGGGCTTACCACTGTGCTGATTCAAACTTTGAGACCACAGAGCTAGGAGTCATCAGGGAGGCAACAGTACAGAAAGAAGACGACCACAAGGTCCAAACACTAGGTGGTTGTGCCACTGAGGTACCATGAGTGCAACCTCTCATTACTGAAGTCCAGACCGGAAAAGACTTTCAGTTACAGGTATAACAAGTAGGTGGTAGCTTTTAGAGTTGACAAATAACCTAAAGGTACTCTGGGGACAATTACATGCCTTTCAACTTTTTCAAGGCCATGCCTCAAAACTATTTCTGATCTCTCTGGAGCAAACGCATCTTTTCAGTAGAGGCTTCTCTTTCCGAGTCTGCCCACATTCTGGAGTCCTCTCCTTCTGAGCAATGCAAGACACACCACCTGTGTGTAGTTACTGCTTGGGGCCACAGAGAACCCCAACACAGTGTGGAACCACTATGCATTGCTGACATTATTACCCCTCAATAATTTGTCTTTCAAACTTGTCTTGTGCAGATTTTGTAAGATGCAAGAATATTTGATCATTAATACTGATAATGCATTTGTACTAAATGAAATGTTATCAGCTTGTCTTTTGCAATAACATTCTAAGATATCTAGCTGTATTTTAGTTTTTCTGAAATCCCATAATTGGATAGTTACAGAGACCAAACTGTTACAGTCAGCTATGCCAAATTTGAGTTAGTCTGTATCCATCTACTCTAGCTGTACGACATTCCCTCCATCAACCAATGTTTTTTGAACATTTACTATATTCCAGGCATTGTATTAAGCATTACTGTAATGTGACAGTAATGCCACTAACAACTGACAAAATTTATTGGACACATAAAACACGAAGACTGGATTTTAAGTGCATCCATGCAGTATCTCAGCTATCACAAGAGCCTCAAGAGGCTGATAATACTCCTACATCCTTTCACAGATGAGAAAACACAGGCTAAGAAACAAAAGTAACTCACCTAAGGTCACACAGCAAGTGGTGGGACAGCAAAACTCCTGAGTACCTATTTCCCACCACACTATACATTTTGGGATCTTAATCCCAATATCAATAAAGCATTCCTTATCCTCAAGAAGGTTAAAATGCCTAAGTGATAAGAGCATGTAAACAAATAGCCCTTTCTGACCCACATTGTAAGAGAAGTTCCAGGAAGAAGGTGCTATGAGAATAAGGAAGAGGAGGTGGACCCTCAAGTGGGAGTGATCAGGGTGGGGAAGCCTTTGGGCCCTTCATTCCAAATGAAGGAGCAGACATTCCTGGAGGAATGGCTGGAACAAAGGCACCACTGCAGGAAGGCCCGGGCTGGTGAACAGACACAAGAGGACTCCACAGACCGAGTGTAAAGTCTCCTCTCAAGCCATCTCCTCTGCCACATCCCTGTCTCTCACTCCCACACGGCCACCTCTCACCTTTTCTGAAACAAGCTGTCAGTGTTCCTCTAAAATCTCCCACGAATAAAGCCAAATGCCTTGGCATGACGTTCAAAGCCTACTTTACCAACTTCAGGTCCTTTCACTGCCACGTACCCCATCTAACCTGTTCTCCAGCCAGACCAAACCTCTTACTTTCCACAAGCACATTGTCCTCTCTCACACCTCCACACCCTTGCACAGGCTACATCCTTTCCTCTGCTGGTGAACTCCTACCAACCTGTCCCTTGGCAGCTGCCTCAGAGTCCCTGCCCACTCTCACCCTGGCACCCCCCCAGCCAGTCTGGCTTCCCTACGGCTCCCTGACTCCAGGAAGCCTCTTCTACTGCATGTCCCATGTTGGGTCCCCAATTTCTTCAGAAGAGGGGGTTTCCTCTTCCAACCAATTTAAAAAAGAACACCCCCTTATACAAACACTCCCCAGCTTCCTCATTTCCTTCATACTGCTTTATTTTCTTCATGGCACTCATCACACACGTTGATACACACACACACACACACACACACACACACACACACACACTTTTCATTGTGTATTTGCTAATGGCCTGCCTCACTCTTTATCAGGGTCGGCAGACTATGGTGCATAGCCAAATCTGGCCTGCTGCCTAAGCTCTGACTGGAACAAAAGCACACCATTGTCTCACATACTGTCTACAGCACAGTCGAATAGTTGCCACAGAGACCTCATGACCCACAAAGCCTAAAACATGCCTTACCTGATCCTTTCCAGAAAAGCTCAGCCAATCCAATTCTGGAATGTGCAGCAAACTCCCCATCCCTGTTGCCTCTGTTGCTGTGCTCACAGTTTACCTCTAGCCCTTTTAGTACATTATCTAGCATGAAGCAGGCAGTGAGAAACCATGAGTTAAACAAAGTAAGAGGTAGCAGGAAAAGTGTGAAAGGAAAGGAGAAAATGGATGCAAGAGATGCTGGTGATTGGGTCTGGGTGCCAGAGAAAAGAGGAGGAATCACACGGCAGAAGCATTTTACATGTGGCTGTGTACCTTGGTCAAAGGAGGAGATTCTAACCATCAAACCACAAATACAAGTTTCGCATCAGGGCTGGCTATCTTCCCACTGATGGGTGTAAGATGAAGAGGTCGGGCTTCTCAGCGAGCTGAGTCACTGTCTCTGACAGCACAGCCCCCGTGAATGAATTGGCTTTATTACTAGGCGACTGAAATATATGTTGGAGGATTCAAAGTTTTGGTACCTACAGATAACATGCTTAAGTCTGAGTGGCTAACAACATAGTAACAAATAAATACATTCAAACAAACATATTAACTTAAAAATTTCTTTTTTTTTTTAACGTTTATTTATTTTTGAGACAGAGAGAGACAGAGCATGAACGGGGGAGGGGCAGAGAGAGAGGGAGACACAGAATCGGAAGCAGGCTCCAGGCTCTGAGCCATCAGCCCAGAGCCCGACGCGGGGCTCGAACTCACGGACCACGAGATCGTGACCCGAGCTGAAGTCGGACGCTCAACCGACTGAGCCACCCAGGCGCCCCTTAACTTAAAAATTTCAAATGCTAAACTATTCATAAGATACAGAAAACCTTAGATCTGATGGAGGAGATCCTTCAATAATTAGCAAATCTCACTTTGGGTTAACAAATAAGAAACTGGGGCCCAGATTGGTCAGCTACTCACACCAAGCCACCCAGCTGGTTGACCGGAGGAGGCTGGAACAGAACCCACAGCTCCTGACTAGGCGCCCAGGGCTCCTCCCAAGTATCAACGCTCATAGCAGCACAGAGGTCAGGGCCCTGCCAACCTAGAGCACTCTCGTGAAGTGCTGTGGACAGAGCAAGACTTCCCAGGACTGAGGGAGCCAGGGAGGGATACAAAGAACTGCCCAGTTAGGAACTCCAATGGGGATTTCCAGCCCTTATTTAACTTGACCCTTCTGTGGCACAGTGGTCCTCAAAATTTAGGGAGCAATCACAGTCAGCTGGTAACGTTCCTTAAACAGATAGAGTTTCTAATTTCTGGGGCCCTACCCATAGAGCTTCTAATCTGTTTGGTCTAGGATGGGCCCAGGGGACACTGATGCTATGGATCTAGAGATCACGTTTTGGGAACCACTGCTGTAGCAAGTGACCATCACTATGACCTGTGCTGTGGCTTTCTGGATACTCTCTCACCTGGCTCTTCACCTCCCTCTCTGGCTTCTAGTTTTCTTCGACGAAGAGGAGATGGGAAATAGAGTGGTGGCTGGTGCAAGTTCAAGGAAGTTACAAAAAAAAAAAAAAAAAAAAAAAAAAAAAGTGGACCTGAGATCTTCCACACAGGAGGAAGAGCCACTCTTGGTGAGGGCATGGTAAAATGTGGGGACGGAAAGGATGGCAGGCGTCACAACAGACAGGAGGGGACAGAATCTATCCAGACAGTAGTGACGAGCTCAGTGCTCTGGAGGTCAAGGAATGAATAACTTTACAAGTGTGCCGGGATGAATATCTCAAGATGAATGCTACCCAGCTCAAACTCCTGTGATTATTATGCTGTTCTGCCAACAGGGCTGACATGTGTCAAAATAGTTTAGTGCGTCTAGAATTGCCTTCTGAGAATGCAGCACATTCTTTATATATCCTCAACATTTACAAATTGCCATTTGAGGGCAGCTGTAAGTTGGGAAAAATCCAAAAATTATCTGAAGACCAGTTTAATAAAGGTGTTGAGCACACTGAATAACACGGTATTTTCTAGTTAAAAAAATAACATATAAGTTTAAAGTAATTGATTTTTAAAAGGCGTACTATATATATGACTCAGAGTGGTTCGTAAGACAAATCTAGAAGTCCCCAAAGTTCTGTAAGCAACAGTGGAGTACCATTATGCTATACACAAATTCTGCTGAAAAATACACATAGATACACAGTTCTGATATGTTTTCTTAAAATTGGCCCCACAATTTCCTAACTGTAAGATTGATGTTTAAGTCACCAAACAAAAGATACATAGTAAAGAACAGATGACAGAGACTGACCTGCCAGCACCTTCCTCTTTATGCTCCTCCCATAAAACCAACAGTATTGGGTCTCTAAATTCAGGTCATCACCTCCCTGTCCCTGGAAGAGGGTTCCTCGATGATAAAACAGGTGCTGGCAAGGAGACAAATTAGCATGATTCCCCCAAAGCTGAAAGCCCTGGCTCTGTCGCCAGATCCCATTCCAATCCCAGCTGTACTACTTCCTGAATGTGTAGCTTCAGACAAGCAACCTTCCAAAGCTCAAAATTTCCCACTTTAAAAACACAACTGGTAATAAAAACTGCCTCACAGGACTGCTTTAAGAATTAAGTGACAAGATTCTGTGCTTGGCTGGCACATGCTAATTCACGGTAAGGGTGCCCTCCATGCAAGCTGACATTGTTATCACACTAATGTATCACCCAAGGTCAGGATGTCCCACTGGAGCCTGAGTGTACCCCATACTCCATCATCCCCCTCCTCTCTGACCATGAAGGCTAAAGCCAGCTCCAGAAACCCAGAAGAGTCAATGGGTACTTTCACAAATCCTACTTCTTCCAAACAGGATTTAGGACCAAGTAAAGCCTCTGTTCTTCAGCACTGGACACAAGCGTCTTCTTCCTAAAGCCCCTTCTGGCCAGTGTACTTGAGCCACTGCCTCTCCCCACAGATAGAAGGACAAGGCCGATGAAGCCTATTTTATGCTTTGTCTTCTAAGTTGATTTTCTATTACTCCTACCACTAATAATTGCCATAAATTACTGAGCACTTGGGGCGCCTGGGTGGCGCAGTCGGTTAAGCGTCCGACTTCAGCCAGGTCACGATCTCGCGGTCCGTGAGTTCCAGCCCCGCATCAGGCTCTGGGCTGATGGCTCGGAGCCTGGAGCCTGTTTCTGATTCTGTGTCTCCCTCTCTCTCTGCCCCTCCCCCGTTCATGCTCTGTCTCTCTCTGTCCCAAAAATAAATAAAAAACGTTGAAAAAAAAATTAAAAAAAAAAAAATTACTGAGCACTTAATGTGACCAGACACTATCCTAAAGCAGTTTACAAGGATCATCTCATTACCACAGAAACTCTTTGAGGCTGGAAATACTTTTATACCAGTTATCAGAGGAGGAAAAATTGAGACACAGAAGTAACTTGCTCAAGGTCAAATAGACAACAAGCCATGAAGCCAGGATTAAAACACAAGCCATGTCACTCAGAGACCATTCTCCTAACCACACACATCCTCAAACACACAGCCAGATTTCAAGGATCCAAATCACAGGCACTCTAAAACTGCCTGACAGCACTCCAGGCAAATGCTTCCTTGGCAATGACCCTAAACCTCCACCATCAGGCCTTTATTTCCTAGTATGAAAACGTAACAGTGCATCTCTGAGTTTTGTTTTTAAGAAGATTTCCTCAACTTACTCCTTTCCCCTCCCTCTGAAAGGCCCAAGTCAACTGTCCTCTTCAGAAGACGTGATCATGTGCTTTAGTTCCTCAGGGAGAAGGAAGCTTATTCAGTTCATTCTTCTCATGTGTTACTATCACAGAGCAGCCTTATAAAGTATTAAAGGCAAAAAACAGGGAAAAAATGTAATACAGAGACAGTATTCCTGGAAATGCATTACACTTCCATTGGAGAATCTTTCAACCATTGCACATTTTATGTGACTGCCATATTGCCAAAAATCACAGTACCCATTTTAGATAAAGAAATCAACATCCAAATATGAAGTATTCACCGGATAGAAGGAGACCCTGAGGGTGCAAAGGTTATGATCCCAAGGTTATGTGGGCATCTATATTTGCCCTATTCTATGCCTAACTGTCAAGTTGCCAAGACACAAAGTATTTTAAGATTTATCTTCTCATTTCAGTTTTGACAGCTTTAGAAGAAAACAAAATATTCCTTAATGCCCATATTAGGTTCCTAACGCTGCTGTAAGAAAGTACCACACACTGGGTGGCCTACACAACAGAAGCTTATGGTCTCGCGGTTCTGGAGACTCAAAGTCCCAGGTCGATGTGTTGGCAGGTTGGTTCCCTCTGAGGGCCATGAAGGAGAATCTGTTCCATGCCTCTCTCCTAGCTTCCAGTAGCCTCAGGCTTTTCTTGGCTTGTAGATGGCATTTTCCCCATGTCTTCACATTGTCTTCCTCTGTTCGCGTCTCCCTCTGTACAAATTTCCCTCTTTTATAAGGACCCAGTCATACTGAACTAGGACCCACTCTAATGACCTCATCTTAACTTGGTCATATGCAAAGACCCTGTTCTCAATTAAGGTCACATTCACAGGTACTGGGGTTAGGACATCAGTATCTTTTGTAGGGACACAATTCAACCCATTACAATGCGTAATAGGGAGTCTTCGAGCACCTCTTTTTTTAATAATATTTTTTAAGTTTATTTATTTTTGAGAGAGACACAGAGAGAGAGAGAGAGAGAGTGGGGGAGGGGCAGAGAGAGAGGGAGAGAGAGAATGTCAAGCAGGCTCTGCGCTGTCAGCACAGAGCCTGATGTGGGGCTCGAACTCACAAACCATGAGATCATGACCTGAGCCAAAACCAAGAGTCAGATGCCCATTAGACTGAGCCATCCAGGTGCCCCTATATCACCTCTTTTAATAAGAAAAGATTTTCTAGTTCTCATGTAAATATTAAATAGTAATACCAGATCCCTGATCTGAATATAACAATTTTTAAATGCTATATAATAACATGTTAAGGTTTTATTTTTACCTTTCACCTTTGCTAGTTCTTTTTTTAAAAAGATTTTTTATTTATTTTTGAGAGAAAGATAGCATGCATGTGGGGGGACAGAGAGGATGGGGGGAGAATCCCAAGCAGGCTCCACGCTGTCAGCTCAGAGCCAACGTGGGGCTCGATCTCACAAACCGTGAGATCATGAGTTGAGCTGAAATCAAGAGTCACACACTTAACCCACTAAGATACCCAGGCGCCCCTACCTTTACTAGTTCTAATACAACTACATATACCTTTCTGCCAATTTCATTTTGTGATGTGAATTTTGTTTGCAAAAGATCCACTTAAAACAATGTATATCTTAGTACTTTACACCTTGGATAAAGATCCCGTTTAGACGCAAGCCCCAAACACTCAGCCCTAAAATAATCCTCTATATTGTTCATAAACAGGTATTCACACACACACACACCTGAGGGTCTCCACACATGCTGTTCACTCTGCAAGCATACTTCCTTCTCTCCATCAGTCAGGTGGTTTGCCACCTTTCTTCATTCAGGTTTCTGTTCCAAGGTGTCCTCATCTGAAAGGCTGTCCCCAAACACTGCTCCATCCTCCCCACTCCCAACACTCCTGTCCCCTTCATCCAACTTTTTCTTCTTAACATCTACTGTATATTTTTTCTTTGTGTAATGGTCTCCTCCCACCAGAATGTAAGTTTCACTGGAACAGGGACAGCCTGACACAAGGGCACTCAATAACTTTTAGTCCAATTTATTCAATGAATCCTTATCAAGTTCCAAAAATCCCACATGCAATTCATTGTGTTTGATTATAATCTTCCTACTTGAAACTGATACAAATGTTGCTTACTTCCCTCACAACCAATTCTTCAAGGAATGTGTCTACAAAAATATACTGTGTGTGCATGCACATATAAAATTATTTTAATAGAAGTCAAATGTAGCTTTAAAGTATAGGATGCTTCAGCTGCCAACTAAATATCACAGTAATAGGATTCCCTAATACCTATTTCATGATCTCACAAATTAACAAGGCATGTAAACCATTATAAACATTTCTGTTGAGGGTTCACATCCAACAATCCAAAAGGAAGTAATTTTAAATGTTAAAAGCTATATTGCTCATCCTTAACTACATGTTTTAAAAATAGGATAGATCCCTGTATCTAAAAAAATAAAAATTAAAAAAATACTGAAAATATTTTTGCGCAGTAACCCAAAATTCTGTATATCATCTTAGCTTAGGTGAAGACATTGTAACAGTATTATGTATGCAAATTAAAAACAGCAAAATTCTTTCAAATAGGTTTATTTAAAGCCATGTACCAACTTCATTCCTCTAGAATGGAACAAAATAACTCATAAAACACTATGAAAAATTATCTGCACTAGAAACTGTGAAATTGTCAGAGAAATATTTTTGGAAGACATCTACTTAAAAGCTGCTAAAAACTTCACTTTCTAAAAAGAAAAGTTAGGGGTACCTGGGTGGCTTAGTTGGTTAAGAGTGTGTGCTCATTCTCTCTCTCTCTCAAAATAAATAAACATTAAAATAAAATAAAAAGAGAAGTTGGGGTGCCTGGTTAAGCATCCAACTTTGGCTCAAGTCACCATCTCGTGGTTTGTGAGTTCACCCCCCACAATGGGCTTTGTGCTGACAGCTCAGAGCCTGGAGCCTGCTTCGGATTCTGTGTGTCTCCCTCTCTCTCTGCTCCTCCCCCACTCATGCTCTATCTCTATCTCTCTGTCAAAAATAAACATTTAAAATTCTTTTTTTAAAAAAAGAGAAGTTAATAAGTAACACTTTTTCATTAAAGACCATTTCGCTAGATATACAGGCAACAAAGAGAAACACACACAGTGTGCAATAAGCAATCGTGCTTATTGGACATAAGAAATGCTATCCCAGCTGGCTCGCCTATTTCTTTTCCTTCCCTCTCTTTGTCTCTTTTCCCTATTCTTTCTCCTATCTCTCTTTCCACTGAATTGTAGACCCATGAAATATACCTTATCTTATCACTGGTCTTTCCTGATGACTTTTCTAAAGCATTTACTGCCATGGATTTATAGGAGCTGTGCTCAGCCCAATCCAGTCGGGTGGGTTTGAGAAGCCTGGCAGTCCCAAGTGGGTGGGCTGGCAGTGGATTTTATGGAGTTGTAAGAGGAACATATTCTAGGCTCCATTTCATCAGCCAGGCCAATTTCCCCGTTGCTGACTTAGGTACCAGTTTAACCCAATCTTTGTGAAAGGAATGAAAACTGGAAGGGTCTACTTTTAGCATTCTGGGCTGCAGCGGGAGCAGCCAGCTCCATGGCCACCTAGGTTGAAGAAGTAAGGAGGTCACATCTGAAGAGGTGGTCTTGAGGAAAGAGCAACCACCCAGACTCACAGCAATTAGCTTGTATGCTTCCCGTTAGTGGATCAGCATACAAAGTAGGAAAATTCCAGCTACACAGATACTCAGGTTTTGCAGTAAGCTGCTAGACTTCAGAGGCATTCACTTCCGAGAGTGCATTTTGGCAGTCCACCTCATGAGCACAAACAAACCTCTCCTAACCCAGAAAAGAAGACTCATCTAGGAACTGCACGAGGCACTTTTGGCGGGGATTGTTTCTAAACAGGTTTCTGAGAGGTTTTCCGTAATGTTGAAGTAATTTTAAACAAAAATGTCACATTTAGAATGTGGCCTGTAGGACAAGATTCCATTTTAAAGCAAGTGACATACAGAGCACAAATAAGAATCTGGGAATAGCAGGCAGTTGACTTTACAGACATACACTTTCCATAAGAGCCTTTTACATTAAAGGTTCTCAAGTGCTTTCAACCATTTGTTGATTCCATTCTCCCAACAGCCCTGGAAAATCATTTGGTAAAATTTGCTTCATAATTTCAAACATTCTCAGGTTGAAGGAGGCAGCCAAAATGAATTTCTTATCCCCTGTGCTTACGAAAAAATACAGCATGGAGACAATGTAGCACAGTGATGAAGAATTCAAATTTGGGTGCAGACTACTTGAATTCTAATTCTGACACTTAACTAGCTGTCTGATGTTGGGGAAGTCAACTGACCTGCCTGGAAGATGGGAACATCTATACTGTGAAGATGAAATGAGCGGACACATGGGAAGGACTTCCCCTGCCTGGCACATAGCGAGCACTCCCAGTTAGCTATGCTGTTGTTGCCATCGTCAGCACCAGCATCCCCAACATCATTTCAGGAAAGGTTAAGAGCTCAGGTTCTGAGTCAGATTTGGCTTGGAGCTCAGCATACACAACTGAACCCTCACCAAACCATCTATTATAAAATGAGTAGGACACACTATCTAGGAAGAACAAATAACCCAGTATTTTCAACAAACAGCAAATCAGAGAAAGCAAAGCTACAGTTTCATAGCTACCAACTGCAGTGTATAGCTCTTGTTTGTATTCTGATCCAAGCTATTAAAAAATATAAAACAATTGATCATTTTCACTTATGAAACAGCCAGCAATGCTAATATTGACTATTTTATATTAAGTACTACTAAATAGGATTTTGGTTATGTTATATAAAAACCTCTTATCTTTTTTTCCTTAATGTTTATTTTTGAGAGAGAGCATGAGCAGAGGAGGGGCAGAGAGAGACAGAGACAAGAGCTGAAGCTAAGAGCACAGAACCCAATGAAGGGACTGAAATCACAAACTGTGAGATGACCTGAAGGCAGATGCTTAACTGACTGAGCCACCAGGGTGCCCCGTAAAAGCCTCATATATTCTTAAGCGATGCTCTCCAGTACCATAGTCACTACCCACATGTGGCTATTTAACTTTATGTTAATTAAAAGTGAAATTTTAGTTCCTCAGTCTACTATGCAGAAGCCAAGCGCTCAGTAGCTTCATGTGGTCAGTGACTACAGATAAAGATATTTCTGTCATCACAGAAAATTCTGTTGGACAGCACTGGGCTAGAGATACATATCTACTGAAATATTTGTGGATAAAATGATATGATGACTAAGACTGGTTTCAAAATAAAACAGGAAGGAGAGACATGAGTGAAGGTGTGAATGAAGTAAAACTGGTTTACGGTTGTTGCAGGGGAGATACATGGTGGGGGGTTCATTAAAGTGTCCCGAGTCAATATGGCTAGGCTATAGTCCTCAGTTACTCAAATACTAATCTAGGTGTTACTGTGAAGGTATTGTGCAGACATGATTAAAGTCTATCATCAGTGTAAGAGATTATCCTAGATAAACTACATGGATCTGAATCAATCAGTTATAAGGCCTTGAGTAGAACTGAGGATTCCTGCAAGAATAAGTTCGACCTGTGGCCAGCAGCTCCGCTCATGTCCAAGAGATCCAGTCTGCCCTTCTTGGCCATCTGCTCTGCAGATCTCAGACTTGCCTATCTAGCCCCCATGATGGCCTAAGTTATCCTTCAAACAAATCTCTTCATATACATATCCTACTGATTGTTTCTCTAGGGAACCCTAACTGATACAGTGTACTTCTGTAGCATTTGATTCTTTCACACTACCTCACACAGACACTGTGAAATAACAACTCTAAATATCTTAACACAGTACCTACCACGTAAGTCTCAATAAATGCTAACTATTATAGTATTATTTCTTCATTTATGTCAACATAATCTTTTTTTTTTTAAGTAGGCTCCATGCCCAACCCCAGAGCTCAATGCGGCACTTAAACTCACGACCCTGACATCAAGACCTGAGCTGAGAACAAGAGTAGGATGCTTAACCGACTAAGCCACCCAGGTGCCCCCCAACATAATCTTATTTTGCCAAAATTTGTAGTTCCTGAGACACAGAATACTCACACGCTATAACAACCTGCATTAGTATTTTCATTTCCATCTCACTTTATCTGGCTGATGTGACAATAGGCTCCCTTACAGGCATGGATGGAACAGTTCACAGCTCTGCACAGGCTCTTGAATTAAATGGAATCAGCCCTAATTAGAATACACTGACACATACACAAATATCAGAGCTGAGGAAAAAGTTTTATGCAATTAAGTTTATAAGTCTTATATACAAAAGTGAAGGATTTTAACCTCAATATCCAACAATAGGGAACTGATTATATAAAACTGGATACAGTGGGCTAACAGATAGAATGGGCTGTTATACTTAAAGCATATTTAATGACATTTGGAAATGCTAAAAACACAGTGTTAATTTTTTATAAAAGTAGGCAATATACACAATAAGATCTCAACTTTTAAAAAAAAACATACTATACTACAGAGAAATATACAGAATGTTAACCATGGTTATCCCTGGGTACTGAGATAATTTTTTTCTGTACTACAGTATAATTTATATACATATCTAAAGAATACAGTTTGATGAGTTTGACAAATATACCCATGTAACCCAAAGCCCAATAAAAAAGAGAACAGCTCCATCATTCCAAAAAGTTCCCTAGAGCCCCTTTAGAGTCAATATGTTCACACACATCTCAGGCAACCTAGGATGATTTTTATTTTCTTTTTATATCTTTCTGCTTTCCAAATTTCCAGTATAAACATGTATGTATAAGACGTTTTGATGTTTTGTTCTTTTATTTTAAAGAGTTAGGATGGTATACAGTTCTTTGATTTGATTGATAAGGACAAGGGAGATTAATTCATTTGCCCAGAAATCTTAGTTTACTAGAAATACTAGGAGCAAGACTGTTAATTCATAGCACTCCACAATTATTTGTGCTTTCTCTTTTCAAGCTTCTCAGTGTTTTTGTATGTCACATCATTTACCCACACAGATATGGGGTGTTGTATTTTCAAACATCTGATAGAAAAGATCCTTTAAAGTTAACAAAAGAAACCAAACAAGAAAGAACTTATAAGATGCCTATAGGTTAACAAACAGAAATTGAAAGAAGTCAAACTGAGAAAAGGTACTTCCTTCTGGTTCTCATAAAAAATGTTAGTCCCAGAGGTTCATAAACAGAAACATCGCAGCCATATACACCATACTGTAGAAATGTTACTGTCAATGCTTTCTAATGTTACCATGTTATTTCACAGTAATAACTGAAGATAAACAAAAATAAATTTTGGTGAAACAAATTTGCAAATCATCATCTCCCTGTTCTATCAACCAATACAAGTTTTAGTCACTGAAATCCTGAGACTTCTAAGGCTACAACTTCGAAAGGAAGGCTACATCTATATGAATTCTTAAAACCCCAGTACTCTTTACAGCCTTCTAAACATCAAGGTGGAGATCTGAGGGTGGGCACCCAATATTTGGCATTTTGACAGTTATAGTCCAAATAGCCAGCTACATGTCTGATCCTAACCCCTAACCCCAAATCCAAGTTGGACACAAAACCAGTAAACCAACTGTGTCCTAAGCCACAACATGGATCGAAACACTAAGATCTACACATAATTCTGAAGAAACACTAAGTGAATAGCAAAGCAACTAAAATCTACAAATATTTACTATCATCTAGACATCAAACTGGGCTGGAATAACCAAAGGATCATTAGATACACACCACACACACACACACACACACACACACACACACACAAGCATTGCATTTTCAAAGTGTGATCCATTAAGGGGTTCAGGAGGTCAAAACTGTGTTTGTATTAATTATAAGGTGTTACTTGCCTGCTTCACTGTGTTGACATCTGCACTGATGAAGGAAATACAATGATTAGGAAAAGGGTGAGGAACATGCAGAAGGAATCAACTGAATTTTTAAAAACTGAGGAACACTCTGGCAATTCTTCAGGCAATGTGAATAATTTTTATCTGCTTATTAAAATGTGGAATTTAGGTAAGTACTAACATTTTGATTAGAGATTTTTCCCTCCCTCACCAATTCTTTCTCCTACAGCCATGACCTTCTAGCATCTTGGACCTTACACGGGTTCACCTAAGAACACGTGGTTGCTGTGTTCACATCAAATATGCATTTGGACCTTCAGGTGGCCTTTAATTATTCATTTTTAAGTAGCTGTTCTTCTTCCCTTTTGCTACCTAAGCTTTGGATCTCCATTCAGAACATAATTGATACCTGTGGAATAGAGTAAGCAACAGAAAGACTAAAGTAGCTGCAACTTAGAGAAAAGTCTGAGTGCAAGAAGCTGAGCAGCCACAATCTTAGTCACAAATCAGAGTGGAGCACAGCCAAGGGCAGCTTCCACCTCCCGGCCCCCAGCACTCGGCAGAAGTCCAGGATCACGACCACCCTAGGCTAGTTAGCCACCCAGCCATAGGTGCCCTGCTTCAATCCCTTCAAACCCAACTTAACTCTTACTGCCAGATGCAGCTTCCCAGTGCCTGATCATCACACCTGTCCTCTGACAAAAACCCTGAAGAGCGCCCAGCACTTATCACATCTGCACTATGTAGGCTGGCATTTGAAGTTCTCCAATTTGTGGCTCAACTTACCCTCCCACGTTTGTCTCCCCATATGCCCTTATTTTCAATAAACTGCAATATTTGATATTAGCCAACACATGCCACTTTTCACCACCTTTACTCACATCCCTCCCTCCATGTGAACTGCCATCCTCACTCTAGTCTCTGCCTATTGAAAGGCTTGCCCAGCCTTCAAGGTCTTCCTCAAGTCACCTCCTTCATGAAACCTTCCAAGCAACATCCCGCCTCTGTCCATTATCACATTGTGCCTATATTATAATCATCGCCTTACTGTCACCTCAAAAGCCATGGCTTTCATGCTTTATTTCTCTTTCAATGTCTAATAACAGACAGTCCTCTCAAATTGCTTTAAAAATAATTTTCAGATATCAAAAATAACGTGTCCAGATCCTACTTTATGGGAAGCCATTTTTTTTAGAAAATATGATTTAAAAACACAGTAGATCTGAATGTTTCTTGGCTACGGACAAAACCTAAAACATCTGGGAAGTCCCATGAGTTACCCCGCAGGGCAAGTTGGAGGCCAGCTAGAGGAGGCAGGTGTGTGTGTGTGGAGGTGGGGGGCTGGGTTCCAGGCAGATCTGCACAGTGAGACAGTCTGTAATTGATAGGACACTGACATTGACAAAGCATTCAGGAGTGGAGGCAGAAAACCTACCTTAACAGTGGGCTCCCAAACATATATGAGGGATTGCATCTGTCCACTCAGAACCACACATGTACAAGTCAAAAATGTGTTTCAAGGTATCCCCAGACAAACTATTTATCCCTTATACATAACTGGGGAGCGTCACCTCATTCAAAATGTTCCTAAACACAATATTCATACCACACACCAGGCCTAATGCTGAGGATTTTTAAATGAAGGTGTGACTAAGACAGGGTCCAAATCCACATAAATAACTCAGTTGGGTGTAATGAGGGCTGTGGGGAGACAGAAAGAGCATGCAGAAGATTCTGGGAAGTAACTGGAGAGCCAGGAGGAGAACAGGCTCGTGTCACGAATCCCAACAGAGAAGGAAGTTTCAGTGAAGCAGCAGTGGCACAGCTTCAAATGACACTGCAGAGAACCAGTCTGGCATCTGGAGGCCCCTCATCATATGGAGGAAACAGGTTCGGGAGACTGGCAGGTATGGAGGCCAAACTGAAGGGAGCTGAAGTTTGCCAAAACAGGAAAAGAAGGGGATAAGGACACCATTTTATAGGGATCCACAGTGAAGAAAACACTGAGCGTTTCTGGGTTTTTGGTTTTTTGTTGTTTTGTCTTGTTTTTCACGTCAGACGGGTAATGTGCTGATGTTGTAACAAGGTTTAAGAGTGGCACATGTCACACAACAGCGTGAACACCCAATCATCACACTTAAGAATTACAAAAGGATCGGGTTTCTGGGTTTTTTTAAGGATGGAAGAGACCTGACAAAGCCCTGGTATAGGAAGATGGGGCTTGCATAACCAACTAGGGAGAAGAGCCTTAGAAGGAGCAGGCCCCTTCTCTGAGATGAAGGAGAAAAGAAGCATGGGTGCAGCGGGGTGTGAAGACAGAGAGGAGGGAAGCACAGGGAGTTTCTGCAGACTGCCTTCAGGCTCTCCTGAGTGAACAGCGGTCCTGTGCTCAGGCCTGCAGGATGGGAAGCCCAGGGTGGAGAGGAGGAAGGTCTGCAACAGCCACTGTGGGGAAAAAGGGAGAGCTATAGAAGACTCAAAGGACTGCCACGCAGAGACGAGTTCCCAAATGAGATTGGAAAACTGTGCTGCCATCTGTTAGAAGACAAGCTTTTTTGTAGCAACACTGGGGCAGGGATAGCAGAAAATGTATACAGATCCAGCATTAGAGCTGGCCAATCTGGGTATGGCAGGAAAAGAGAAAATGGAAGCCACAGCAGGAAATATGTCCAGGACAGGACTGACCAGGGGATCCAAAATTCAACAGAAAAAGAAAGAAAGCCTAGAAGAAGTTGACAAGGGGAAAATGTGTAAGCAGGCTGACATATAAAAATCAACTGGAGAGAGGACAGGAGGCTCCAATCAAAGAGGGAGTTATGAGTTTAAGATTTTGCAAAGTAGACAAGTTTCAGGTGATGACAAGGTCTAGGGTTTAGCCTCATCTGTGGGCTGCTATAAAGAATAGCGGTCAGGGTCATGAGGTCAAGGCAGCAGCATGAGGGATGGGAGATAGCATGGTATAGAGCAGTGCTCCCTAACACAACTTCTGTAGTGATAGAAATATTCTGTCTATGGGGTCCCACAGCAGTCACCAGCCACATGTGGCGATGGACCACTTAAAATGTCCCAAGTATGACTGATGAAGTGAGTTTTTATTTACTTAGTGTTCATTTAAACTTAAATAAGCACATGACTAGAAGCTGCCATACTACATAAAGAAATGTAGAACAATGGTTTTCAACTTTGTTCAACAGAATTACCTGGAGAGACTTAAAACATACAGCTTCCTGGGTCCCACTCCCCAGAGACTGATTTAATTAGTTGGGCATGGTCCTAGGCATCAGTATATTTTAAATATCTTTTTCTAATTTAGTTTTGTTTTTGAGAGAGAAAGCATACACATGAGCAGGGGAGAGGGGCAGAGGGAGGAAGAGAGAGACAGAGAGAGAAATCTTAATCAGGCTCCATGCTCAGCACAAAGCCCAATATGGGGCTTGATCCGACACCCCTGGGATTATGAGCTGAGCCAAAAATCAAGAGTCAGATGCTCAACTGACTGAGCCACCCAGGCACCCCAGCGTCAGTATATTTTAAACTTGACCAGGTTCAGTCAAGTTTGAGAACTACTGGTAGAGGGGTTAAGAACACAGATTCTAGAGCCAGATGACATGAGTTCAAAACCAAATCTGCTGATTTTGACTTCTGTGACTCTGAGCAAGTAACTTCATCTGTAAAATGGGGATAATGACCTATCTACCTCATAGGGCTAGTCTGAAGATTACATGACATACATAAAAGTGGTTGATAATAGTGCCTGGCACATCTTAGTTCCTTAAATGTTAGTCATTATTATTCCAAACGGATGTTGGAGGCTGACAGCTCAAGGAGAAAACAGTGGATGGGAGTCGCCAAAGGCCTAAATCTATGTTGAGGAGGTACCTGGAAGTCAGGAAATGACAGGGTAGAGGGTAAGAAGAAAGTAAGAGAGAACAATAAATAAAGGGAAGAGAAACAACCTGGAAGAGGCAGTAATAAATAAGGCAAGAAAATGCAGACCCTACTCTGTGGCAAAGTGGGAAACTACACACGAGGAGAAAGAACATGGGAACCCATGTATCAGGAGAAGACCAAATTTTAGTTAGGGAAGAACATGGAAAAAATGTTTAGTTCAATTTGACATAATCCTACCTCCTCACCCAAAATGTTAACATAAGTTAATTATCAGTCAAGTAATGATTTTCATATTTTCCCCCCTGCCATACAGTTCACCATTTATGAAAACATCCAGGAAGGACTTCCGATGGTGAAAATACCATTTTCTAATTGGGACTCCACAGGAAGAGCCACCTCTGCACAACTTAAGAGTAAATACTTTATGATTCATACTTGATCCAGTTCAAACCCGGCTTCATCAGGGTTCACATCTTTGCAAACCATATGCCCAGACTCTATGTGCAAACCTGTTTTATTTGTCCTTTTAACTAAGTCTTTTTAAGTCTTAGGGAACACTGGTGCCACTAATAAACACAGTATTATTACCTTCGGGTAAGAAAAATGAGTAATATGTGTGACTAAGGTTAAAAGTATTTTTAAAATTTTAAGAACAGGTGGATGTGGAAGGGAAAAGTAACCACCAGTAAATGTCTTAGGTTGCAATTTTTTTTCTATTTCTCTAGAATTTCACATAATTTAATGAACACAGATTTTTACTCAAATTTCAATGTCACCACCAGATTATTTCTTCAGCTTGCAAATGAAAATTAGTAATAAAGTATTCAGTTATTGGTAACTAGGTAGACAAGTTACTAGAAGCTCAACAGCTATTTCAAAGATAGTTTCTATGCAACTCAAGTGGCTGAAGTTAAGCAATACAGTGCATGTAGATTAAGTGTTTCAAATGGATCCATTATATTTATATTTTTACCAAACAAACAAACAAACAAAAAAATAAGTCTGAAATTTCTTTATGGACTAGTTATTTGCCATGAGAAAGATAAACACCTACAACCTCTTTCCTATAAGCATGTGTCGCACTTCAAAGTGACATTCCACATGGTTTGGGTTTGCTAAGTGGGTTTATATATCAGCACAAGTGCAGTTTCACTGCTGAAACACAATTTCCAATACAATGAAGTTCATTTCTAGTTCCTTATCAGGAGCCAGTTTGAGAGCATTGACAATGTAAAAATAAAAACACTCTTCTGAACCCAATCCTAACACCACTACAAGCTCTGCAGGGACTACCTTTTACAAAACACTACCAGGCATGCAGAATTCCACTCCTTCAGATGCTCCTCCCATAACTGCCCACTAGAGATGCTTGTCTCGGCGCTATATTGAGATCCGGTAGCTGGAAACAAAAGCATAACCAATGCACATTCTATTTGTTTTGATTCCTTCAGCAAGCAATCCTTACTTTTCTTTTAAGTTAGAGCTCCATTAAATCCTAGGGACCTAAATACCACCATCAGCCAGTCTAAGTCAAGTTTATTGTGGTCAGGGGATTGATGATGCTTTGGCCTCTTCCATCTCATGGTGGAACCAATAAATCTGTGGACCCACCCCATGGTTATTTCGCAGTTTCTCAACGCATTACCGGAGTAAACATACGTAACTACTGGGAGAATTCCCACAATGGCTTCCTGACTATGGAAGATGGGCAATTATGGTAAGAATGACCAAGTGAAACATCCTGAACTTCCCTCCTTACCAGCACAGTAAACCAATAGAAATGCCACATCTGTGGGAAAACTATAGACATTAACACTGATGAAGAAGCATAAGGCAAGCTGATACCCTGCAAACCAAACCACCCCCAACAAAGTGGGATATGTGGCACTCCTGGCTGCCCAAGAACAAAGGAAAGGACAGAAAACAAAGGGTTAAACTGATAGAGTCTCCTTCAGTTTACAAATATCTTAGTAATATTACAAGAAAAAGGAGATCTTATCGATAGCTTAATCTCCAGGAACTCCCTACTGTCTTATTGAAAATGCTTTGGTAGAGGGAAAAACAACCTGAGTTTTGTTTTTTTTTACAATAGCTAGGCCTTCAGTAATCTGTGTCTTCTTTAGCATATGGAAATCCCTTTAAGAAACTCCCTCTTGACTTTTATCTCCCCCAACTCCACAGTATATAAGTAGTCACTCTTCACAACCTCAGTGCAGCTCTTGCTGCCCAGGGGTTCCGTCCCCATGCTTTGACAAGATCACCTTTTTGCACCAAAGACATTTTCAAGAATTCTTTCTTAGCCGTCGGCTCCGAACCCCCACCACCACTCCAAAACCCCATCATACCACCACCAAAAGCTTGACATTTTAAGAACAGATAATTCTTATCACATTCCTGTTTAATTCACCTTTTTTTGTCTGGGCAGAAAGCAGGTAGATCTTGGAAAATGGCCAGGGATTATCCTAAATCCATTCAGGCAGTGGCTCCGATGTGGCTGATTTACCAAATTAAGTACTTTTCTGGAGCACATCTAGTGCCTGATACCTGATATGAAGCTACTAATCTGGAAAATGCTTTATCAATATGTAAAGAACACATGAAGCCATTTGCTTTTATTTTGCAAGGTCAAGAACTGTAACAACTCTCCTCTCAGCTATAATCTCATCTACAGAGCTGTTGCTTGTCTTCACATCCCGCAGACCATCACACTGGGCCCCTGCATTGATTACACCATGCTGCCAGGACCTGATAAACAGGAAGTAACAAATCCTTCAGATGTCTTAGTAAAATGCATTCAAGCTTGATGATGAAAAACAAAACCATGAAGATTCAAACACTGCAACCTCAGTAAAGTGTCTGGGAATCCAGTGGTCTGGAACGTGTTGGAATATCCCCTCCAAAGTGAAATGCAAGTTGCTGAACCCTGAACTGCTTCCCACTAAAAAAAGAGGCACATGATTCATGGGCCTTTTTTGCATTTTAAAGACAATGCATACCACATTTAACAATCTGCTCACTCCTTTACTATGTAACCTATAAGACCATCAGTATTGAGTAGGGCCCAGAGCAAGAGATGGTTATGCAGCATGTCTGATCTGCAGCACAAACCACTATGCCCTTGGGTCTTACCATGCAGCAGATCCAATTCACTGAATCCAGTAGGATCCAGAGAACTGCAGCACAAAACTCTCAGGTTCTGGAACGAAGCCAAGTCCTCTTCTGCAGATAACAGTCCTTTTAAGAAATGACTCCTGGATTGCCACTAGGTCTTGTCAGGGCCTGATTAAAGGTTATTAAGTAACCATGTGACCTGAGCTGCCGTGGCAATCTAAATGTTTTCTGACCCCCCAGGTCATAAGGTTGGGCATGTACAGAAGCAATCCATCACCAAAAGACAACGGTATGAAAGCGATCAGATTCAAGCATGACTACAAGGCACAAGAAGTTGCATGGGCAGATGGCTCAGATAGGTCTAATATCTACTCCTACTGTACTACCACACCTAGAGCCTCACAAAGAGCTCCTTATGACCAGCTGACTGAGAAGGAAATTTGGGCCTGGGTTAGAGACAGTTTGCATGGTATCCACGCACCAAGCAAAAGTGGACTCCTACACCCTTACATCCCCAATAATGAGTGTCCCTAAAATATACTTCATGAAGAGAAATCATCCCAGCAAATAGAACTGTGACCAGTACATGTGCCTGTCCACTCCATCGATACTGAGAAATGGCCAGGATCACAGATCTACACTGAGTCATGTGCAAAGGCTAATGGTTAATCTGGACATTCAAGGACTTGGTGAAAAAACTGCATTCAGAAGAAAGGGTGTAAGAAGACCTAGGGAAGGTGCAAACGGATATAGACCTTTCAGAATGAGCACAGTGTATGAAAAATATTTTTGTTCCATGTGAATGTATACCAAAGGTCATCCAAAGCAGAAGGGCCTCTTAATAACCAGGTGAACAAAATTACCAATCTGTGGATGTCAACCTCTTTCATCAGCCACCCCCATGCTTCCTCAGTAGACTTCAAGTAGAAGTGACCACAGTGACAGCAACAGAGCATATGTATGGATTCAACAACATGGACTTCTCACAAAGGCTAACGTGGCTCTTGTCAATAATGAGTACCTAATATGCCAACAGTGAAACCAGTCCTCAGTGCCCAAGATGGCAACATTCCCCTGGAGGATCAGACAACCACTCGGTGGCAGAGGGATTACACTGGATCCTTTCCATCAAGGAGGAGGCAATGATTTGTCCTCACTGTATATATCCCAGTTACACAAATGTACGTGCATGCAGATACACACACACATCCCCATGTATTTATTTTTCTTCACTTTTCCTTTCTTCATCCTTTTCAAGAAGAATTGATCATGGTGGTTAACTTTACAGTTTAGTTTCTAGGTTACAGATTATTCCTCTGGAATTGTGAATATGCTAGAGAAGATCATTTCACCCAGAGGCAAATAACTAACTGTTACCCAGCAATTAAGTTTTTAATCAGAGATCCTGCTGTCCATAGTTAATGGATTGCAATCACATGGGGCGGGGGAAACAAGTCACCCACCTGAATTGCAAAATTTTTAAAGACTGATAATACCAAGTGTTGGCAAGTATGTGGAACAATTGGAATTCTCATATATTGCTAACTGGAGAGTAAACTGGTATATCCACTTTGGACAACTGTTTGGCATTATCTTCTAAAGTTAAACACACATGTACCCTATGATGCAGTAATTCTACTTCTAGCTGTACATGTAAAAGAAAGGAGTACATATGTCCACAAAAAGACTCAGCATTCTTTAAGAACGCTCAGAATAACTTATAATAGCTAAACCTGGTCCATCACCAGTAGAATGGATAAATTGTACTATATTTATACAAAAGAACGTCACACCTAAACGGAAAGGGTGGGGGGTGGAGAACTTCTGCTATGAGCAATAACATGAAAGAATTCCAAAGCATTATGCTAAGCAAAAGAAGTCAGAGAGAAAAGAATACATGTTGTACTATTCCATTTATACAATGTCATAAACAGGTGAAATTCATGTACAGTGCTAAAGGTCAAAGTAGTAGTCTCCCTCCAGGTGGGTGAGTTGAGTGGGAAGGGAGGTAATGTTTGAGAAGAGACACAAAGGAGCCTCCTGGGGTACCAAAAATATTCTGTATCTTGTTCTGGATGGTATTTACATATTTGTATCTACATGCAAAAATTCATCCAGTTGTATATTTAACAACTGTGTATTTTACTGTAGGTTATATATCAATAAAATTGTTTTTAAGAGATTAATATGTATGGATTAGTTAGGAGAGAATCTAGAGGAGTTTTTGTGGGGGGTTTTCCAGTTCTCTAATGGTCAGTGATCCAACAAAGGTAAAAAACAAAAACAAAACAGGTAATTCATCAAATTTTCAATTGAGAGCTTGCTTAGAGAAACTTCCATCTTCCTACATAGCCAGACGTACCCAATCATCTAATACAGCCAATTTCAATCACTCTCTATGCTCTCTAATATTCATATGGCTGGAATAACTTAAGTGTTTAATTTGAACCAACTTATTTCTTGCTTCAGTTTCAAGGATAAGTAGGAAAAATGTCCCTGAAAGCCTTGATGAGCTAATTTTAAATGTAAGTCCTATATCATATACTACTTTAAAGTTACCCTAAATGATTATGACACAGCATCTTCACTTTCCATCTTAACATACCATGTTTCAAATCTCAAAATATCCATTTGAACTCTAGAATTACTTAAATGCACATTAAAAAAATAAAGCACTTTTATCCAGACTAGGGAGCCAATAGAAATCCAATACATTTGTAAAAGTGATGATCAGAGAAAAATAAGAGCATCTGATTCTTAAAATATTTTACTATGTTGACATTTTTTTCTCCTTTCTTGACAAGCCAGGCTATCAAGGTAAACTAATTTAAATTCTTGGGCTTGTTGGTAATAACAAACCAAATGGATGAGCTTACCATTAGACTAAGGATCCTGTTTTAGATTTATAAAACAAACAGACCATTAATTTTAAAAGTCAACCAAAACATTGACCTCAGTTTGCCAAGGTTAATGTCAACATTGCTCAAAATTAAACCTTAGGGGACAACAGATAAGTCTTCAACACTCAACTAAAGTTCCCTAAAGTAATCATTAAAAATGGTCTTTACCCCACTCTTCCAAACATTACCCTCAAGACAATTCGTCATTTCTAAAATAATAAATGTGGTAAAATGATACCAACTCTGAGGGCTCATCCCAAATCTCATCTGATGGCTCAGGAGGTTTTCAGAGCCATCTGATGGCTTAGGAGGTTACCTTTAGGAGGTAGATGCCTTTATCTGTATCTTTATTCAATTATTCTTATAGTCTAAGATTTTAAATATTAAGTTTACAGTTTAAAATTAAACTGTTATATAATACCACTGCATGCACATTTCAGCCGTTTCTATTAAAATTGCATGTTAGTGTTTTCCCCTACTTCAATCAGACATTTGCTTCACAACCTAAGTAGTTTCAGTGGTATGTGCCTGTAAATTTTCAGAGTGTAACTCTCATAAAGTATTCCATAATGAAATTTACTTTTAAAAAAGAACAGCATGGACTCCAGGAGAGGTAATAATGAACTTGTGCCAATATTTTTATGCACATTTATTCTATGTAGAACATTTACAACATTTACATTATATTTACAATGTTTCACTTCCAGTTTTATTGTATTGATCTGGAATTGCTGCTAATACTGTTTCATTTTTTACCAATAATATTGACATTATTGCCAAATTCCTACTGGATATACACCATGATATAAGCACATTCTTATTAAAGGTAAGGCAAATAACCTGAGAAACTCAAAGCAGGGACAGGGGCGGGGGGTACTTTTTTCACAAGTATTGTTCCCAAAAGGAAATCATACTATAGGTATGCAGCTTTTTTCCCTAAATTAGGATGTCTGATAAAATGTACCTGATTTCTTAAGAAGCCTTTCTCTCTAAATCCTGACTCTGAAGAAATAGCTAAACATTCTCTCACCAGACTTTCAGCACTTTTTTGTACTAATTACTGCAGCAAATAAAGGTGTATTATTTCCCAATTCATAATTCCCATCTGTATGTAAGGTTAGAGTCTCTAAGTCCATTTTCACTTCTTAAATTGAACATAAACTGTAAAATAAATATGCAATATGTTATTAGGTCTAAATATAATTTAATACATACATCCTTATATACATAGAACTTTTAGTACCTAATGTGAGCATATAATACTACATGCTAAAGTAAAATAAATCTGAGCTAAAGAATTAAGGTAAATATCCAGAAAAACAAAAGATACCTATTTCCCATTTGTAAAGAACCTTGTCTGTCTTCCAGATAAAAACAGAGGATCTTAATAGACCTGAATTGTGCAAAAGATTCATAAATTTTATGCTTCACTTTGGGCCTAAATATTATCTTCCTCAAATACTGTAGAACATTCCTCAAATACTGCAGAAAAAAATTTTATGTAAATGTTTTAATAAAGTATTTCTGACTTAATATCAATTTACCTAGATATTAAAGACTGACTTTTTAAAAAAAAATTTTAATGCTTATTTATTTTTGAGAGAGAGAGGCAGAGAGAGGGAGACACAGAATCTGAAGCAGGCTCTAGGCCCTGAGCTGTCAGCACAGAGCCTGATGTGGGACTCGAACTCAGGAGCTGGGAGATCATGACATGAGCCGAAGTCGGATGCTTAACTGACTGAGCTACCCAGGCGCCCCAAGACTGAATTTTTTAAATAAACGTTTTTAACTAGATTTCAGTTTACAGAAAACTTGCAGAGGTAAGAGTTCCCAAATCTGGCACCCAGTTTCCTCTACTGCTAACATCTGACATTTACTGTGGTATGTTAGTTACAACTGAAGAGTCAACACTGGCACATTACTGTGAACAAACTTCCATATTTTATTAGGATTTCACAAATTCTTTCCTAATGTCCATGACCTTATGCAGAATACCATATTGCATTTAGTCACTGCATTTCCTTAGCCACCTCTGGTCTCTGACAGTTTCTCAGACTTTTCTTAAGTTTGATGACCTTGACAGTTTTGAGAAGTACTGAGTTTAGGAATGTCCCTCAATCAGGATTTGTCTTAGGTTTTTCTCCTAAGGTTTGATTGTGACATTATTTCCAAAGGTTTAACTTAATAATTTCTTTTAAAGTTTTATTTATTTAGGTGATCTCTACACCCCACATGAGGCTTGAGTTCACAACCCCAAGATCAAGAGTCACATGCTCTTCTGACTGAGCAAGCCAGGTGCTCCTTAATAATTTCTGATAGGGCAAAGTACATGGCAAAAATTTTGGCCTTTATCTCCTCATTTATTAAAAAAAAAAAAAAAAAAAAAAAAAAAAAAAGCATTATTCTGGGAAGAAGCAAACTATAAGTTCAAAGTCTGGGCTGCAGATACAGAGTTTAACCAAGAGGAAACTAAAGTTGACAGTGACTGGGAAACAAATCACAGGGCCCTGGGAAAGACTAAAGAGTCAAGGAAGCATTTCAGGAAAACTAGGAGAACAATAATCGGTCATCTATTCTGTCCCAGCCACCACTCTGAAGCTAGAGCTCCACTCCAGAAACCATATTGACCATGGCCACTTGCCACGTCCTACCTTTGCTGCACTCTCTTCTTTATTCCAGTTTTAGTCACTGTAGTATATTTGTCAATTTTTTGTAATTTGTCTCTCCTCATTTTTAGAAAAAGAAAACAAAGTCACCACTCAGGTCTCAGCAGGAAATGTACCAACCTGAGTTACCAATGTAACTGAGTAAGACAGTGTAATCAAGGAGCCATCTGTGGAGGTGTAGTCAGAGAAACCAATTTGGCATGGCACAGTACCCTGGGGTTGGCAACAATGGGGAGCAGTTGAGACAGCAAGGGGAGGAAGGCATTGTCAGACCCCACAGAGAACAGTGAATGGGAAAGGGCCACCCGACAGGAGATTGGGGGAATGGACATTCCATTCCTCTCCCTCCTGCCCTCCAACCCCACTAGTCCCTTCTAATAGCCAGAGTTTAAAGAAAAAAAAAAAAAGTGATGTATTCCACAAAGGTGAATGTCCCAGACCACCATGGCTGGGTAGATTAGGAGGGAGAATAAAAGGTCTAGGGGAGCAAACGAAATACATGCAGTTCAGGAAGGGAAGCAAGACAACTTCACACCTTTCGCATGGCTATCTGCATTTTGATGTTTGTCTGTCTTATCCCCTTACTGTACTGGGACCTCCTCAGAAGCAGGGATAGTGGTTTACAGAAAAAGTCACAGATCCTGTGCACAAACCTCCTAGAAGGCGCTCAAGGTCTATCTAAAAGAAGAGATGGAATGGGCCTATCTCAGCTACTTGTTGGGATAGAGCCTGGATCCATCACGGTATGACTCTGCTGCAGAGAAAACATGGCGTGCCTTTGAGCCTGACCTTGACAGCACTAGAAACAGAGGCAGGTGAGGCTAGCCCTCCCACGTTAAAGTGAGAGCCCATCAGCCAGTACTTGCTCCACAAGTAGAGAGAAGCTCCAAGATCTCCTTCAACACCCACATTGATCACTTAGTTCAGCCTAACACCTTCATGTCAATAGAGGACAGAGTTTGTTCATGTGATCATAGGCAAGAGTCTAGGTTCTAACAAGTAAGAATCTAACCCCTGGGATCATCCTGACCAATACTTCATAAGCTCCAGAACTCGACCTTGAATCTACTCTTCATAGATTCAGAACAAAATAAAAGTTCATTTACATTTCTCTGAATTTCTTCAAATAATTTATCTTGTTTAAGACACTGTAAAACGCCTGGTCTCTGAGACCTTCCATGAGGCACTAGTAGGTCCACGTTTATACAAACACCTTATCTTCTCTTCTCCTCCCTTATCACCTACCACTTGTGTACATCTCTAAAGGTCCTCAGCGCCATGCAGCCCTGCCCTCCCTTCCTCTCTGGCCTTCCTGCTCTTGCCCTCTTTCTCTATGGAATTTACCACTCCACACTCCACACCTGGCAGGGTTGCATTACCAGCTCCTTCTAGGACAGAGCTGCCTCCTCATTTCTTCTTTTTTTTTTTTTTTTTTTTTTTTTATATAAAAATTTTTTTTTAAATGTGTTTTCCATACAACCCCCAGTGGTCC